>NW_028295325.1:0-306716 GCF_964341445.2 Mesoplodon mirus
AGAAAACAAACTTCCATATTAGGCAGTGACAAGCGCAAGAAAGAGCAGCTCATGTGCAAAAGATCAGTTTTGATGAGCAAATCAAGAAAAGGTGATTATAGAGAACAGTCACGTCTAAGGACACAATTTCTCTCTATTGTATCATTAAAATAAGAAAAAAAACAAACCATAACTCTACACATATTTCATTCTTCTTTCTGATTTCATATCCACCTTCCTCAGTCTCCAAAGCAGGAGATAGAACCCTAAAGTTCCAGGAACCCTCTGCCATTAGATCCTACCTAAGTGTTGTTCCTACCTGTATCCTTTTCCTTATCACGGCCACAAATGTTATCCAAAGTCGATTCTGTAGAAACACGAACATGAATTTACAAGTCTTAGGGATACATTTAAAATGTGACTAATGTGACTGAGTAATTGGATATTTTATTTTGTTTTATTTTAATACACTGAGTTAATCATTGATTGAATTAAATAAATTATAACAGGCACATCTAGCTAGTGGCTACCACACTGTAACACACATCTCTCTCTCTCTCTCTCTCCATATATATATATATATATATATATGGAGGATGTTACCACCGCTCCCCTGGTTATTCCCTCTGTATGGTCTACCCATTCAAGATGGCTGTTTGCTGATGGTTTCCCAAAGGAAAAACTTGTGCCCCATGAAGTACTTAGCCCAAGGGGTAAGAGGGATGTGTCCCTCTGCTGGTTTCCCTGGTAACCGATGAGCCCATCTGCTGTCAATTCCCCCTTTAACTAGTAGCCTGCCTATTCCGCCCAGAGAGAAGAATGCTCCTACTGCTGCTGCTGCGTTCTGCCTGCCATCGCCTATCTACAGTGGGATGTCTCTCCAGGACCACTTTGCTTCTGACGAGAAAGATCTCCCATCTATTAAACCATGAATGTCTCTGTCCCTGACACCAGGCTCTTTCTTTAGCCCTGAGGCTGAGCAAGTACAGGGCTTGCAGGCGTGAGAGGTGCAGCCCAACACCTTCTGCAGGGCAGTTTGCTGGCCAGATTTGATGATTCATTTGTAGGTGATTCCTAGGCTCATGCACACTTGCCAGGAACTCATGAGACCTTGGGGACACTGAAACAGTAATGTCAACACCCAGATCCTAGAGGAATTCCCGACAGGTGTTCCACTTGAGGGGAGAGGTAATGAGCATGGCCCAGTGCACCTGTGCTAGACATAATTAGCGAGCAGGTACAGAAGGGAGGGAGGGACATTCACTCACTTCATGAGGCCATCCTTCTCACCACTGCCTCTGAAAGATCCAAGGAAGAAAGGCACAAAATGCCCTTAGAAGGTAAATGGCCTGTACACTGAAAACTACAAACCACTGCTGAAAGAATTAAACAAGGAACAAATAATAGAAATGACATAGCATATTCATAGACTGGACACTTATTATTGTTGACATTTCTACACTACCCAAAGGTAAGTATAAATTCATTGTAATACCTATTAAAATCCCAATGTCATTTTCAAAGAAATAGAAATAAAAATGATCCTGAACTACATATGGAACGACTAAGAACTCCAAACAGAAAAAACAATCCTGAGAACAAAGAACATAGATGGAGGCTTCTCACTTCCTGACTTCAAAACACATTACAAAGCCACAGGAATCAAAACTGTACGGTACTGACATAGAAACAGATACATAGGCCTAAAGACCAGAATAAATAACCCCCAAGAAAACTCATAGATACATCGCCAAATGAAATTCACCAAGCTTCTAAGACAACAAATAGGGAAAGTATAGTTTTTTCAACAGTCAATAGGATGAAAATATAACATACAGAAAGATTACAAACATATATCAGAAAAGGAGCTAATATACAAAACATCAAAGAAAAACACTACAACTCAAAAGCAAACTAAGTTAAAAAATTAAAAAGGGCAAATAACTGGGTTCAGAAATGTGCAAAGACTTAAATAAGACATTTCCTGAAAAAGACATACAAATGGCTAACAAATATAGGAAAAGGTTCTCAACCTCACTAATCATCAGGGCAATACAAATCAACACTTCATACCTGTGAGGCTGAGTATTATAAAGAAAAAAATTAGCAGTTAAAGGCCAAGATGTGGGGAATTGGAAACATTGTACACAGCTGATGGTAACGTAAAATGGTGCAGCTCTTATGAATAAGAGTATGGGGGTTCCTTATAAAATTATAAACAGAAATATCATGTGATTCAGCAATCAGAGTTCTGGGTATATATCCAAAGGAAATTAAATCAGTATCACAATGAATTGAACATAGGTTCATTGCCGCATTCTCCACAATAGCCTAGATATGCAACCAACTTCACAAAACAAGTAAGTGTCCTGTGCCTGAGCTAACCTTAGGTACTTCAAAACAACTCCGTAAGTCTCTTAGCCCCTTAGAGAGGATGAAAGCAATATTAGAGTTAAAAGTAACTTGAACCAATTCCCTTAGTCTGGAATACTGAAACAAAAGTTCTACAGCAGGGGAAGCCTCCTAAACACACAGCACCTGCCAGGGTTTACCCCAGCCTTGGAAGAACTGGGAAGGATAAGACCAAGGCAGGCCTGAGGAAAGGTGAGAGGACTGGAGCAGGAGTGGAGTGTGGGGAGCAGGGGCAGGGTTGTCTGGATGGAGCAGTGTGTTGTAAGAAGAGCAGTGACACTGGGTCCTGCTGCCCTGAGTCTCTGTCCTGGGCCTGGTGAATTCCAGGAGACCAGGTTAGCAGGGCTGTGAGAGCCAGTGTGTGAAGCGAGCCCAGCAGCCCCTTCACACAGTCCTCTAGAATTCCTGCCGGCCATGAAGCGTCTTTAGGGGCAGCTGGACGTGGAGCCCTCTCAGATGGAAGCATGTCAGCACATCAGCCTTGGGAGGTGCTGAGGCTGAAATGAGGAGACTGAGCACATGCAGTGATCCCAAAGCATGTGTTCTCTGACTCATCCACCTCTGGGAGTGCGCTTTCCATGAGGAATAAACAGTGAGGACAAACCTAAGGTGAAGCTACAAGTCCTGAAAGTGTAGAGGGAGAGAGTTCAAGTCTCATCCACCACCTGACACGGACTATAAGAACTTGTTCTCCAGTGTCAAATGATTATGAGAGTTTTGTTCCCACTGGGATATGGCCATCATATGTTAAGTTAAAAAGGAAACCAAAATCCCTGGTGCAAAATACCCTGGAGATACCAAACAGAAATGAACCTTTCATCTTTGGCAATGAAAAAGCAATGAAAGAGCAGTCTTGTGAGAAAGAAAATTTCTGAATGGCAAAGCAAGAAAAGATGACTATAAGCACAGTACAGTCAAAGGACATGGACACAATAACTCTATTATATCACTAAAATTTGGAAAGAACAAATCAGAATTCTACACATATTTCCTTCTTCTTCCTGATTTCATATTCACCTTCCTTAGTTTCTAAAGAACCGGGTGGAACCCAAGTGTTCTAGGAATTGTCTCGCTTTAGATCCTACCTGAGAGTTGTTCGCTACGTGAATCGTCATCAGCATCGCTGTTATGTATGCTCTCCACGATGCATTCTGTACAAACACAACCATGAGCATAAAGTTATTATACAAGTTGACCCACCCATTTCTCCTACTCGACTTGCTGGCTCACACAGCTTCCCCCTGGTCTTCCCTCCAGGTCCTCAGACCACCCCTGTGCTCTGTGCAGACAGAGTCCTTCAATAAGATATTGATCACAGTTGAAAATTGCAAATGAGGGAGAGATGCTGAGAAAATCACCTTTCGACCCCTCATTTCTATAGACCCATTTATAGCTTTCACCGTCAACCTTACCAACCTGAAATTCCAGATGTTACAGACACACTTGAAACATGGCTAGTGTGACCAAGCAATTGTGTGTTTTTTGCATTTTTTAATATAATGAGTTAATTATTGTTTGCACTAAATTAATTATAAATAGACACATTTGGTTAGTGGCTACCACACTGGAAAGCTCAGCTCTAAGAAATCCAAAGATGAGAAAGAGGCAACCAGCCACCCCTCCCCTGGTTGTTCTTTACTGCAGAAAATTTGATGGCATGATCTGATCATTCGTATGTAGGTATATCTTGGGCTCTTGGACCCACGCCAGACATTGCGAGAGTCCTTGTGGACACTGAAATACTACAGTCAACACTCAGATCCAAGAGGAATTCCCAGCAAGGGGCCCACTTGTAGACAGAGGTGAAGGGCATGGCTCAGTACACCTGTATTAGACATAATCAGAGAGTAGGTGCAGAGGGGACGGAGGGATTTCACTCTCTCCATGAGTCCATCCTTCTCACACCTGACTCTAGAAGACCTGAGGAAGGCAGTGGAAAAGGCCCCATAGGAGGTGAAAAATTTGTATACTGAAAACTACAGGACATTGCGGAAAGAAATTAAAGAAGAGACAAGTAATTGGAATGACATACCATGTTCATAGACTGGATTATTAAATACTGTTGGCATTTCTATACTACATAAAGTGATGTACACATATATCGCAACAACCAACAAAATTCCATGTCATTATTATAGAAGTGGACAGAATGCTAAAATACATATGGAACCCCCCAAGTAGATAAAACAATCTTGAGAGCAAAGAGCAATGATGGAGATTAACACTTCCTGAACTCAAAACACATAACAGTGCCACAGTAGTCAAAAGAGTCTGGTACTGGCATCAAGACAGTGAGATAGACCAATGAAATATACTAGGGAGATGCCAAATAAACACACATATATATGGCCAACTGATCTTGGCCAAGGTTCTAAGATTACCAACTGAAGAAAGGATACTCTCTTCAACAATCAACAGAATGAAAAGGCAACCTATAGGATGGGAGGAAATATGTGTAAACCTTGTATCTGAATAAGGGACCAATATCCAGAATATATAAGAAACTATTAAAAGGCAATTTCAGAAAAACAGCGGGCAAATAAGTGAGTTTAAAAATGGGTAAAAAGCTTCACTAGACATTTCTCCATAAAGACATACAAGTGGTCAATATACATATGAAAATTTGCTCAACATCGCAAAGCATCAGGGAAATGGAAATCAAGCCACAAGGAGATATCACTCACACCTGTTAGAATGTGTATTATAAAAAGACAATTAGGGCTTCCCTGGTGGCACAGTGGTTGAGAGTCCGCCTGCCGATGCAGGGGACACATGTTCGTGCCCCGGTTTGAGAGGATCCCACATGCCGCTGAGCGGCTTGGCCCATGAACCATGGCCGCTGAGCCTGTGCGTTTGGAGCCTGTGCTCCGCAACGGGAGACCTCACAACAATGAGAGGCCCTTGTACGGCAAAAAAAAAAAAAAAAGAAGAAGAAGAAAAGAAAGAAAATTACTGGATGCTGGCAAAGATGTGAAGTGGAACTTCTCTACCCTGTTTTGTACCCTGTAGTAATGTAAAATGGTGTAGCCATTATGGAAAACAGAATGGAGGTCCCCCAAAAATTATTAAGAGAACTCTCATAAAATCCACCAGTCACTCATTTAGCTTTGAATACAAAGGAGACAAAACAAGAATGTCCAAGAGATATCTACAATCTCATGTCCATTGCAGCATTATACACAATACACAACATAGGAAAACTGCCTAGTGTCCATGGGAAGATGAATTAAATAAAGAAAATGTGGTGTACACATAGAGTGGAATGTCATTCAGTCTTTGAAAAAGAAGGAAATCCTGCCATTTGCAGCAACACGAAAGAACTTGGAGGACATTTGTAAGAGTGAAATAAGCCAGTCACGGAAGGTCAAAAACTGAAAGAAAACTCCGAGAAGCAGAGAGTAGAAGGGTGGTTGCAAGAGTTGGCAGGAGGTTGACATGGGAAGTCTCTGTTCAATGGTTAGAATGTGTTATTTCAAAATGGAAAAGTTCTAAACACATGCTGTACAACAAGGTGCATGTAGTCAACAGGACTGACTGGACATTTCAAAACTTGTTAAGAAGTTGGATTTCATCGTATGTGTACTTTTACAACAATAAAATATACATATGTAAAATAAATACCAAGTGGAAAAAGGGGAAAAAAGAAGAAAAATAAGGAAAGGGAGTCAACAGAGGGAAAGAAGAAAGGAGGAAGGGTCTCGAATGTACACAGGTATCAGGAGATAATGGGAGAGAAGCTCCTCTCCCAAGGCTTTAAAGAAGACATCTCTCCAGAATTCACTCCAGCAAGAGGGGGATGTCCTTTCTCTTCCCCATTCAAGCAGAAGGGCCAATAGCATCCTAAGTGTGGCCCAGGCTGTGCTCAGGTGTACACTTTTCCTTGATGTCTAAACCAGCCACCCCTGACTCCCCATGGCTCAGGTGCCCTTCCTGTATCTGCTTCCACTTCTCTAAAGCATTTCCCTCTTCAAGTCCAGCCCGAGGTTCCAATTCTGTCCTCACACGTGGGGTCCATGGAGCGGGTCTCTGAGTTCTTAAGAGCCTCCCTGTGAGTAGCAGGCACTGAATCGCACACCAGGGTTCCCCTTAGCACCATCAGGAAACTACGACGTAGGGATTGAGGATTTCTAGAACAACTTTACTCATAGACAGTCTCTTGGGTAAACAAGTGACATTTTACAATCAAGTATTTTCAGTGTTTTCTTTGGTGGGGAAAATATTGACACAAATAAGGCAATCATATTCTATTAAAGTATGTATTTCTCAAAGGACTCACTATCGAAAAAAAATTTTTAAGTATAAGTTTCCATGTTTTAATTGACTTTACTCCCATACTTGTTTGCTTGCAAAAGCCTTCAGAAAATACCAAGAACCTACTTCATCTGGCAGTTTGCACAGCAACATGAGTGGAGATGCTCTTGTCACACTGCTTGGTTTCTGTGTCCCACCTTGCAAAGCACAACCTCCTCTCCGCCCTCCTAGGACGGGAGTCAGCGCCCACCTTGAGCTCAATCCCTGGGGTAGATCTCTTGGTTCTGTCTTCACTGTATGCAGTGTTTCTTGCCCAGCACACAGAAACAGGGCCGGCACAAGTGATGGAAGACAGACTTTCTACAGGAGAAGGACATTTCGTTTCCTTAGCACAGAATCCGATAGTGAATATTAGCCTCAAAGGAGAAAGGTGGAGTGAATTTCCTCCATCTACTCCTGGAGGCTCCTTCTTTCTCGGGGTCCTCCAGAACTGGGTGTGGCATGTGGCTACAAGCATGGGCTCCCTGCAAAAGGAAGGAGGCCTGCCTAGCACTAGGTGCTTCAGGTAAGGGGGGAGGACTCATCCCGAGGCTCTAATAGGAAACAGTTAGAATGAGGGAAGTGGCAGAGAGATGTATCATAACCATTCAGAATGCTATGAGACCTACTAAGGGATGAGATTTCTTATTAAATGAAGTTGTAGTTGACCCAGTAGTAGGCATGCTGAAAACGCAGTTTTGTTCACTAAGAATCCAGCCGTGGAGCAACTAAGCCCGTGCACCACAACTACTAAGCCTGTGCTCTAGAGCCCACAAGTCAAGGCCAAGATGTGGGGTATTGGAAAATTTGTACACTGCCTGTGGGAATGTAAAATGGTGCAGCTATTATGAAAAAGACTATGGGGATTCCTTATAAAATTATAAACAGAAATATCATATGATTCAGCAATCACAGTTCTGGGTATATATCCAAAGGAAATTAAATCAGTATCACAATGAGTTGAAATTAGGTTCATTGCAGCATTCTCCACAATAGCCTAGATATGCAACCAACTTCACAAAACAAGTAAGTGTCCTGTGCCTGAGCTAACCTTAGGTACTTCAAAACAACTCCGTAAGTCTCTTAGCCCCTTAGAGAGGATGAAAGCAATATTAGAGTTAAAAGTAACTTGTCCCAATTCCCTTAGTCTGGAATACTGAAACAAAAGTTCTACAGCAGGGGAAGCGTCATAAACACACAGCACCTGCCAGGGTTTACCCCAGCCTTGGAAGAACTGGGAAGGATAAGACCAAGGCAGGCCTGAGGAAAGGTCAGAGTGTAGGCAGGACGGGAGTGTGGGGAGCAGGGGCAGGGCTGTCCGGATGGAGCAGTGGGTTTTAAGAAGATTTGTGACCCTGCGTCCTGCTGCCCTGTGTCTTTGTCCTGGGCCCGGTGAATTCCAAGAGACCAGGTTAGCAGGGTTGTGAGAGCCAGTGTGTGAAGCGAGCCCAGCAGCCCCTTCACACAGTCCTCTAGAATTCCTGCCGGCCATGAAGGGTCTTTAGGGGCAGCTGGACGTGGAGCCCTCTCAAATGGAAGCATGTCAGCACATCAGCCTTGGGAGGTGCTGAGGCTGAAATGAGGAGACTGAGCACATGCAGTGATCCCACAGCATGTGTTCTCTGATGCATCCACCTCTGGGAGCGCCCTTTCCATGAGGAATAAACAGTGAGGACAAACCTAAGGTGAAGCTACAAGTCTTGAAAGTGTAGACGGAGAGAGTTCAAGTCTCATCCACCACCTGACACTCACTATAAGAACTTGTTCTCCAGTGTCAAGTGATTATGAGAGTTTTGTTCCCACTAGGATATGTCCATCATACGTGAATGTAAAAAGGAAACCAAAATCCTGGTGCAAAATACCCTCCCGGTATCAAACAGAAATCAACCTTTCCTCTTTGGCAGTGAAAAAGCAATGAAAGAGTAGTCTTGTGAGAAAGAAAATTTCTGAATGGCAAAGCAAGAAAAGATGACTATAAGCACAGTACAGTCAAAGGACATGGACACCATAACTCTATTATATCATTAAAATTTGGAAAGAACAAATCAGAATTCTACACATATTTCCTTCTTCTTCCTGATTTTATATTCACCTTCCTTAGTTTCTAAGGAACCGGGTAGAACCCAAGTGTTCTAGGAATTGTCTCGCTTTAGATCCTACCTGAGAGTTGTTCCCTACGTGAATCGTCATCAGCATCGCTGTTATGTATGCTCTCCACGATGCATTCTGTACAAACACAACCATGAGCATAAAGTTATTATACAAGTTGACCCACCCATTTCTCCTACTCGACTTGCTGGCTCACACAGCTTCCCCCTGGTCTTCCCTCCAGGTTCTCAGACCTCCCCTGTGCTCTGTGCAGACAGAGTCCTTCAATAAGATATTGATCACAGTTGAAAATTGCAAATGAGGGAGAGATGCTGAGAAAATCACCTTTCGACCCCTCATTTCTATAGACCCATTTATAGCTTTCACCGTCAACCTTACCAACCTGAAATTCCAGATGTTACAGACACACTTGAAACATGGCTAGTGTGACCAAGCAATTGTGTGTTTTTTGCATTTTTTAATATAATGAGTTAATTATTGTTTGCACTAAATTAATTATAAATAGACACATTTGGTTAGTGGCTACCACACTGGAAAGCTCAGCTCTAAGAAATCCAAAGATGAGAAAGAGGCAACCAGCCACACCTCCCCTGGTTGTTCATCACTGCAGAAAATTAGATGGCCTGATCTGATCATTCGTATGTAGGTATATCTTGGGCTCTTAGACCCACACCAGGCATTGCGAGAGTCCTTGTGGACACTGAAATAGTACAGTCAACACTCAGATCCAAAAGGAATTCCCAGCAAGGGGTCCACTTGTAGACAGAGGTGAAGGGCATGGCCCAGTACACCTGTATTAGACATAATCAGAGAGTAGGTGCAGAGGGGAGGGTGGGATTTCACTCTCTCCATGAGTACATCCTTCTCACACCTGACTCTAGAAGACCTGAGGAAGGCAGTAGAAAAGTCCCCATAGGAGGTAAAATATTTGTATACTGAAAACTACAGGACATTGCGGAAAGAAATTAAAGAAGAGACAAGTAATTGGAATGACATACCATGTTCATAGACTGGATTATTAAATACTGTTGGCATTTCTATACTACATAAAATGATGTACACATATATGGCAACAACCCACAAAATTACATGTCATTATTATAGAAGTGGACAGAATCCTAAAATACATGTAGAACCACCTCAAGTAGATAAAACAATCTTGAGAGCAAAGAGCAATTATGGAGATTATCACTTCCTGAACTCAAAACACATAACAATGCCACAGTAGTCAAAACAGTCTGCTACTGGCATCAAGACAATGAGATAGACCAATGAAATATAATAGAGAGACCCCAAATAAACGCACATATATATGGCCAACTGATCTTGGCCAAGGTTCTAAGATTACCAAGTGAAGAAAGGATAGTCTCTCATAAAATTCACCAGTCACTCATTTAGGTTTATATACAAAGGAGATAAAACAAGAATGTCCAAGAGATATCTACAATCTCATGTCCATTGCAGCATTATACACAATACACAACAAAGGAAAACTGCCTAGTGTCCATGGGAAGATGAATTAATAAAGAAAATGTGGTGGATACATACAGTGGAATGTCATTCAGTCTTTGAAAAAGAAGGAAATCCTGCCATTTGCAGCAACACGGAAGAACTTGGAGGACATTTGTAAGAGTGAAATAAGCCAGTCACAGAAGGTCAAAAACTGAAAGAAAACTCCGAGAAGCAGAGAGTAGAAGGGTGGTTCCAAGAGCTGGCAGGAGGTTGACATGGGAAGTCTCTGTTCAATGGTTAGAATGTGTTATTTGCAAAATGGAAAAGTTCTAGACACATGCTGTACAACAAGGTGCATGTAGTCAACAGGACTGACTGGACATTTCAAAACTTGTTAAGAAGTTGGATTTCATCGTATGTGTACTTTTACAACAATAAAATATACATATGTAAAATAAATACCAAGTGGAAAAAGGATAAAAAAGAAGAAAAATAAGGAAAGGGAGTCAACAGAGGGAAAGAAGAAAGGAGGAAGTGTCTCGAATGTACACAGGTATCAGGAGATAATGGGAGAGAAGCTCCTCTCCCCAGGCTTTAAAGAAGACATCTCTCCAGAGTTCACTCCAGCAAGAGGGGGATGTCCTTTCTCTTCCCCATTTAACCAGAAGCGCCAATAGCATCCTAAGTGTGGCCCAGGCTGTGCTCAGGTGTACACTTTTCCTTGATGTCTAAACCAGCCACCCCTGACTCCCCATGGCTCAGGTGCCCTTCCTGTATCTCCTTCCACTTCTCTAAAGCATTTCCCTCTTCAAGTCCAGGCCGAGTCTCCAATCCTGTCCTCACACGTGGGGTCCACTGGGCGGGTCTCTGAGTTCTTAAGAGCCTCCCTGTGAGTAGCAGGCACTGAATTGCACACCAGGGTTCCCCTCAGCACCATCAGGAAACTACGACGTAGGGATTGAGGATTTCTAGAACAACTTTACTCATAGACAGTCTCTTGGGTAAACAAGTGTCATTTTACAATCAAGCATTTTCAGTTTTTTCCTTGGTGGGGAAAATATTGACACATATAAGACAATCATATTCTATTAAAGTATGTATTTCTCAAAGGACTCACTATCGAAAAAATTTTTTTAAGTATAACTTTCCATGTTTTAATTGACTTTACTCCCAGACTTGTTTGCTTGCAAAAGCCTTCAGAAAATACCAAGAACCTACTTCATCTGTCAGTTTGCACAGCAACATGAGTGGAGATGCTCTTGTCACCCTGCTTGGTTTCTCGATCCCACCTTGCAAAGCACAACCTCCTCTCCACCATCCTGGGAAGGGAGCCAGTGCCCACCCTGAGCTTAATCCCTGGGGTAGATCTCTTGGTTCTGTCTTCACTGTATGCAGTGTTTCTTGCCCAGCACACAGAAACAGGGCCAGCATAAGTGATGGAAGACAGATTTTCCACAGGAGAAGGACATTTCTTTTCCTTAGCACAGAATCCGATAGTGAATATTAGCCTCAAAGGAGAAAGGTGGAGTGAATATCCTCCATCTACTCCTGGAGGCTCCTTATTTTTCGGACTCCTCCAGAACTCGGTGTGGCATGTGGGTACAAGCATGAGCTCCCTGCAGAAAGAGGGAGGCCTGCCTAGCACTAGGTGCTTTAGGTAAGGGGGGAGGACTCATTCCGAGGCTCTAATAGGAAACAGTTAGAATGAGGGAAGAGGCAGAGAGATGTATCATAACCATTCAGAATGATATCAGACCTACTAAGAGATGAGATTTCTTATTAAATTAAGTTGTAATTGACCCAGTAGTAGGCATGCTGAAACCCAGTTTTGTTCACTAAGAATCCAGCCATGGAGCAACTAAGCCCGTGCACCACAACTACTAAGCCTGTGCTCTAGAGCCCGCAAGTCAAGGCCAAGGTGTGGGGTATTGGAAAATTTGTACACTGCCTGTGGGAATGTAAAATGGTGCAGCTATTATGAAAAAGAGTATAGAGCTTCCTTATAAAATTATAAACAGAAATATCATATGATTCAGCAATCACAGTTCTGGGTATATAGCCAAAGAAAATTAAATCAGTATCACAATGAGATGTACTTAGATTCATTGCAGCATTCTCCAAAATAGCCTGGATATGCAAACAACTTCACAAAAGAAGAATGTGTCCTGTGCCTGAGCTAACCTTATGTACTTCAAGACAACTCTGTAAGTCTTTTAGCCCTTTGGAGAGGATGAAAGCAATATTACAGTTAAAAGTAACTTGAACCAATTCCCTTAGTCTGGAATACTGAAACAAAAGTTCTACAGCAGGGGAAGCCTCCTAAACACACAGCACCTGCCAGGGTTTACCCCAGCCTTGGAAGAACTGGGAAGGATAAGACCAAGGCAGGCCTGAGGAAAGGTCAGAGTGTAGGCAGGACGGGAGTGTGGGGAGAAGGGCAGTGCTGTCCGGATGGAGCAGTGGGTTTTAAGAAAAGCAGTGACCCTGGTTCCTGCTGCCCTGAGTCTTTGACCAGGGCCTGGTCAATCCCAGGAGACCAGTTTAGCAGGGCTGTGAGAGCCAGTGTGTGAAGTGAGCCCAGCAGCCCCTTCACACAGTACTCTAGAATTCCTGCCCGCCATGGAGGGTCTTTAGGGGCAGCTGGACGTGGAGCCCTCTCAAATGGAAGCATGTCCGCACATCAGCCTTGGGAGGTGCCGAGGCTGAAATGAGGAGACTGAGCACATGCAGTGATCCCAAAGCATGTGTTCTCTGACTCATCCACCTCTGGGAGCGCCCTTTCCATGAGGAATAAACAGTGAGGACAAAAGTAAGATGAAGCTACAAGTCCTGAAATGTAGAGGGAGAGTGTTCATGTCTCATCCACCACCTGACACTAACTATAATGACTTGTTCTCCAGTGTCAACTGACTATGAGAGTTTTGTTCCCACTAGGATATTGCCATCATACGTGAATGTAAAAAGGAAACCAAAATCCCTGGTGCAAAATACCCTCCAGATACCAAAGAGAAACGAACCTTTCATCTTTGGCAGTGAAAAAGCAATGAAAGAGCAGTCTTGTGAGAAAGAAAATTTCTGAATGGCAAAGCAAGAAAAGATGACTATAAGCACAGTACAGTCAAAGGACATGGACACAATAACTCTATTATAACATTAATTTGGAAAGAACAAATCAGAATTCTACACATATTTCCTTCTTCTTCCTGATTTCATATTCACCTTCCTTAGTTTCTAAAGAACCAGGTGGAACCTAAGTGTTCTAGGAATTGTCTCGCTTTAGATCCTACCTGAGAGTTTTTCCCTACGTGAATCGTCATCAGCATCGCTGCTATGTATGCTCTCCACGATCCATTCTGTACAAACACAACCATGAGCATAAAGTTATTATACAAGTTGACCCACCCATTTCTCCTACTCGACTTGCTGGCTCACACAGCATCCCCCTGGTCTTCCCTCCAGGTACTCAGACCACCCCTGTGCTCTGTGCAGACAGAATCCTTCAATAAGATATTGATCACAGTTGAAAATTGCAAATGAGGGAGAGATGCTGAGAAAATCACCTTTCGACCCCTCACTTCTATAGACCCATTTATAGCTTTCACCGTCAACCATACCAACCTGAAATTCCAGATGTTACAGACACACTTGAAACATGGCTAGTGTGACCAAGCAATGTGTGTTTTGTGCATTTTTTAATATAATGAGTTAATTATTGTTTGCACTAAATTAATTATAAATAGACACATTTGGTTAGTGGCTACCACACTGGAAAGCTCAGCTGTAAGAAATTCAAAGATGAGAAAGAGGCAACCAGCCACCCCTACCCTGGTTGTTCATCACTGCAGAAAATTTGATGGCCTGATCTGATCATTCGTATGTAGGTATATCTTGGGCTCTTGGACCCATGCCAAGCATTGGGAGAGTCCTTATGGACACTGAAATAGTACAGTCAACACTCAGATCCAAGAGGAATTCCCAGCAAGGGGCCCACTTGTAGACAGAGGTGAAGGGCATGGCCCAGTACACCTGAATTAGACATAATCAGAGTAGGTGGAGAGTGTAGTGAGGGATTTCACTCTCTGCATGAGTCCATCCTTCTCACCCCTGACTCTAGAAGACCTGAGGAAGGCAGTGGAAAAGGCCCCATAGGAGGTAAAAAATTTGTATACTGAAAACTACAGGACATTGCGGAAAGAAATTAAAGAAGAGACAAGTAATTGGAATGACATACCATGTTCGTAGACTGGATTATTAAATACTGTTGGCATTTCTATACTACATAAATTGATGTACACATATATCGCAACAACCCACAATATTCCATGTCATTCTTATAGAAGTGGTCAGAATCCTAAAATACATATGGAACCCCACCCAAGTAGATAAAATAATTTTGAGAGCAAAGAGCAATGATGGAGATTAACACTTCCTGAACTCAAAACACAAAACAATGCCACAGTAGTCAAAACAGTCTGCTACTGGCATCAAGACAGTGAGATAGACCAATGAAATATAAGAGAGAGACCCCAAATAAACGCACATATATATGGCCAACTGACCTTGGCCAAGGTTCTAAGGTTACCAAGTGAAGAAAGGATAGTATCTTCAACAATCAACAGAATGAAAAGGCAACCTATAGGATGGGAGGAAATATGTGTAAACTTTGTATCTGAATAAGGGACCAATATCCAGAATATATAAGAAACTACTACAAGTCAATTTCAAAAAAACAGCAGGCAAATAACTGAGTTTCAAAATGGGTAAAAAGCTTCACTAGACATTTCTCCATAAAGACATACAAGTGGTCAATCTACATATGAAAATTTGCTCAACATCGCTAAGCATCAGGGAAATAGAAATCAAGCCACAAGGAGATATCACTCACACCTGTTAGGATGTGTATTATAAAAAGACAATTAGGGCTTCCCTGGTGGCACAGTGGTTGAGAGTCTGCCTCCTGATACAGGGGACACGTGTTTGTGCCCCGGTCTGGGAGGAACCCACATGCCACTGAGCGGCTGGGCCCATGAGCCATGGCTGCTGAGTCTTTGCGTTTGGAGCCTGTGCTCCGCAACGGGAGAGCCCACAACAATGAGAGGCCCATGTACTGCAAAAAAAAAAAAAAAAAAAAAGGTAAGAAAATTAATGGATGCTGGCAAAGATGTGAAGAAGTGGAACTTCTGTACCCTGTTTTGTACCCTGTAGTAATGTAAAATGGTGTAGCCATTATGGAAAACAGAATGGAGGTCCCCCAAAAATTATTAAGAGAACTCTCATAAAATCCACCAGTCACTCATTTAGGTTTATATACAAAGGAGATAAAGCAAGAATGTCCAAGAGATATCTACAATCTCATGTCCATTGCAGCATTATACACAATACACAACAAAGGAAATCTGCCTAGTGTCCATGGGAAGATGAATTAATAAAGAAAATGTGGTGGATACATACAGTGGAATGTCATTCAGTCTTTGAAAAAGAAGGAAATCCTGCCATTTGCAGAAACACGAAAGAACTTGGGGACATTTGTAAGAGTGAAAAGAGCCAGTCACAGAAGGTCAAAACTTGAAAGAAAACTCCGAGAAGCAGAGAGTAGAAGGGTGGTTCCAAGATCTGGCAGGAGGTTGACATGGGAAGTCTCTGTTCAATGGTTAGCATGTGTTATTTGCAAAATGGAAAAGTTCTAGACACATGCTGTACAACAAGGTGCATGTAGTCAACAGGACTGCCTGAACATTTGAAAACTTTTTTAGACGTTGGATTTCATTGTATGTGTAATTTACAACAAAAAATATACATATGTAAAATAAATACAAAGTGCAAAAAGGGGAAAAAAGAAGAAAAATAAGGAAAGGGAGTCAACAGAGGAAAAGAAGAAAGCAGGAAGGGTCTCGAATGTACACAGGTATCAGGAGATAATGGGAGAGAAGCTCCTCTCCCCAGGCTTTACAGAAGACATCTCTCCAGAGTTCACTCCAGCAAGAGGGGGATGTCCTTCCTCTTCCCCATTCAACCAGAAGTGCCAATAGCATCCTAAGTGTGGCCCAGGCTGTGCTCAGGTGTACACTTTTCCTTGATGTCTAAACCAGGCACCCCTGACTCCCCATGGCTCAGGTGCCCTTCCTGTATCTCCTTCCACTTCTCTAAAGCATTTCCCTCTTCAAGTCCAGCACAAGTCTCCAATTCTGTCCTCACACGTGGGGTACACGGAGCGGGTCTCTGAGTTCTTAAGAGCCTCCGTGTGAGTAGCAGGCACTGAATCGCACACCAGGGTTCCCCTCAGCACCATCAGGAAACTCCGACCTAGAGATTGAGGATTTCTAGAACAACTTTACTCATACACAGTCACTTGGGTAAACAAGTGACATTTTACAATCAAGCATTTTCAGTTTTTTCTTTGGTGGGGAAAATATTGACACAAATAAGGCAATCATATTCTATTAAATTACGTATTTCTCAAAGGACTCACTATCGAAAAAAAAATTTTAAGTATAACTTTCCATGTTTTAATTGACTTTACTCCCATACTTGTTTGCTTGCAAAAGCCTTCAGAAAATACCAAGAACCTACTTCATCTGTCAGTTTGCACAGCAACATGAGTGGAGATGCTCGTGTCACCCTGCTTGGTTTCTCTGTCCCACCTTGCAAAGCACAACATCCTCTCCGCCACCCTGGGAAGGGAGCCAGTGCCCACCCTGAACTCAATCCCTGGGGTAGATCTCTTGGTTCTGTCTTCACTGTATGCAGTGTTACTTGCCCAGCACACAGAAACACGGCCGGCACAAATGATGGAAGACAGATTTCCCACATGAGAAGGACATTTCGTTTCCTTAGCACAGAATCCGATAGTGAATATTAGCCTCAAAGGAGAAAGGTGGAGTGAATTTCCTCCATCTACTCCTGGAATCCCCTGCTTTCTCGGACTCCTCCAGAACTGGGTGTGGCATGTGGGTACATACATGGGCTCCCTGCAAAAAGAAGAGGTCTTCCTAGCACTAGGTGCTTCAGGTAAGGGGGGAGGACTCATCCCGATGCTCTAATAGGAAACAGTTAGAATGAGGGAAGTGGCAGAGAGATGTATCATAACCATTCAGAATGCTATGAGACCTACTAAGAGATGAGATTTCTTATTAAATGAAGTTGTGATTGACCCAGTAGTAGGGATTCTTAAACCCAGGTTATTCACTAAGAATCCAGCCATGGAGCAACTAAGTCCGTGCACCACAACTACTAAGCCTGTGCTCTAGAGCCCACAATTCACAACTACTGAGCCCACGTGCCACAAATATTGAAGCCCATGAACCTAGAGCCTGTGCTGTGGAACAACAGAAGCTACCGAAAGGAGAAGCCCGCACACTGCAAAGAAGACCCAACACAGCCAAAAGAAAAAAAAAAGAATCCAGTAAACATTTGCCTGGGTTGTGATAGGATTTGTTTTCCAGGTTAAATGAGGCTCACTTGGTATAAAATCAATGCACACCCTGAAAGTGTACAGTTTATTTACTTTTATATCCATACCCATTCATGATGCAGTGGTAATGGGAATATTTTTTAGAAAGTTGGCACCAGTAACAGTGATGTTTATGGGAACATAAATCAAGGGAAACACAACACAAAAAGTTCACATACACAGAGAATCATACCACTCATTTCACATACAGACACACCCAGTCTCATGCACACAAACCTACACCACCTAACCGTAATACAGCTTCTTCCTGGGAATACAGTAATTGGTCACATTACTTGTAAATCACTTTCTATCACCAGGACCCCTACTCTCATTCCCAGCATAAATTTGGAATCAGTTTGCCCTCTACACTAAGACCAGCAAGAATGTCCCACTTTCTCATCTTCAAAGTTCTTTCTCCACAAGTGACTGATTCCAGAATACATACTGTTTTCATGTTCTGTGAAGGCCACCTGCAATTACAGAAGAGAAAACACTATGAGGATAAGATCACAGTGATGCTCAGGTCTTTTGTTCATTTGCTGACAGTAGAAAACCTCATAAGAAACAGTGGTCCAGGGAACCCAGCAAGGGTTATCAGAGCAAACCTACTCAGGCTGAAACGCAAGAACTTTGCTGGGAGGATGGAACTTCCCAGTCCATTTAGGTTGGAAATTACAGAATTCTTTGCCTAGAGGAAAAATCGCTGCAGGAGAGAGAGCTCCGTACTCTACCAGCTGTAATGGATGCTGTCAATTTTAATGTTCTGTGGAATCAGGCACCATGAGTTGGTAATAGACTCACAGTCCACATTCACCCAACCAAGGGAATTGTATGTATCTGGAAGGAATACCCTCAAATATACATAACTCAATTCTATTGAAAGAGAAATAAAGCAATATTTCTATCTCAGACCAGAAAAAATCCAGCTTACCTTGATTTTCCACGGAGGCTTTTCTTCTGTCCTATCACGGTACAGGTCATCCACCACATCCTCAGGGAGACCTGGAGGGACACAGAGTAACTGTCAGGACACTGGTGATGCGGCTCAGGAATTACTCAGGGGCTTTCTTCTCGATGAGGACATGGGGTGGTGTGTAGGGATGTGGGAGGTTAGTAAGTGTGGGCTGAGCTGGTGTTGGGCCATCCTCTTTGGGGGATGAAGGAAGGCAAAGGACAAGAGGAAGGAAATGAAAACCGAGCTGTGGCTTTCTAGCTAAGGGGAGCCAAATCAGAAGGGAAGGGTCGATCTAAAAAATGGTAAACACTAAAATGCATGCTCTGTTTCAATGACACAGACCCATGACCCATCCTGTCTCTTTTGAGTTTCTGCTAAATTGCCACTGTCTCTTGATTTTTCCCAGATCACTCTTTCCCCAGCATCCACAACGCCATCTACTGCATTTGTCATGTCTTCTATTGTATAATATTTTATACTTGATTAATAGCAACCTCCATTAAAGGACTGAATTCAATCCTAGAGAAAATATGCTATATTTATTCACTAATCACTTGTCTTAAAGAAAATCAAATACACAAGATTTGACAAAACTGAAATCCTACCCTTTAGATACAGCCACTATCAATCGTATCATATTTTTCTCCCAGTCTTTGTTTTCTATACAATGTATGTATGCCCACTGAGTCAGGGGCTGCCCATGCTCTAGGCAGCTTTTCCATATGTGGGACACTTCGTTATGAAGAGGGAGCAAAGACTTAGCACAGCCTGTCTCTAACCCAGTTGTGCAGGAGAAGTGTACAGGCTAACAGTCAGGTTCCACTTTGAGTCCTTGGGTGTGGGCTACAGTAATTGACCAATGCTAAGGCTTATGGTAATGTTATCCAATACAATAAAATAGCTCCCTGATTCTTATCTGCTTTTGGCCTTGTTTAAGCAATGACAACAGCACTGACAGATATGACCTGTACTGTATACATGGGGTCTCACACCTCTCAGAACCTGTGAGCTGACCAGGAGAATGCAGGTCCTGAGGTGAATTTCACATTAATGACTGTGCCAAAGTCAACTGATAAGTCCACCCATAGCTGCCCTGGATTCTGTGATCATTAAGGCCACCTGATGGGCAAGGTCTGGACCTTTGGAGATGCTAGGACTTCCAGCCAAGGATACGGATGCAGGGACTCCCTTGCTCCATGACTGAGGATCCCTTGGCTGAGTGGTAAGTGCAGGTCAGGGATCCAGAGCATCCATATTGGGACACACCCCTGGGTTCTCAGTTTGGCTTTTCCACTTAGGAGGTCAAGAGCTTAGAACATTTATCTCTGCAACATCTCCTTCTGAGGAAAAGGAATATTAACCAAATCTGGACAACAGCTGTGTTGAGGGAAGAATATGCAAACAACTTCACAAAACAAGTAAGAGTCCTGTGCCTGCGCTAACCTTAGGGACTTCAAAACAACTGCATAAGTCTCTTAGCCCCTTAGAGAGGATGAAAGCAATATTAGAATTAAAAGTAACTTGTCCCAATTCCCTTTGTCTGGAATACTGAAACAAAATTCTACAGCAGAAGAAGCCTCATAAACACACAGCACCTGCCAGAGTTTACCCCAGACTTGGAAGAACTGGGAAGGATAACAGCAAGGCAGGCCTGAGGAAAGGTCAGAGGGTAGGCAGGACTGAGGTGTGGGGAGCATGGGCAGGGCTGTCCGGATGGAGCAGTGGGTTGTAAGAAGAGCAGTGACCCTGGGTCCTGCTGCCCTGAGTCTCTGTCCTGGGCCTGGTCAACGCCAGGAGGCCAGGTCAGCAGGGCTGTCAAAGCAAGTGTGTGAAGCGTGCCGAGCAGCCCATTCACACAGTCCTCTAGAATTCCTGCCAGCCATGAAGGGTCTTTAGGGGCAGGTGGAAGTGGACCCCTCTCAAATGGAAGCATGAGAACACATCAGCCTTGGTGAAGTTCATAGTCTGAGATGAGCTCAAGGAGACTGAACACATGCAGTGATCCCAGAGCACGTGTTCTGTGACTCATCCATCTCTGGGACTGTCTTTTACAAGAGGAACAAACAGTGAGGACAAAACATGAGGTGAAGCCACAAGTCCTAAAAGTGCAGAGGGAGACAGTTCACTTCTCATCCACCACCTCACCCTTTCTAGAAGAACTTGGTCTCAAGTTTCAAGGGCCCATGAGAGTTTTGACCCACAGGTTCTGTCCATCATAGGTCAATATGCAAAAGAAAACAAACTCTCCTGTGCACAATACCCTAGATGTGCTAACCAGAAAACAAACTTCCATATTAGGCAGTGACAAGCTCAAGAAAGAGCAGCTCATGTGCAAAAGATCATTTTTCATGAGCAAACCAAGAAAAGGTTATTATAGGGCACTGTCACGTCTAAGGACACAATTTCTCTCTATTGTATCATTAAAATATGAAAAAAACAAGCCAGAACTCTACACATATTTTATTCTTCTTTCCGATTTCATATCCACCTTCCTCAGTCTCCAAAGCAGGAGATATAACCCTAAAGTTCCAGGAACACTCTGCCATTAGATCCTACCTAAGTGTTGTTCTTACCTGTATCCTTTTCCTTATCACGGCCACAAATGCTATCCAAAGTCGATACTGTAGAAACACGAACATGAATTTACAAGTCTTATGGATACAGTAAAATGTGACTAATGTGACTGAGTAATTGGATATTTTATTGGTTTTCTTTTAATACACTGAGTTAATCATTGATTGAATGAAATAAATTATAACAGGCACAACTAGCTAGTGGCTACCACACTGTAACACACATCTCTCTCTCTCTCTCTCTCTCTCTCTCTCTCTCTCCATATATATATATATATATATATATATATATAAAATATATGGAGGATGTTACCACTGCTCCCCTGATTATTCCCCTCTGTATGGTCTACCCATTCAAGATGGCTGTTTGCTGATGGTTTACGAAATGAAAAACTTCTGCCCTATGAAGGTACATAGCCCAAGGGGGTAAGAGGGATGCGTCCCTCTGCTGGTTTCCCTGGTAACCGATGAGCCCAACTGCTGTCAATTCCCCCTTTAACTAGTAGCCTGCCTATTCCGCCCAGAGAGAAGAATGCTCCTACTGCTGCTGCTGCGTTCTGCCTGCCATCACCTATCTACAGTGGGATGTCTCTCCAGGACCACTTTGCTTCTGACGAGAAAGATCTCCCATTTATTAAACCATGAATGTCTCTGTCCCTGAATCCGGGCTCTTTCTTTAGCCCTGAGGCTGAGCAAGTACAGGGCTTGCAGGCGTGAGGTGCAGCCCAACACCTTCTGCAGGGCAGTTTGCTGGCCAGGTTTGATGATTCATTTGTAGGTGTTTCCTAGTCTCATGCACACTTGCCAGGCACTCATGAGACCTTGGGGACACTGAAACAGTAATGTCAACACCCAGATCCTAGAGGAATTCCCGACAGATGTTCCACTTGAGGGGAGAGGTAATGAGCATGGCCCAGTGCACCTGTGCTAGTCATAATCAGTGAGCAGGTGCAGAAGGGAGGGAGGGACATTCACTCACTTCATGCGGCCAGCTTTCTCACCACTGCCTCTGAAACATCCAGGGAAGGAAGGGACAAAATGCCCTTAGAAGGTAAATGGCCTGTACACTGAAAATTACAAACCACTGTTGAAAGTATTAAACAAGGAACAAAAAATTGAAATGATATATCATATTCATAGACAAGAGATTTATTATTGTTGACATTTCTACACTACACAAATGTAAGTATAAATTCATTGTAATACCTATCAAGATCCCAATGTCATTTTCAAAGAAATAAAAAAAAAAGATCCTAAAATATATATGGAACCACTAAGGACTCCAAACAGACAAAACAATCCTGAGAACGAAGAACATAGACTGAGGCTTCTCACTTCCTGACTTCAAAACACATTACAAAGCCACAGGAATCAAAACTGTATGGTACTGACATAGAAACAGATACATTGCCCTAAAGACCAGAATAAATAACCCCCAAGAAAACTCATAGATACATGGCCAAATGAAATTCACCAAGCTTCTAAGACAACAAATAGGGAAAGTATAGTTTTTTCAACAGTCAATAGGATGAAAATATAACTTACAGAAAGATTACAAACATATATCAGAAAAGGAGCTAATGTCCAAAACATATAAGAAAAACACTACAAATCAAATGCAACCTAAGTTAAAAAATTAAAAAGGGCAAATAAATGGGTTCAGAAATGTGCAAAGACTTAAATAAGACATTTCCTGAAAAAGACATACAAATGGCTAACAAATATAGGAAAAGGTTCTCAACCTCACTAATCATCAGGGCAATGCAAATCAACACCTCATACCTGTTAGGCTGTGTATTATAAAGAAAAAAATTAACAGTTTAAGGCCAAGATGTGGGGAATTGGAAACTTTGTACACTGCTGGTGGGAATGTAAAATGGTGCCGCTATTATGAAAAAGAGTATGGGCGTTCCTTTTAAAATTATAAACAGAAATATCATATGATTCAGCAATCACATTTCTGGGTATATAGCCAAAGGAAATTAAATCAGTATCACAATGAGATGAAGTTAGGTTCATTGCAGCATTCTCCACAATAGCCTAGATATGCAACCAACTTCACAAAACAAGTAAGTGTCCTGTGCCTGAGCTAACCTTAGGTACTTCAAAACAACTCCGTAAGTCACTTAGCCCCTTAGAGAGGATGAAAGCAATATTAGAGCTAAAAGTAACTTGTCCCAATTCCCTTAGTCTGGAATATTGAAACAAAAGTTCTACAGCAGGGGAAGCCTCCTAAACACACAGCACCTGCCAGGGTTTACCCCAGCCTTGGAAGAACTGGGAAGGATAAGACCAAGGCAGGCCTGAGGAAAGGTGAGAGGACTGGAGCAGGACTGGAGTGTGGGGAGTAGGGGCAGGGATGTCCGGATGGAGCAGTGGGTTTTAAGAAGAGCAGTGACCCAGGGTCCTGCTGCCCTGAGTCTCTGTCCTGGGCCTGGTGAATTCCTGGAGACCAGGTTACCAGGGCTGTGAGAGCCAGTGTGTGAAGCGAGCCCAGCAGCCCCTTCACACAGTCCTCTAGAATTCCTTCTGGGCATGAAGGGTCTTTAGGGGCAGCTGGATGTGGAGCCCTCTCAAATGGAAGCATGTCAGCACATCAGCCTTGGGAGGTGCTGAGGCTGAAATGAGGAGACTGAGCACATGCAGTGATCCCAAAGCATGTGTTCTGTGACTCATCCACCTCTGGGAGCGCACTTTCTATGAGGAATAAAGAGTGAGGACAAAAGAAAGGTGAAGCTACAAGTCCTGAAAGTGTAGAGGAAGAGAGTTCAAGTCTCATCCACCACCTGACACTCACTATAAGAACTTGTTCTCCAGTGTCAAGTGACTATGAGAGTTTTGTTCCCACTAGGATATGGCCATCATACGTGAATGTAAAAAGGAAACCAAAATCCTGGTGCAAAATACCCTCCCAGTATCAAACAGAAATGAACCTTTCATCTTTGGCAGTGAAAAAGCAATGAAAGAGTAGTCTTGTGAGAAAGAAAATTTCTGAATTGAAAAGCAAGAAAAGATGACTATAAGCACAGTACAGTCAAAGGACATGGACACCATAACTCTATTATACCATTAAAATTTGGAAAGAACAAATCAGAATTCTACACATATTTCCTTCTTCTTCCTGATTTCATATTCACCTTCCTTAGTTTCTAAAGAACCGGGTGGAAACCAAGTGTTCTAGGAATTGTCTCGCTTTAGATCCTACCTGAGAGTTGTTCCCTACCTGAATCGTCATCAAAATCGCTGCTATGTATGCTCTCCACGATCCATTCTGTACAAACACAACCATGAGCATAAAGTTATTATACAAGTTGACCCACCCATTTCTCCTACTCGACTTGCTGGCTCACACAGCATCCCCCTGGTCTTCCCTCCAGGTTCTCAGACCTCCCTCCCCTGTGCTCTGTGCAGACAGAGTCCTTCAATAAGATATTGATCACAGTTGAAAATTGCAAATGAGGGAGAGATGCTGAGAAAATCACCTTTCGACCCCTCACTTCTATAGACACATTTATAGCTTTCACCGTCAACCTTACCAACCTGAAATTCCAGATGTTACAGACACACTTGAAACATGGCTAGTGTGACCAAGCAGTTGTGTGTTTTGTGTATTTTTTAATAGAAAGATTTAATTATTGTTTGAACTAAATTAATTATAAATAGACACATTTGGTTAGTGGCTACCACACTGGAAAGCTCAGCTCTAAGAAATCCAAAGATGAGAAAGAGGCAACCAGCCACCCCTCCCCTCGTTGTTCTTTACTGCAGAAAATTTGATGGCCTGATCTGATCATTCGTATGTAGGTATATCTTGGGCTCTTGGACCCACACCAGGCATTGCGAGAGTCCTTGTGGACACTGAAATACTACAGTCAACACTCAGATCCAAGAGGAATTCCCAGCAAGGGGCCCACTTGTAGACAGAGGTGAAGGGCATGGCCCAGTACACCTGTATTAGACATAATCAGAGAG
Source organism: Mesoplodon mirus (assembly GCF_964341445.2). NCBI lineage: Eukaryota > Metazoa > Chordata > Mammalia > Artiodactyla > Ziphiidae > Mesoplodon > Mesoplodon mirus. The sequence goes on from NW_028295325.1 coordinate 25,196, forward strand.
TAGGTGCAGAGGGGAGGGTGGGATTTCACTCTTTCCATGAGTACATCCTTCTCACACCTGACTCTAGAAGACCTGAGGAAGGCAGTAGAAAAGGCCCCATAGGAGGTGAAAAATTTGTATACTGAAAACTACAGGACATTGTGGAAAGAAATTAAAGAAGAGACAAGTAATTGGAATGACATACCATGTTCATAGACTGGATTATTAAATACTGTTGGCATTTCTGTACTACATAAAGTGATGTACACATATATCTCAACAACCCACAAAATTCCATGTCATTATTATAGAAGTGGACAGTATCCTAACATACATGTGGAACCACCCCAAGTAGATAAAAAAATCTTGAGAGCAAAGAGCAATGATGGAGATGAACACTTCCTGAACTCAAAACACATAACAATGCCACAGTAGTCAAAACAGTCTGCTACTGGCATCAAGACAGTGAGATAGACCAATGAAATATAATAGAGAGACCCCAAATAAACACACATATATATGGCCAACTGATCTTTGCCAAGGTTCTAAGATTACCAAGCGAAGAAAGGATAGTGTGTTCAACAATCAACAGCATGAAAAGGCAACCTATAGGATGGGTGGAAATATGTGTAAACCTTGTATCTGAATAAGGCACCAATATCCAGAATATATAAGAGACTAATACAAGTCAATTTCAGAAAAACAGCAGGCAAATAACTGAGCTTAAACATGGGTAAAAAATGTGCTTCCCTGGTGGTGCAGTGGTTGGGAGTCCGCCTGCCGATGCAGGGTACGTGGGTTCGTCCCCCAGCCCGGGAGGATCGTGCATGCTGCGGAGCGGCTGGGCCCGCGAGCCATGGCCGATGGGCCTGCACGTCCGGAGCCTTTTCTCCGCAATGGGAGAGACCACAACAGTGAGAGGCCCGTGTACCACCAAAAAAAAAAAAAAAAAATGGGTAAAAAGCTTCACTAGGAATTTCTCCATAAACACATACAAGTGGTCAATCTACATATGAAAATTTGCTCAACATTGCTAAAAATCAGGGAAATGGAAATCAAGCCACAAGGAGATATCACTCACACCTCTTAGGATGTGTATTATAAAAAGACAATTAGGGCTTCCCTGGTGGCACAGTGGTTGAAAGTCCGCCTGCCGATGCAAGGGACACATGTTCGTGCCCCGGTCTGGGAGGATCCCACATGCCGCTGCGCGGCTGGGCTCATGAGCCATGGCCGCTGAGCCGGTGCGTTTGGAGCCTGTGCTCCACAACGGGAGAGCCCACAACAATGAGAGGCCCGTGTACTGCAAAAAAAAAAGAAAAAAAGAAAAGAAAAGAAAAGAAAAGAAAAGAAAGAAAATTAATGGATGCTGGCAAAGATGTGAAGAAGTGGAACTTCTGTACCCTGTTTTGTACCCTGTAGTAATGTAAAATGGTGTAGCCATTATGGAAAACAGAATGGAGGTCCCCCAAAAATTATTAAGAGAACTCTCATAAAATCCAGCAATCACTCATTTAGGTTTATATACAAAGGAGATAAAACAAGAATGTCCAAGAGATATCTACAATCTCATGTCCATTGCAGCATTATACACAATACACAACATAGGAAAACTGCCTAGTGTCCATGGGAAGATGAATTAATAAAGAAAATGTGGTGTATACATACAGTGGAATGTCATTCAGTCTTTGAAAAAGAAGGAAATCCTGCCATTTGCAGAAACACGAAAGAACTTGGGGACATTTGTAAGATTGAAATAAGCCAGTCACAGAAGGTCAAAAACTGAAAGAAAACACCGAGAAGCAGAGAATAGAAGGGTGGTTCCAAGAGCTGGCAGGAGGTTGACATGGGGAGTCTCCGTTCAATGGTTAGCATGTGTTATTTGCAAAATGGAAAAGTTCTAGACACATGCTGTACAACAAGGTGTATGTAGACAACAGGACTGACTGGACATTTGAAAACTTGTTTAGACGTTGGATTTCATTGTATGTGTAATTTACAACAAAAAATATACATATGTAAAATAAATACAAAGTGCAAAAAGGGGAAAAAAGAAGAAAAATAAGGAAAGGGAGTCAACAGAGGGAAAGAAGAAAGGAGGAAGGGTCTCGAATGTACACAATCAGGAGATAATGGGAGAGAAGCTCCTCTCCCCAGGCTTTAAAGAAGACATCTCTCCAGAGTTCACTCCAGCAATAGTGGGATGTCCTTTCTCTTCCCCATTTAACCAGAAGCGCCAATAGCAACCTAAGTGTGGCCCAGGCTGTGCTCAGGTGTACACTTTTCCTTGATGTCTAAACCAGCCACCCCTGACTCCCCATGGCTCAGGTGCCCTTCCTGTATCTCCTTCCACTTCTCTAAAGCATTTCCCTCTTCAAGTCCAGGCCAACCCTCCAATTCTGTCCTCACACGTAGGGTCCACGGAGCGGGTCTCTGCGTTCTTAAGAGCCTCCCTGTGAGTAGCAGGCACTGAATCGCACAACAGGGTTCCCCTCAGCACCATCAGGAAACTACGACCTAGGGATTGAGTATTTCTAGAACAACTTTACTCATAGACAGTCTCTTGGGTAAACAAGTGACATTTTACAATCAAGTATTTTCAGTGTTTTCTTTGGTGGGGAAGATATTGACACATATAAGGCAATCATATTCTATTAAAGTATGTATTTCTCAAAGGACTCACTATCGAAAAAAAAATTTTAAGTATAACTTTCCATGTTTTAATTGACTTTACTCCCAGACTTGTTTGCTTGCAAAAGCCTTCAGAAAATACCAAGAACCTACTTCACCTGGCAGTTTGCCCAGCAACATGAGTGGAGATGCTCTTGTCACACTGCTTGGTTTCTCTGTCCCACCTTGCAAAGCACAACCTCCTCTCCGCCCTCCTGGGAAGGGAGCGAGTGCCCATCCTGAGCTCAATCCCTGGGGTAGATCTTTTGGTTCTGTCTTCACTGTATGCAGTGTTTCTAGCCCAGCACACAGAAACAGGGCTGGCACAAGTGATGGAAGACAGACTTTCCACAGGAGAAGGACATTTCGTTTCCTTAGCACAGAATCCGATAGTGAATATTAGCCTCAAAGGAGAAAGTTGGAGTGAATTTCCTCCATCTACTCCTGGAGGCTCCTTCTTTCTCGGACTCCTCCAGAACTGGGTGTGGCATGTGGGTACAAGCATGGGCTCCCTGCAAAAGGAAGGAGGCCTGCCTAGCACTAGGTACTTCAGGTAAGGGGGGAGGACTCATCCCGAGGCTCTAATAGGAAACAGTTAGAATGAGGGAAGTGGCAGAGAGAGGTATCATAACCATTCAGAATGCTATGAGACCTACTAAGAGATGAGATTTCTTATTAAATGAAGTTGTAATTGACCCAGTAGTAGGGAAGCTGAAACGCAGTTTTGTTCATTAAAAATCCAGCCATGGAGCAACTAAGTCCGTGCACCACAACTACTAAGCCTGTGCTCTAGAGCCCGCAAGTCACAACTACTGAGCCCACGTGCCACAACTATTGAAGCCCATGCGCCTAGAGTCCGTGCTCTGGAACAACAGAAGCCACCGAAATGAGAAGCCCGCGCAGGGCAACGAGGACCCAACACAGCTAAAAGAATAAAAAAATGAATCCAGTAAACATTTGCCTGGGTTGTGATAGGATTTGTTTTCTAGGTTAAATGAGGCTCAATTGGTATAAAATCAATGCACACACTGAAAGTGTACAGTTTATTTACTTTTATATCCATACCCATTCAAGATGCAGTGGTGATGGGAATATTTTCTAGAAAGTTGGCACCAGTAACAGTGATGTTTAGGGGAACATAAATCAATGGAAACACAACACAAAAAGTTCACATACACACACAGAATCATACCACTCATTTCACATACAGACACACCCAGTCTCATGCACACAAACATACACCACCTAAACATAATATAGCTTCTTCCTGGGACTATAGTAATTGGTTCCGTTACTTGTAAATCACTTTCTATCACCAGGACCCCTACTCTCATTCCCAGCACAAATTTGGAATCAGTTGGCCCTCTACACTAAAACCAGCAAGAATGTCCCACTTTCTCATCTTCAAAGTTCTTCCTCCCCAAGTGACTGATTCCAGAATACATACCGTTTTCACGTTCTGGGAAGGCCACCTGCAATTACAGAAGAGAAAACACTATGAGGATAAGATCACAGTGATGCTCAGGTCTTTTGTTCATTTGCTGACAGTAGAAAACCTCATAAGAAACAGTGGTCCAGGGAACCCAGCAAGGGTTATCAGAGCAAACCTACTCAGGCTGAAACGCAAGAACTTTGCTGGGAGGATGGAACTTCCAAGTCCATTTAGGTTGGAAATTACAGAATTCTTTTCCTAGAGGAAAAATCGCTGCAGGAGAGAGAGCTCCGTACTCTACAGGCTGTAATGGATGCTGTCAATTGTAATGTCCTGTGGAATCAGGCACCATGAGTTGGTAATAGACTCTCACTCCACATTCTCCCAACCAAGGGAATTGTATGTATCTGGAAGGAATACCCTCAAATATTCATAACTTAATTCTATTGAAAGAGAAATAAAGCAATATTTCTATCTCAGACCAAAAACAATCCAGCTACCTTGGGGATCCACGGAGGCTTTTCTTCTGTCCTATCACGGTGCAGGTCATCCGCCACATCCTCAGGGAGAGCTGGAGGGACACAGAGTAACTGTCAGGACACTGGTGATGCGGCTCAGGAATTACTCAGGGGCTTTCTTCTCGATGAGGACATGGGGTAGTGTGTATGGATGTGGGAGGTTAGTGAGTGTGGGCTGAGCTGTTGTTAGGCCATCCTCTTTGGGGAATGAAGGAAGGCAAAGGACAAGAGGAAGGAAATGAAAACCGAGCTTTGGCTTTCTAGCTAAGGGGAACCTCATCAGAAGGGAAGGGTCGATCTAAAAAATGGTAAACACTAAAATGCATGCTCTGTTTCAGTGACACAGACCCATGACCCATCCTGCCTCTTTTGAGTTTCTGCTAAATTGCCACTGTCGCTTGATTTTTCCCAGATCACTCTTTCCCCAGCATCCACAAGTCCAGCTACTGCATTTATCATGTCTTCTGTTGTATGATATTTTATACTTGATTAACAGCAACCTCAATTAAAGGACTGAATTCAATCCTAGACAAAATATGCTGTATTTATTCACTAATCACTTGTCTTAAAGAAAATCAAATACACAAGATTTGACAAAACTGAAATCCTACCCTTTAGATACAGCCACTATCAATCGTATCATATTTTTCTCCCAGTCTTTGTTTTCTATACAATGTACGTATGCCCACTGAGTCAGGGGCTGTCCTTACTCTAGGGAGCTGTTCCATAAGTGGGACATTTCGTTATGAAGAGGGAGCCCGGACTGAGCACAGCCTGTCTCTTACCCAGCTGTGCAGGAAAAGTGTACAGGCTAACAGTCAGGCTCCACTTTGAGTCCTTGGGTGTGGGCTACAGGAATTGACCAATTCTAAGGCTTATGGTAATGTTATCCAATACAATAAAATTGCTCCCTGATTCTTATCTGCTTTTGGCCTTGTTTAAGCAATGACACGAGCACTGACAGATATGACCTGTACTGTATACATGGGGTCTCACACCTCTCAGAATCTGTGAGCTGACCAGGAGAATGCAGGTCCTGAGGTGAATTTCACATTAATGACTGTGCCAAAGTCAACTGATAAGCCCACCCATAGCTGCCCTGGATTCTGTGACCACTAAGGCCACCTGATGGGCAAGGTCTGGACCTTTGGAGATGCTAGGACTTCCAGCCAAGGATACGGATGCAGGGACTCCCTTGCTCCATGACTGAGGATCCCTTGGCTGAGTGGTAAGTGCAGGTCAGGGATCCAGAGCACCCACATTGGGACCCACCCCTGGGTTCTCAGTTTGGCTTTTCCACTTAGGAGGTCAAGAGCTGAGAACATTTATCTCTGCACCATCTCCTTCTGAGGAAAAGGAATATTAACCAAATCTGGGCAACAGCTGTGTTGAGGGAAGAACACGGTAGTGTACAGACAGTGTGCAGTGGTGATGAGCTTTGTTGACAGGTGAATTGTGCTGTGTAAGAGGGAAATATCTCCTCAGGAAACACACACACGCTCACGCATGCAGGTTCACAATCACGCCACATAGGCTCACACATGGACCCCACCCCAACCCTGATACACACAAACCCACATCATCTAAATGATGCAGTTACTTCCAGGACCATAGAACTTGGGCATGGCTCTTTACTGGGAAATCACTCTCTAGCTCTACACCCCCAGCCCTCATCCCTGTAGGGACCCTGAATCAGGGTGTCTCTCCAAGCAAAGCCAGCAACAGAGTCCCACCTTCTTCATCATCTAGATTGTTCCTCAGCACAGGGGTGAACTCTGAATACATACCGGTTTTGTTTGCTGTCCAATCCACCTGTGATTAGAGAAGAGAAAACAGTGTAAGGATCTCAGCAGCCTGTGCTCTGTGGACACAGGTATTTCATCTCTTTTTTTGTGCTCAGAAAACCAAATGGGAAACTGTTGTTGAGTCAATGGCCCCAAAAGAAACCAGAGAAGACAGCTGTGGGAAAGGCTGGAGCTTTGCCTGGAAGATCTCTCAGGTCCACTTTGAGGAGCAAATACAAAAGTCTATTTCAAGGAGGGAAATTTTCTGCTGAGGAAAGTGTGTCTGACTCTACAGTTTCTAACTGATGCTGCCATTTTTTAAATGGCCTTTTGAATGAGTTATCTGTTGGGAAAGACCTTCAATCAGCATTCATCCAACCAAGCAAAATTGTATACATCAGCTGTCTTGAACATTGTAGATCTTCGTATCTGAAATCAATTGGAAAAGAAAGAAATGAAGCAAACTTTTAATCTCTGATAAATAAGGGGAGCTTACCCTGGAGGTAGAAGGAGCCTCTTCAACTGCCCTCACATAGGGCAGTCCCTCCAACCGGTCCTCATGGGGCTCTAGGAGGACACAGAGTAAGTGTCAGGACACTGGTGATGCTGCTCAGGAATTACTCAGAGAGCCTCGTTAATGTGGACACAGGGTGGGAGTGTATGGGTGCAGGTGGTTACTGAGTGTGGACTGAGGTGCTGTTGGACAAACCTCCCTGGTGGGTGGAGGAAGGTAAAGGGGAGGAACATTTCAGAAATGAGGAAGAGAACCTTTAGCTTTCTAGCTGTAGGGAACCTAATCAATTTGAAAGTGTCAGTCTGAAAAAGCTTAAACACTAACATTGCCCTATGTTTCAGTATAGAGTCCCACGGCCCCTCTGCCCATTTCAAAGTCCCTCCAAATCCCCCTTCTTCTTGAAATGTTACAAGACTCTTGCAGCTTCCTTCTAATCAAATATGTTGCTCCTTCATTCATCGTCCATTCTGTTGGATTTTTGACTTATTTTATTGTGATGAAATATACATATTTATGCTTTTCATAATTTTGAAGTATACAGTTCACTAGCATTTCTTACTTTCACAATGCTGTGTACCCATCAACACAATCTACATCTTAATCTTTTTCATCATTTCAACGTAACCTCTGTACCCATTAAATCATAATCCACCTTACTCCTGCCTCCTGACCTTGGTAATTTCTACTTCCGGTGTCTGTGAGTTTGCCTACACTAGGTACCTCATACAAGTGGAATCATATAATATTTGTCTTTCTGTGCCTGCCTTATTTCACTAACATTAATATATTTTTATATTATTTGGATCATTCATTTTGTAGCATAAGTCAATCTTTAATTCCTTTTTATGGTTGAAAATTATTCTATTCTGTGTATATATCACATTTTATTTAAACGTTCATCACCTCATGGACTTTGGATGGTTTCTATCTTTTGGCTACTAAGAATAATGCTACTATGAACATTAGTGTACACATTTCTGTATGGCACCATAATGGTGACAAATAATATTGTACATATTTCAAATATCATTGAATATAACAACACAAGGTGTGACTCTTAGGTGAACTAAGGACTTTTCATTAGTAAAAATATACTTACATTGTTTCACTAATTGTAACAAATGTACTTCACCTATGCTATATATTATTAATAGCTGAAACTGGAGTGATAGGATACAGGTATTTTCTGTATTGCATGTATAACTTTTATGTCAACATAATCCTGTTCTAAATAATGTCTAATAATTTAAAGAAATCTCAAAACATGGTTTCAGGGAGGGATGTGTTTTTGCTAACGTTCAAAAATCAGGTAATGTCTAAACCATAACTAGAGACCATCTTCACTCTTAAACATGAACAAATGTTGAATTTTAAATGCATGTTTACTTCCATGGTTAAAACAGTACCAGCTGGCTTAGTAAGTTTCAATTGGAACACATGGAATAAAAGAAGAATACTGCTTAATATTTCATAGCTTTTTCTTCAATATGAGGCACTGAATCAACTAGAATAATTATTCTTGAGTGAACCGAATGAGACATTTTCCACAGTACCTTCAGCTGGGTCATTTATAGGGTGCACCCTAAAATGTGGCCGGATGCGGATCTTTTTCAGCCAGCCTGGGGTTGATATTCTTGACCTCTGATGAGTGTTTCTTCTTCTCGCATTCTGGGAGCAGCATCCTGGGAAATGCATTACAATAGAGACAACTATTGACATCTTGCTGGCAGAAGACCATGGGGAAATTAGCAATAATTTATTCACAGTTCAATCCTTTGGTCCGTTTCCTCACCAGCGGCCCAGCAGAGCCTCCTGAATCAAAGTTGGACTTAGGAAGATCTTGCAGTTTGCTATGCAGTGAAAACACCCAACAGACAGGTTTTGTGGGCAAATATCTTTATTTAACTGAGAATGTCTAGAAACTCAGCAAACCATTGGGACCATGACTGATGGACTGGATTCAAATCGCGTTTAGAAGAAGCATGCACTTGGGAAAGATATGTAGATCCCTCTTTGCCTCAGTTCCCTGTTCTGAGATGTAGAAATGTTAATATGGCCTACTTTTAGCATTATGCCATGTGGCCAAAAATGATTGAATACAGGTAAAATGTTTGAAAAATAAAGGACCGGTGCTGCACAAATGCTCTATAAGTGTTCAACCCTGAATGATGGCAAGAAGAAGCTGGATATTTCGTAGCTGTTGAAAGGAGAGAAGGGATTTGACAGCTCCAAGTAAAGGGGGATTCAAGCTCACTCTTCAGCTTTTTCATGGGAACAAGGCTTTACAGCTCATGGAGAATATCCATTATCATGTCTGACACCCAGCCCTGTTGGGGGTGAAGGGGAGGGCAAAGTGGGGGCTGTAACCCATATGTTATGGTGGAGGGTGTGGAAATTTAGAGAGATAAGTGTCTGTCTAAGAGTCACAACCATGATGAATGATGGATCACAGACAGGACAGACAGAGCCAGTGCCTACCCTGAGCTCAAACCCTGGGGTAGATCTCTTGGTTCTCTCTTCACTGTATGCAGTGTTTCTTGCCAAACACACAGAAACAGGGCCGGCACAAGTGATGGAAGACGGACTTTCCACAGGAGAAGGACATTTCGTTTCCTTAGCACAGAATCCGATAGTGAATATTAGCCTCATGGGAGAAAGGTGGAGTGAATTTCCTCCATCTACTCCTGGAGGCTCCTTCTTTCTCGGACTCCTCCAGAACTGGGTGTGGCATGTGGGTACAAGCATGGGCTCCCTGCAAAAGGAAGGAGGCCTGCCTAGCACTAGGTGCTTCAGGTAAGGGGGGAGGACTCATCCCGAGGCTCTAATAGGAAACAGTTAGAATGAGGGAAGTGGCAGAGAGATGTATCATAACCATTCAGAATGCTATGAGACCTACTAAGGGATGAGATTTCTTATTAAATGCAGTTGTAATTGACCCAGTAGTAGGCATGCTGAAACCCAGTTTTGTTCATTAAGAATCCAGCCATGGAGCAACTAAGTCCGTGCACCACAACTACTAAGCCTGTGCTCTAGAGCCCACAAGTCACAACTACTGAGCCCACATGCCACAACTATTGAAGCCCATGCATCTAGAGTCCGTGCTCTGGAAAAACAGAAGCCACCGTAATGAGAAGCCCACGCAGGGCAACGAGGACCCAACACAGCCAAAAGAAAAAAAAAGAATCCAGTAAACATTTGCCTGGGTTGTGATAGGATTTGTTTTCCAGGTTAAATGAGGCTCACTTGGTATAAAATCAATGCACACACTGAAAGTGTACAGTTTATTTACTTTTATATCTATACCCATTCATGATGCAGTGGTGATGGGAATATTTTTTAGAAAGTTGGCAACAGTAACAGTGATGTTTAGGGGAACATAAATCAAGGTAAACACAACACAAAAAGTTCATACACACACAGAATCATACCACTCATTTCACATACAGACACACCCAGTCTCATGCACACAAACCTACACCACGTAACCGTAATACAGCTTCTTCCTGGGACTATAGTAATTGGTTCCATTACTTGTAAATCACTTTCTATCACCAGGACACCTACTCTCATTCCCAGCAGAAATTTGCAATCAGTTGGCCCTCTACACTAAAACCAGCAAGAATGTCCCACTTTCTCATCTTCAAAGTTCTTCCTCCCCAAGTGACTGATTCCAGAATACATACCGTTTTCACGTTCTGGGAAGGCCACCTGCAATTACAGAAGAGAAAACACTATGAGGATAAGATCACAGTGATGCTCAGGTCTTTTGTTCATTTGCTGACAGTAGAAAACCTCATAAGAAACAGTGGTCCAGGGAACCCAGCAAGGGTTATCAGAGCAAACCTACTCAGGCTGAAACGCAAGAACTTTGCTGGGAGGATGGAACTTCCCAGTCCATTTAGGTTGGAAATTACAGAATTCTTTGCCTAGAGGAAAAATCGCTGCAGGAGAGAGAGCTCCGTACTCTACAGGCTGTAATGGATGCTGTCAATTGTAATGTCCTGTGGAATCAGGCACCATGAGTTGGTAATAGACTCTCACTCCACATTCTCCCAACCAAGGGAATTGTATGTATCTGGAAGGAATACCCTCAAATATTCATAACTCAATTCTACTGAAAGAGAAATAAAGCAATATTTGTATCTCAGAGCAGAAACAATCCAGCTACCTTGGGGATCCACGGAGGCTTTTCTTCTGTCCTATCACGCTGCAGGTCATCCGCCACATCCTCAGGGAGAGCTGGAGGGACACAGAGTAACTGTCAGGACACTGGTGATGCGGCTCAGGAATTACTCAGGGCCTTTCTTCTCGATGAGGACATGGGGTGGTGTGTATGGATGTGGGAGGTTAGTATGTGTGGGCTGAGCTGGTGTTGGGTCATCCTCTTTGGGGGATGAAGGAAGGCAAAGGACAAGAGGAAGGAAATGAAAACAGAGCTTTGGCTTTCTAGCTAAGGGGAGCCTCATCAGAAGGGAAGGGTCGATCTAAAAAATGGTAAACACTAAAATGCATGCTCTGTTTCAATGACAGAGAACCATGACCCATCCTGCCTCTTTTGAGCTACTGCTAAATTGCCACTGTCTTTTGATTTTTCCCAGATCACTCTTTCCCCAGCATCCACAATGCCAGCTACTGCATTTATCATGTCTTCTGTTGTATGATATTTTATACTTGATTAACAGCAACCTCCATTAAAAGACTGAATTCAATCCTAGACAAAATATGATATATTTATTCACTAATCACTTGTCTTAAAGAAAATCAAATACACAAGATTTGACAAAACTGAAATCCTACCCTTTAGATACAGCCACTATCAATCGTATCATATTTTTCTCCCAGTCTTTGTTTTCTATACAATGTACGTATGCCCAATGAGTCAGGGGTTGTCCATACTCTAGGGAGCTGTTCCATAAGTGGGACACTTCGTTATGAACAGGGAGCCCGGACTGAGCACAGCCTGTCTCTAACCCAGCTGTGCAAGAGAAGTGTACAGGCTAACAGTTAGGTTCCACTTTGAGTCCTTGGGTGTGGGCTACAGGAATTGACCAATTCTAAGGCTTATGGTAATGTTATCCAATACAATAAAATTGCTCCCTGATTCTTATCTGCTTTTGGCCTTGTTTAAGCAATGACACGAGCACTGACAGATATGACCTGTACTGTATACATGGGGTCTCACACCTCTCAGAATCTGTGAGCTGACCAGGAGAATGCAGGTCCTGAGGTGAATTTCACATTAATGACTGTGCCAAAGTCAACTGATAAGCCCACCCATAGCTGCCCTGGATTCTGTGACCACTAAGGCCACCTGATGGGCAAGGTCTGGACCTTTGGAGATGCTAGGACTTCCAGCCAAGGATACGGATGCAGGGACTCCCTTGCTCCATGACTGAGGATCCCTTGGCTGAGTGGTAAGTGCAGGTCAGGGATCCAGAGCACCCACATTGGGACCCACCCCTGGGTTCTCAGTTTGGCTTTTCCACTTAGGAGGTCAAGAGCTGAGAACATTTATCTCTGCACCATCTCCTTCTGAGGAAAAGGAATATTAACCAAATCAGGGCAACAGCTGTGTTGAGGGAAGAACACGGTAGTGTACAGACAGTGTGCAGTGGTGATGAGCTTTGTTGACAGGTGAATTGTGCTGTGTAAGAGGGAAATATCTCCTCAGGAAACACACACACGCTCACGCATGCAGGTTCACAATCACGCCACATAGGCTCACACATGGACCCCACCCCAACCCTGATACACACAAACCCACATCATCTAAATGATGCAGTTACTTCCAGGACCATAGAACTTGGGCATGGCTCTTTACTGGGAAATCACTCTCTAGCTCTACACCCCCAGCCCTCATCCCTGTAGGGACCCTGAATCAGGGTGTCTCTCCAAGCAAAGCCAGCAACAGAGTCCCACCTTCTTCATCATCTAGATTGTTCCTCAGCACAGGGGTGAACTCTGAATACATACCGGTTTTGTTTGCTGTCCAATCCACCTGTGATTAGAGAAGAGAAAACAGTGTAAGGATCTCAGCAGCCTGTGCTCTGTGGACACAGGTATTTCATCTCTTTTTTTGTCCTCAGAAAACCAAATGGGAAACTGTTGTTGAGTCAATGGCCCCAAAAGAAACCAGAGAAGACAGCTGTGGGAAAGGCTGGAGCTTTGCCTGGAAGATCTCTCAGGTCCACTTTGAGGAGCAAATACAAAAGTCTATTTCAAGGAGGGAAATTTTCTGCTGAGGAAAGTGTGTCTGACTCTACAGTTTCTAACTGATGCTGCCATTTTTTAAATGGCCTTTTGAATGAGTTATCTGTTGGGAAAGACCTTCAATCAGCATTCATCCAACCAAGCAAAATTGTATACATCAGCTGTCTTGAACATTGTAGATCTTCGTATCTGAAATCAATTGGAAAAGAAAGAAATGAAGCAAACTTTTAATCTCTGATAAATAAGGGGAGCTTACCCTGGAGGTAGAAGGAGCCTCTTCAACTGCCCTCGCATGGGGCAGTCCCTCCAACCGGTCCTCATGGGGCTCTAGGAGGACACAGAGTAAGTGTCAGGACACTGGTGATGCTGCTCAGGAATTACTCAGAGAGCCTCGTTAATGTGGACACAGGGTGGGAGTGTATGGGTGCAGGTGGTTACTGAGTGTGGACTGAGGTGCTGTTGGACAAACCTCCCTGGTGGGTGGAGGAAGGCAAAGGGGAGGAACATTTCAGAAATGAGGAAGAGAACCTTTAGCTTTCTAGCTGTAGGGAACCTAATCAATTTGAAAGTGTCAGTCTGAAAAAGCTTAAACACTAACATTGCACTATGTTTCAGTATAGAGTCCCACGGCCCCTCTGCCCATTTCAAAGTCCCTCCAAATCCCCCTTCTTCTTGAAATGTTACAAGACTCTTGCAGCTTCCTTCTAATCAAATATGTTGCTCCTTCATTCATCGTCCATTCTGTTGGATTTTTGACTTATTTTATTGTGATGAAATATACATATTTATGCTTTTCATAATTTTGAAGTATACAGTTCACTAGCATTTCTTACTTTCACAATGCTGTGTACCCATCAACACAATCTACATCTTAATCTTTTTCATCATTTCAACGTAACCTCTGTACCCATTAAATCATAATCCACCTTACTCCTGCCTCCTGACCTTGGTAATTTCTACTTCCGGTGTCTGTGAGTTTGCCTACACTAGGTACCTCATACAAGTGGAATCATATAATATTTGTCTTTCTGCGCCTGCCTTATTTCACTTACAATAATATATTTTTTATATTATTTGGATCATTCATTTTGTAGCATAAGTCAATCTTTAATTCCTTTTTATGGTTGAAAATTATTCCATTCTGTGTATATATCACATTTTATTTATCCATTCATCACCTCATGGACTTTGGATGGTTTCTATCTTTTGGCTACTAAGAATAATGCTACTATGAACATTAGTGTACACATTTCTGTATGGCACCATAATGGTGACAAATAATATTGTACATATTTCAAATATCATTGAATATAACAACACAAGGTGTGACTCTGAGGTGAACTATGGACTTTTCATTAGTAAAAATATACTTACATTGTTTCACTAATTGTAACAAATGTAATTCACCTATGCTATATATTATTAATAGCTGAAACTGGAGTGATAGGATACAGGTATTTTCTGTATTGCATGTACAACTTTTAGGTCAACATAATCCTGTTCTAAATAATGTCTAATAATTTAAAGAAATCTCAAAACATGGTTTCAAGGAGGTATGTGTTGTTCCTAACGTTCAAAATTCAGCTAATGTCTAAACCATAACTAGAGACCATCTTCACTCTTAAACATGAACCAAATGTTGAATTTTAAATGCATGTTTACTTCCATGGTTAAAACAGTACAAGCTGGCTTAGTAAGTTTCAATTGGAACACATGGAATAAAAGAAGAATACTGCTTTATATTTCATAGCTTTTTCTTCAATATGAGGCACTGAATCAACTAGAATAATTATTCTTGAGTGAACCGAATGAGACATTTTCCACAGTACCTTCAGCTGGGTCATTTATAGGGTGCACCCTAATATGTGGCCGGATGCGGATCTTTTTCAGCCAGCCTGGGGTTGATATTCTTGACCTCTGATGAGTGTTTCTTCTTCTCGCATTCTGGGAGCAGCATCCTGGGAAATGCATTACAATAGAGACAACTATTGACATCTTGCTGGCAGAAGACCATGGGGAAATTAGCAATAATTTATTCACAGTTCAATCCTTTGGTCCGTTTCCTCACCAGCGGCCCAGCAGAGCCTCCTGAATCAAAGTTGGACTTAGGAAGATCTTGCAGTTTGCTATGCAGTGAAAACACCCAACAGACAGGTTTTGTGGGCAAATATCTTTATTTAACTGAGAATGTCTAGAAACTCAGCAAACCATTGGGACCATGACTGATGGACTGGATTCAAATCCCATTTAGAAGAAGCATGTACTTGGGAAAGATATGTAGATCCCTCTTTGCCTCAGTTCCCTGTTCTGAGATGTAGAAATGTAAATATGGCCTACTTTTAGCATTATGCCATGTGGCCAAAAATGATTGAATACAGGTAAAATGTTTGAAAAATAAAGGACCGGTGCTGCACAAATGCTCTATAAGTGTTCAACCCTGAATGATGGCAAGAAGAAGCTGGATATTTCGTAGTTGTTGAAAGGAGAGAAGGGATTTGACGGCTCCAAGTAAAGGGGGATTCAAGCTTACTCTTCAGCTTTTTCATGGGAACAAGGCTTTACAGTTCATGGAGAATATCCATTATCATGACTGACACCCAGCCCTGTTGGGGGTGAAGGGGAGGGCAAAGTGGGGGCTGTAACCCATATGTTATGGTGGAGGGTGTGGAAATTTAGAGAGATAAGTGTCTGTCCAAGAGTCACAACCATGATGAATGATGGATCACGGACAGGACAGACAGAGCCAGTGCCTACCCTGTGCTCAATCCGTGGGGTAGATCTCTTGGTTCTGTCTTCACTGTATGCAGTGTTTCTTGCCCAGCACACAGAAACAGGGCTGGCACAAGTGATGGAAGACAGACTTTCCACAGGAGAAGGACATTTCTTTTCCTTAGCACAGAATCCGATAGTGAATATTAGCCTCAAAGGAGAAAGGTGGAGTGAATTTCCTCCATCTACTCCTGGAGGCTCCTTCTTTCTCGGACTCCTCCAGAACTGGGTGTGGCATGTGGGTACAAGCATGGGCTCCCTGCAAAAGGAAGGAGGCCTGCCTAGCACTAGGTGCTTCAGGTAAGGGGGGAGGACTCATCCCGAGGCTCTAATAGGAAACAGTTAGAATGAGGGAAGTGGCAGAGAGATGTATCATAACCATTCAGAATGCTATGAGACCTACTAAGAGATGAGATTTCTTATTAAATGAAGTTGTAATTGACCCAGTAGTAGGGATGCTGAAACCCAGTTTTGTTCATTAAGAATCCAGCCATGGAGCAACTAAGTCCGTGCACCACAACTACTAAGCCTGTGCTCTAGAGCCCGCAAGTCACAACTACTGAGCCCACGTGCCACAACTATTGAAGCCCATGCGCCTAGAGCCCGTGCTCTGGAACAACAGAAGCCACTGAAATGAGAAGCCCGCGCAGGGCAACGAGGACCCAACACAGCCAAAAGAAAAAAAATGAATCCAGTAAACATTTGCCTGGGTTGTGATAGGATTTGTTTTCCAGGTTAAATGAGGCTCACTTGGTATAAAATCAATGCACACACTGAAAGTGTACAGTTTATTTACTTTTATATCCATACCCATTCAAGATGCAGTGGTGATGGGAATATTTTTTAGAAAGTTGGCACCAGTAACAGTGATGTTTAGGGGAACATAAATCAAGGGAAACACAACACAAAAAGTTCACATACACACACAGAATCATACCACTCATTTCACATACAGACACACCCAGTCTCATGCACACAAACCTACACCACCTAACCGTAATGCAGCTTCTTCCTGGGACTATAGTAATTGGTTCCATTACTTGTAAACCACTTTCTATCACCAGGACCCCTACTCTCATTCCCAGCACAAAGTTGCAATCAGTTGGCCCTCTACACTAAAACCAGCAAGAATGTCCCACTTTCGCATCTTCAAAGTTCTTCCTCCCCAAGTGACTGATTCCAGAATACATACCGTTTTCACGTTCTGGGAAGGCCACCTGCAATTACAGAAGAGAAAACACTATGAGGATAAGGTCACAGTGATGCTCAGGTCTTTTGTTCATTTGCTGACAGTAGAAAACCTCATAAGAAACAGTGGTCCAGGGAACCCAGCAAGGGTTATCAGAGCAAACCTACTCAGGCTGAAACGCAAGAACTTTGCTGGGAGGATGGAACTTCCCAGTCCATTTAGGTTGGAAATTACAGAATTCTTTTCCTAGAGGAAAAATCGCTGCAGGAGAGAGAGCTCCGTACTCTACTGGCGGTAATGGATGCTGTCAATTTTAATGTCCTGTGGAATCAGGCACCATGAGTTGGTAATAGACTCTCACTCCACATTCTCCCAACCAAGGGAATTGTATGTATCTGGAAGGAATACCCTCAAGTATTCATAACTCAATTCTATTGAAAGAGAAATAAAGCAATATTTCTATCTCAGACCAGAAACAATCCAGCTACCTTGGGGATCCACGGAGGCTTTTCTTCTGTCCTATCACGTTGCAGGTCATCCGCCACATCCTCAGGGAGAGCTGGAGGGACACAGAGTAACAGTCAGGACACTGGTGATGCGGCTCAGGAATTACTCAGGGGCTTTCTTCTCGATGAGGACATGGGGTGGTGTGTATGGATGTGGGAGGTTAGTAAGTGTGGGCTGAGCTGGTGTTGGGCCATCCTCTTTGGGGGATGAAGGAAGGCAAAGGACAAGAGGAAGGAAATGAAAACAGAGCTTTGGCTTTCTAGCTAAGGGGAGCCTCATCAGAAGGGAAGGGTCGATCTAAAAAATGGTAAACACTAAAATGCATGCTCTGTTTCAATGACAGAGAACCATGACCCATCCTGCCTCTTTTGAGCTACTGCTAAATTGCCACTGTCGCTTGATTTTTCCCAGATCACTCTTTCCCCAGCATCCACAATGCCAGCTACTGCATTTATCATGTCTTCTGTTGTATGATATTTTATACTTGATTAACAGCAACCTCCATTAAAGGACTGAATTCAATCCTGGACAAAATATGCTACATTTATTCACTAATCACTTGTCTTAAAGAAAATCAAATACACAATATTTGACAAAACTGAAATCCTACCCTTTAGATACAGCCACTATCAATCGTATCATATTTTTCTCCCAGTCTTTATTTTCTATTCAATGTACGTATGCCCATTGAGTCAGGGGCTGTCCATACTCTGGGGAGCTGTTCCATAAGTGGGACACTTCGTTATGAAGAGGGAGCCCGGACTGAGCACAGCCTGTCTCTAACCCAGCTGCACAGGAGAAGTGTACAGGCTAACAGTCAGGTTCCACTTTGAGTCCTTGGGTGTGGGCTACAGGAATTGACCAATTCTAAGGCTTATGGTAATGTTATCCAATACAATAAAATAGCTCCCTGATTCTTATCTCCTTTTGGCCTTGTTTAAGCAATGACACCAGCACTGAAAGATATGACCTGCACTGTATACATGGGGTCTCACACCTCTCAGAATCTGTGAGCTGACCAGGAGAATGCAGGTCCTGAGGTGAATTTCACATTAATGACTGTGCCAAAGTCAACTGATAAGCCCACCCATAGCTGCCCTGGATTCTGTGACCACTAAGGCCACCTGATGGGCAAGGTCTGGACCTTTGGAGATGCTAGGACTTCCAGCCAAGGATACGGATGCAGGGACTCCCTTGCTCCATGACTGAGGATCCCTTGGCTGAGTGGTAAGTGCAGGTCAGGGATCCAGAGCACCCACATTGGGACCCACCCCTGGGTTCTCAGTTTGGCTTTTCCACTTAGGAGGTCAAGAGCTGAGAACATTTATCTCTGCACCATCTCCTTCTGAGGAAAAGGAATATTAACCAAATCAGGGCAACAGCTGTGTTGAGGGAAGAACACGGTAGTGTACAGACAGTGTGCAGTGGTGATGAGCTTTGTTGACTGGTGAATTGTGCTGTTTAAGAGGGAAATATCTCCTCAGGAAACACACACATGCTCACGCATGCAGGTTCACAATCACACCACATAGGCTCACACATGGACCCCACCCCAACCCTGATACACACAAACCCACATCATCTAAATGATGCAGTTACTTCCAGGACCATAGAACTTGGGCATGGCTCTTTACTGGGAAATCACTCTCTAGCTCTACACCCCCAGCCCTCATCCCTGTAGGGACCCTGAATCAGGGTGTCTCTCCAAGCAAAGCCAGCAACAGAGTCCCACCTTCTTCATCATCTAGATTGTTCCTCAGCACAGGGGTGAACTCTGAATACATACCGGTTTTGTTTGCTGTCCAATCCACCTGTGATTAGAGAAGAGAAAACAGTGTAAGGATCTCAGCAGCCTGTGCTCTGTGGACACAGGTATTTCATCTCTTTTTTTGTGCTCAGAAAACCAAATGGGAAACTGTTGTTGAGTCAATGGCCCCAAAAGAAACCAGAGAAGACAGCTGTGGGAAAGGCTGGAGCTTTGCCTGGAAGATCTCTCAGGTCCACTTTGAGGAGCAAATACAAAAGTCTATTTCAAGGAGGGAAATTTTCTGCTGAGGAAAGTGTGTCTGACTCTACAGTTTCTAACTGATGCTGCCATTTTTTAAATGGCCTTTTGAATGAGTTATCTGTTGGGAAAGACCTTCAATCAGCATTCATCCAACCAAGCAAAATTGTATACATCAGCTGTCTTGAACATTGTAGATCTTCATATCTGAAATCAATTGGAAAAGAAAGAAATGAAGCAAACTTTTAATCTCTGATAAATAAGGGGAGCTTACCCTGGAGGTAGCAGGAGCCACTTTAATTGTCCTCACATGGGGCAGTTTCTCCAACAGGTCCTCAGGGGGCTCTAGGAGGACACAGAGTAAGTGTCAGGACACTGGTGATGCTGCTCAGGAATTACTCAGAGAGCCTCGTTAATGTGGACACAGGGTGGGAGTGTATGGGTGCAGGTGGTTACTGAGTGTGGACTGAGGTGCTGTTGGACAAACGTCCCTGGTGGGTGGAGGAAGGTAAAGGGGAGGAATATTTCAGAAATGAGGAAGAGAACCTTTAGCTTTCTAGCTGTAGGGAACCTAATCAATTTGAAAGTGTCAGTCTGAGAAAGCTTAAACACTAACATTGCACTATGTTTCAGTATAGAGTCCCACGGCCCCTCTGCCCATTTCAAAGTCCCTCCAAATCCCCCTTCTTCTTGAAATGTTACAAGACTCTTGCAGCTTCCTTCTAATCAAATATGTTGCTCCTTCATTCATCGTCCATTCTGTTGGATTTTTGACTTATTTTATTGTGATGAAATATACATATTTATGCTTTTCATAATTTTGAAGTATACAGTTCACTAGCATTTCTTACTTTCACAATGCTGTGTACCCATCAACACAATCTACATCTTAATCTTTTTCATCATTTCAACGTAACCTCTGTACCCATTAAATCATAATCCACCTTACTCCTGCCTCCTGACCTTGGTAATTTCTACTTCCGGTGTCTGTGAGTTTGCCTACACTAGGTACCTCATACAAGTGGAATCATATAATATTTGTCTTTCTGCGCCTGCCTTATTTCACTAACATTAATATATTTTTTATATTATTTGGATCATTCATTTTGTAGCATAAGTCAATCTTTAATTCCTTTTTATGGTTGAAAATTATTCCATTCTGTGTATATATCATATTTTATTTATCCATTCATCACCTCATGGACTTTGGATGGTTTCTATCTTTTGGCTACTAAGAATAATGCTACTATGAACATTAGTGTACACATTTCTGTATGGCACCATAATGGTGACAAATAATATTGTACATATTTCAAATATCATTGAATATAACAACACAAGGTGTGACTCTGAGGTGAACTACGGACTTTTCATTAGTAAAAATATACTTACATTGTTTCACTAATTGTAACAAATGTAATTCACCTATGCTATATATTATTAATAGCTGAAACTGGAGTGATAGGATACAGGAATTTTCTGTACTGCATGTACAACTTTTATGTCAATATAATCCTGTTCTAAATAATGTCTAATAATTTAAAGAAATCTCAAAACATGGTTTCAGGGAGGGATGTGTTGTTGCTAACGTTCAAAAATCAGCTAAAGTCTAAACCATAACTAGAGACCATCTTCACTCTTAAACATGAACCAAATGTTGAATTTTATTTTATTTTATTTTTTTTTATTTTTATTTTATTTTATTTTTTTGCTTTATAACAAATTTAATCAGTTATACATATACATATGTTTCCATATCCCCTCCCTTTTGCGTCTCCCTCCCACCCTCCCTATCCCACCCCTCCAGGCGGTCACAAAGTACCAAGCTGATCTCCCTGTGCTATGCGGCTGCTTCCCACTAGCTATTTACCTCACGTTTGGTAGTGTATATATGTCCATGCCGCTCTTTCACTTTGTCACAGCTTACCCTTCCCCCTCCCCATATCCTCAAGTCCATTCTCTAGTAGGTCTGTGTCTTTATTCCTGTCTTACCCCTATGTTCTTCATGACATTTTTTTTTCTTAAATTCCATATATATGTGTTAGCATACAGTATTTGTCTTTCTCTTTCTGACTTACTTCACTCTGTATGACAGACTCTAGGTCTATCCACCTCATTACAAATAGCTCAATTTCATTTCTTTTTATGGCTGAGTAATATTCCATTGTATATATGTGCCACATCTTCTTTATCCATTCATCCGATGATGGACACTTAGGTTGTTTCCATCTCCGGGCTATTGTAAATAGGGCTGCTATGAACATTTTGGTACATGTCTCTTTTTGAATTATGGTTTCCTCAGGGTATATGCCCAGTAGTGGGATTGCTGGGTCATATGGTAGTTCTATTTGTAGTTTTTTAAGGAACCTCCATACCGTTCTCCATAGCGGCTGTACCAATTCACATTCCCACCAGCAGTGCAAGAGTGTTCCCTTTTTTCCACACCCTCTCCAGCATTTATTGTTTCTAGATTTTTTGATGATGGCCATTCTGACTGGTGTGAGATGATATCTCATTGTAGTTTTGATTTGCATTTCTCGAATGAGTAAAGATGTTGAGCATCCTTTCATGTGTTTGTTGGCAGTCTGTATATCTTCTGTGGAGAAATGTCTATTTAGGTCTTCTGCCCATTTTTGGATTGGGTTGTTTGTTTTTTTGTTATTGAGCTGCATGAGCTGCTTATAAATTTTGGAGATTAATCCTTTGTCAGTTGCTTCATTTGCAAATATTTTCTCCCATTCTGAGGGTTGTCTTTTGGTCTTGTTTATGGTTTCCTTTGCTGTGCAAAAGCTTTTAAGTTTCATTAGGTCCCATGTGTTTATTTTTGTCTTTATTTCCATTTCTCTAGGAGGTGGGTCCAAAAGGATCTTGCTGTGATTTATGTCATAGAGTGTTCTGCCTATGTTTTCCTCTAAGAGTTTGATAGTTTCTGGCCTTACATTTAGGTCTTTAATCCATTTTGAGCTTATTTTTGTGTATGGTGTTAGGGAATGATCTAATCTCATACTTTTACATGTCCCTATCCAGTTTTCCCAGCACCACTTATTGAAGAGACTGTCCTTTCTCCACTGTACATTCCTGCCTCCTTTATCAAAGATAAGGTGACCATATGTCCGTGGGTTAAACTCTGGGCTTTCTATCCTGTTCCATTGATCTATCTTTCTGTTTTTGTGCCAGTACCATACTGTCTTGATTACTGTAGCTTTGTAGTATAGTCTGAAGTCAGGGAGCCTGATTCCTCCAGCTCCATTTTTCGTTCTCAAGATTGCTTTGGCTATTCGGGGTCTTTTGTGTTTCCATACAAATTGTGAAATTTTTTGTTCTAGTTCTGTGAAAAATGCCAGTGGTAGTTTGATAGGGATTGCATTGAATCTGTAGATTGCTTTGGGTAGTAGAGTCATTTTCACAATGTTGATTCTTCCAATCCAAGAACATGGTACATCTCTCCATCTATTTGTATCATCTTTAATTTCTTTCATCAGTGTCTTATAATTTTCTGCATACAGGTCTTTTGTCTCCTTAGGTAGGTTTATTCCTAGATATTTTATTCTCTTTGTTGCAATGGTAAATGGGAGTGTTTCCTTGATTTCACTTTCAGATTTTTCATCATTAGTATATAGGAATGCCAGAGATTTCTGTGCATTAATTTTGTATCCTGCAACTTTACTAAATTCATTGATTAGCTCTAGTAGTTTTCTGGTAGCATCTTTAGGATTCTCTATGTATAGTATCATGTCATCTGCAAACAGTGACAGCTTTACTTCTTCTTTTCCAATTTGGATTCCTTTTATTTCCTTTTCTTCTCTGATTGCTGTGGCTAAAACTTCCAAAACTAGGTTGAATAAGAGTGATGAGAGTGGGCAACCTTGTCTTGTTCCTGATCTTAGTGGAAATGGTTTCAGTTTTTCACCATTGAGGACGATGCTGGCTGTGGGTTTGTCATATATGGCCTTTATTATGTTGAGGAAAGTTCCCTCTATGCCTACTTTCTGCAGGGTTTTTATCATAAATGGGTGTTGAATTTTGTCGAAAGCTTTCTCTGCATCTATTGAGATGATCATATGGTTTTTCTCCTTCAGTTTGTTAATATGGTGTATCACATGGATTGATTTGCGTATATTGAAGAATCCTTGCATTCCTGGAATAAACCCCACTTGATCATGGTGTATGATCCTTTTAATGTGCTGTTGGATTCTGTTTGCTAGTATTTTGTTGAGGATTTTTGCATCTATGTTCATCAGTGATATTGGCCTGTAGTTTTCTTTCTTTGTGACATCCTTGCCTGGTTTTGGTATCAAGGTGATGGTGGCCTCGTAGAATGAATTTGGGAGTGTTCCTCCCTCTGCTATATTTTGGAAGAGTTTCAGAAGGATAGGTGTTAGCTCTTCTCTAAATGCTTGATAGAATTCGCCTGTGAAGCCATCTGGTCCTGGGCTTTTGTTTGTTGGAAGATTTTTTATCACAGTTTCAATTTCAGTGCTTGTGATTGGTCTGTTCATATTTTCTATTTCTTCCTGGTTCAGTCTCGGCAGGTTGTGCATTTCTAAGAATTTGTCCATTTCTTCCAGGTTGTCCATTTTATTGGCATAGAGTTGCTTATAGTAATCTCTCATGATCTTTTGTATTTCTGCAGTGTCAGTTGTTACTTCTCCTTTTTCATTTCTAATTCTATTGATTTGAGTCTTCTCCCTTTTTTTCTTGATGAGTCTGGCTAATGGTTTATCAATTTTGTTTATCTTCTCAAAGAACCAGCTTTTAGTTTTATTGATCTTTGCTATCGTTTCCTTCATTTCTTTTTCATTTATTTCTGATCTGATTTTTATGATTTCTTTCCTTCTGCTAACTTTGGGATGTTTTTGTTCTTCTTTCTCTAATTGCTTTAGGTGCAAGGTTAGGTTGTTTATTCGAGATGTTTCCTGTTTCTTAAGGTGGGATTGTATTGCTATAAACTTCCCTCTTAGAACTGCTTTTGCTGCATCCCATAGGTTTTGGGTCGTCGTGTCTCCATTGTCATTTGTTTCTAGGTATTTTTTAATTTCCTCTTTGATTTCTTCAGTGATCACTTCGTTATTAAGTAGTGTATTGTTTAGCCTCCATGTGTTTGTATTTTTTACAGCTCTTTTCCTGTAATTGATATCTAGTCTCATAGCATTGTGGTCAGAAAAGATACTTGATACAATTTCAATTTTCTTAAATTTACCAAGGCTTGATTTGTGACCCAAGATATGATCTATCCTGGAGAATGTTCCATGAGCACTTGAGAAAAATGTGTATTCTGTTGTTTTTGGATGGAATGTCCTATAAATATCAATTAAGTCCATCTTGTTTAATGTATCATTTAAAGCTTGTGTTTCCTTATTTATTTTCATTTTGGATGATCTGTCCATTGGTGAAAGTGGGGTGTTAAAGTCCCCTACTATGAGTGTGTTACTGTCGATTTCTCCTTTTATGGCTGTTAGTATTTGCCTTATGTATTGAGGTGCTCCTATGTTGGGTGCATAAATATTTACAATTGTTATATCTTCTTCTTGGATCGATCCCTTGATCATTATGTAGTGTCCTTCTTTGTCTCTTCTAGTAGTCTTTATTTTAAAGTCTATTTTGTCTGATATGAGAATTGCTACTCCAGCTTTCTTTTGATTTCCATTTGCATGGAATATCTTTTTCCATCCCCTTACTTTCAGTCTGTATGTGTCTCTAGGTCTGAAGTGGGTCTCTTGTAGACAGCATATATATGGGTCTTGTTTTTGTATCCATTCAGCCAATCTGTATCTTTTGGTGGGAGCATTTAGTCCATTTACATTTAAGGTAATTATCGATATGTATGTTCCTATTCCCATTTTCTTAATTGTTTTGGGTTCGTTATTGTAGGTCTTTTACTTCTGTTGTGTTTCTTGCCTAGAGAAGTTCCTTTAGCATTTGTTGTAAAGCTGGTTTGGTGGTGCTGAACTCTCTCAGCTTTTGCTTGTCTGTAAACGTTTTAATTTCTCCATCAAATCTGAATGAGATCCTTGCTGGGTAGAGTAATCTTGGTTGCAGGTTTTTCTCCTTCATCACTTTAATTATGTCCTGCCACTCCCTTCTGGCTTGTAGAGTTTCTGCTGAGAGATCAGCTGTTATCCTGATGGGGATTCCCTTGTGTGTTATTTGTTGTTTTTGCCTTGCTGCTTTTAATAGGATTTCTTTGTGTTTAATTTTTGACAGTTTGATTAATATGTGTCTTGGCGTATTTCTCCTTGGATTTATTCTGTATGGGACTCTCTGTGCCTCCTGGACTTGATTAACTATTTCCTTTCCCATATTAGGGAAGTTTTCAACTATAATCTCTTCAACTATTTTCTCAGTCCCTTTCTTTTTCTCTTCTTCTTCTGGAACCCCTATAATTCGAATGTTGGTGCGTTTAATGTTGTCCCAGAGGTCTCTGAGACTGTCCTCTGTTCTTTTCATTCTTTTTTCTTTATTTTGCTCTGCAGCAGTTATTTCCACTATTTTATCTTCCACCTCACTTATCCGTTCTTCTGCCTCAGTTATTCTGCTATTGATCCCGTCTAGAGTATTTTTTATTTCATGTATTTTGTTTTTAATCGATGCTTGATTCATCTTTAGTTCTTCTAGGTCCTTGTTAACTGTTTCTTGCATTTTGTCTATTCTATTTCCAAGATTTTGGATCTGGGAAATAGAATCTTGGATCATCTTTACCATCATTATTCTGAATTCTTTTTCAGGTAGAGTGCCTATTACTTCTTCATTTGTTAGGTCTGGTGGGTTTTTATCTTGCTCCTTCTCCTGCTGTGTGTTTTTCTGTCTTCTCATTTTGCTTATGTTACTGTGTTTGGGGTCTCCTTTTTGCAGGCTGCAGGTTCGTAGTTCCTGTTGTTTTTGGTGTCTGTCCCCAGTGGCTAAGGTTGGTTTAGTGGGTTGTGTAGGCTTCCTGGTGGAGGGGACTAGTGCCTGTGTTCTGGTGGATGAGGCTGGATCTTGTCTTTCTGGTGGGCAGGTCCACGTCTGGTGGTGTGTTTTGGGGTGTCTGTGGACTTTTTATGATTTTAGGCCACCTCTCTGCTAATGGGTGGCGTTGTGTTCCTGTCTTGCTAGTTGTTTGGCTTAGGGTGTCCAGCACTGTAGCTTGCTGGTCGTTGAGTGAAGCTGGGTGCTGGTGTTGAGATGGAGATCTCTGGATGATTTTCGCCGTTTGATATTATGTGGAGCTGGGAGGTCTCTTGTGGACCAGTGTCCTGAAGTTGGCTCTCCCACCTCAGAGGCACAGCACTGACTCCGGGCTCCTCAATTTGGGATGATGTGTTGTCTATTCATGTATTCCACAGATGCAGGGTACATCAAGTTGATTGTGGAGCTTTAATCCGCTGCTTCTGAGGCTGCTGGGAGAGGTTTCCCTTTCTCTTCTTTGTTCTCACAGCTCCTGGGTCTCAGCTTTGGATTTGGCCCCGCCTCTGCGTGTAGGTCGCCGGAGGGCGTCTGTTCTTCGCTCAGACAGGACAGGGTTAAAGGAGCAGCCTCTTCGGGGACTCTGGCTCACTCAGGCCGGGAGGGAGTGAGGGGCACGGAGTGCGGGGCGAGCCTGCAGCGGCAGAGGTCGGCGTGACGTTGCACCAGCCCGAGGCGCACCGTGCGTTCTCCCAGGGAAGCCGCCCCTGGATCCCGGGACCCTGGCAGTGGCGGGCTGCACAGGCTCCCGGAAGGGCGGTGTGGGCAGTGACCTGCGCTCGCACACAGGCTTCTTGGCGGCGGCAGCAGCAGCCCCAGCGTCCCACGCCTGTCACTGGGCTCCGCGCTTTCAGTCGCGACTCGCGCCCGTCTGTGGAGCCCCTTTAAGCAGCGCTCTTAATCCCCTCTCCTCGCGCACCAGGAAACCAAGAGGGAAGAAAAAGTCTCTTGCCTCTTCGGCAGCTCCAGAGTTTTCCCGGACTCCCTCCCGGCTAGCTGTGGCACATTAGCCCCTTTCAGGCTGAGTTCTCGCCGCCAGCCCCAGTCCTCTCCCTGCGCTCTGACCGAAGCCCGCGCCTCAGCTCCCAGTGCCGACTGCCCCGGCGGGCGAGCAGACAAGCCTCTCGGGCTGGTGAGTGCCGCTCGGCACCGATCCTCTGTGTGGGGATCTTTCCGCTTTGCCCTACCCAGGTATGTGGGGAGTTTCTTGCCTTTTGGGAGGTCTGGGGTCTTCTGCCAGCGTTCAGTAGGTGTTCTGTAGGAGTTGTTCCACGTGTAGCTGTATTTCTGGTGTATCCGTGGGGAGGAAGGTGATCTCCGCGTGTTACTCTTCCCTACATAAGGTTTTAACTTCCTCAATCTTGAGACTTTTTCCTCTTTTTCTCCTTCCCTCTTCTTTTTCCTCCTTCCCTCCTTTCTTTCTTCCTGGTATTCTTTTTTTCTGCCATTAAATATTTCCTTGTAACCCATTGGGCTCTAAAGAGGGTTTGAGGTGGCTAATAGGAAGATTGCATTTACTAAAGTTCCTCTTTTTAGAAAAATACATTAAGTAATTAAATAATTATGGTGGATAATCTATTGGGGGGTAAAGTATGAGTGCAAACCTATGAAAATCCTTAGTAACTTTTTAATGCTTATCAAATATACCCATGAAATCACATATCAAATAAAAGCATAATTAGTTGTGTTTATGGCTTATGAATTAGAGTTCGTGGAAATATACCATTATTTTTCATTTGTCATAGTCTAATTTTTTTTTTTTTTTTTTTTTTGCGGTACGCGGGCCTCTCACTGTTGTGGCCTCTCCCATTGCGGAGCACAGGCTCCGGACGTGCAGGCTCAGTGGCCATGGCGCACGGGCCCAGCCGCTCCACGGCATGTGGGATCTTCCTGGACTGGGGCACGAACCCGTGTCCCCTGCATCGGCAGGCAGACTCTCAACCACTGCACCACCAGGGAAGCCCCCATAGTCTCATTTTGACTATGTAATCTTTAGGAACTTCATCTCATTTCAATTCAGCTAAACTTCTTTTATGTTTTCTTTTCTAGGGTGTTTTAATTCTGAATTAATTTTTAATGTTGAAGTTTTAAAAATATTTATTTCAGAATCACTCTTAGAAGGATTCAGAATAAGTAGCAACCAATAGGTTCTTGATTAGAAACTCTTTCATTTGTGAAAATATATACATGGGCAAATGCATGTATATTGCAATTTCTCATTAGGGAAATTTGAGGCTGAGGAAGGATTCCTCTGCTATATAGCTTTTCATTGTTGTAAACTGAAATCTTCTTAGTATATTTCCTTTAAGCAACACAGCAGGCTATGGATCTTCATCTTACGACTTATGGCTTTTTGGCTTAATGTGATTTAAAAAATCCAAGTTGATTTAATCTGCATTACACAATAATGCTCAGCCAGATGCCATGGTTTTTCTTAGCGCATGAGGTGAAGCATGCATGGTCTTCAGATCTGACTAGCCGAAGAAACTCTGCAACACTCATTTTTGGGACAATACTTTTTTATGATCTTTGTTGACTTTTAAATCTCATTATCTAATTGCATTATTTATTTTTTCACTAGGACCTTCTATCCAGCTACTCTTCCAAAAGCTGTAGAATGTGATGGGTCAGCCTGATAATGTCTCAACTTAAATACCAATTTTTTATGAGGCATAAATATTATTTAAATAAGACATCTCCTAAATAGTATTTTAAAAATTCATGTTTAAAAAATTAACTCCAATTTCATTAGAGGATATCATTTGTTCTGGAATCATTTACTCTCTATCAGATGAAGTGCAGCCTCTGACTCTTCAGACTGCATCTGACTTCTTATAGACTTCAACATTATTATTTTTTTATTTGCCTGAGATATAGAAATAAAACTAACTAAAATGATGGGAATCTGTCTTCTTTTGGTGAAGACAGCAACATCCAAATATAAATTAGGCACCCATTTTACATTAAGCATGGTTATGTGAAAAAAATCCTGTGCCAGAAACAGGTATGTGAGTAAATATGTTTTAGATAGATTCAAGGCCTTTTATAAACTTCCCACAAGCTCTTTAAAAAAATTGCATACTTTGGCCCATCTGGATTTAGATTGTGGCTGCATATTAAGATACGAGGGCAGTGAAATTTTGAGTTGACAGAAACATTCATCTATAGGCTAGCTCATTTTATTGTGCTTGATTTACTTCTAATCAAATCTGTCGCTCCTTCATTCATCGTCCATTCTGTTGGATTTTTGACTTATTTTATTGTGATGAAATATACATATTTATGCTTTTCATAATTTTTAAGTAGACAGTTCACTAGCATTTCTTACTTTCACAATGCTGTGTACCCATCAACACAATCTACATCTTAATCTTTTTCATCATTTCAACGTAACCTCTGTACCCATTAAATCATAATCCACCTTACTCCTGCCTCCTGACCTTGGTAACTTCTACTTCCGGTGTCTGTGAGTTTGCCTACACTAGGTACCTCATAATAGTGGAATCATATAATATTTGTCTTTCTGTGCCTGCCTAATTTCACTAACAATAAAATATTTTTTATATTATTTGGATCATTCATTTTGTAGCATAAGTCAATCTTTAATTCCTTTTTATGGTTGAAAATTATTCCATTCTGTGTATATATCACATTTTATTTATCCATTCATCACCTCATGGACTTTGGATTGTTTCTATCTTTTGGCTACTAAGAATAATGCTACTATGAACATTAGTGTACACATTTCTGTATGGCACCATAATGGTGACAAATAATATTGTACATATTTCAAATATCATTGAATATAACAACACAAGGGGTGACTCTGAGGTGAACTAGGGACTTTTCATTAGTAAAAATATACTTACATTGTTTCACTAATTGTAACAAATGTACTTCACCTATGCTATATATTATTAATAGCTGAAACTGGAGTGATAGGTACAGGAATTTTCTGTACTGCATGTACAACTTTTATGTCAATATAATCCTGTTCTAAATAATGTCTAATAATTTAAAGAAATCTCAAAACATGGTTTCAGGGAGGGATGTGTTGTTGCTAACGTTCAAAAATCAGCTAAAGTCTAAACCGTAACTAGAGACCATCTTCACTCTTAAACATGAACCAAATGTTGAATTTTAAATGTATGTTTACTTCCATGGTTAAAACAGTACCAGCTGGCTTAGTAAGTTTCAATTTAAACACATGGAATAAAAGAAGAATACTGCTTAATATTTCATAGCTTTTTTTTCAATATGAGGTACTGAATCAACTAGAATAATTATTCTTGAGTGAACCTAATAAAAAATTTTCCACAGTACCTTCAGCTGGGTCATTTATAGGGTGCACCCTAAAATGTGGCCAGATGCGGAACTTTTTCAGCCAGCCTGGGGTTGATATTCTTGACCTCTGATGAGTGTTTCTTCTTCTGGCATTCTGGGAGCGGCATCCTGGGAAATGCATTACAATAGAGACAATTATTGACATCTTGCTGGCAAAAGACAATGGGGAAATTAGCAATAATTTATTCACAGTTCAATTCTTTGGTCCCTTTCCTCACCAGCTGCCCAGAAGAGCCTCCTGAAACAAAGTTGGACTTAGGAAGATCTTGCAGTTTGCTATGCAGTGAAAACACCCAACAGACAGGTTTTGTGGGCAAATATCTTTATTTAACTGAGAATGTCTAGAAAGTCAGCAAACCATTGGGACCATGACTGATGGACTGGATTCAAATCGCGTTTAGAAGAAGCATGCACTTGGGAAAGATATGTAGATCCCTCTTTGCCTCAGTTCCCTGTTCTGAGATGTAGAAATGTTAATATGGCCTACTTTCAGCATTATGTCATGTGACCAAAAATGATTGAATACAGGTAAAATGTTTGAAAAATAAAGGACCGGTGCTGCACAAATGCTCTATAAGTGTTCAATCCTGAATGATGGCAAGAAGAAGCTGGATATTTCGTAGCTGTTGAAAGGAGAGAAGGGATTTGACGGCTCCAAGTAAAGGGGGATTCAAGCTTACTCTTCAGCTTTTTCATGGGAACAATGCTTTACAGCTCATGGAGAATATCCATTATCATGTCTGACACCCAGCCCTGTTGGGGGTGAAGGGGAGGGCAAAGTGGGGGCTGTAACCCATATGTTATGGTGGAGGGTGTGGAAATTTAGAGAGATAAGTGTCTGTCCAAGAGTCACAACCATGATGAATGATGGATCATGGACAGGACAGACAGAGCCAGTGCCCACCCTGAGAGCAATACCAGGGGTAGATCTCTTGGTTCTGTCTTCACTGTATGCAGTGTTTCTTGCCCAGCACACAGAAACAGGGCTGGCACAAGTGATGGAAGACAGACTTTCTACTGCAGAAGGACATTTCGTTTCCTTAGCACAGAATCCGATAGTGAATATTAGCCTCAAAGGAGAAAGGTGGAGTGAATTTCCTCCATCTACTCCTGGAGGCTCCTTCTTTCTCGGACTCCTCCAGAACTGGGTGTGGCATGTGGGTACAAGCATGGGCTCCCTGCAAAAGGAAGGAGGCCTGCCTAGCACTAGGTGCTTCAGGTAAGGGGGGAGGACTCATCCCGAGGCTCTAATAGGAAACAGTTAGAATGAGGGAAGTGGCAGAGAGATGTATCATAACCATTCAGAATGCTATGAGACCTACTAAGAGATGAGATTTCTTATTAAATGAAGTTGTAATTGACCCAGTAGTAGGGATGCTGAAACCCAGTTTTGTTCATTAAGAATCCAGCCATGGAGCAACTAAACCCTTACACCACAACTACTAAGCCTGTGCTCTAGAGCCCGCAAGTCACAACTACTGAGCCCACGTGCCACAACTATTGAAGCCCATGCACCTAGAGCCCGTGCTCTGGAACAAGAGAAGCCACCGAAATGAGAAGCCCGTGCACTGCAACGAAGAGCCAACACAGCCAAAAAAAAAAAAAAAAAAGAATCCAGTAAACATTTGACTGGGTTGTGATAGGATTTGTTTTCCAGGTTAAATGAGGCTCACTTGGTATAAAATCAATGCACACACTGAAAGTGTACAGTTTATTTACTTTTATATCCATACCCATTCAAGATGCAGTGGTGATGGGAATATTTTCTAGAAAGTTGGCACCAGTAAGAGTGATGTTTAAGGGAACATAAATCAAGGGAAACATAACACCAAAAGTTCACATACACACACAGAATCATCCCACTCATTTCACATACACACACACCCAGTCTCATGCACACAAACCTACACCACCTAACCGTAATGCAGATTCTTCCTGGGACTATGGTAATTGGTCACATTACTTGTAAATCACTTTCTATCACCAGGACCCCTACTCTCATTCCCAGCACAAATTTGGAATCAGTTGGCCCTGTACACTAAAACCAGCAAGAATGTCCCACTTTCTCATCTTCAAACTTCTTCCTCCCCAAGTGACTGATTCCAGAATACATACCGTTTTCACGTTCTGTGAAGGCCACCTGCAATTACAGAAGAGAAAACACTATGAGGATAAGATCACAGTGATGCTCAGGTCTTTTGTTCATTTGCTGACAGTAGAAAACCTGATAAGAAACAGTGGTCCAGGGAACCCAGCAAGGGTTATCAGAGCAAACGTACTCGAGCTGAAAGGCAAGAACTTTGCTGGGAGGATGGAACTTCCAAGTCCATTTAGGTTGGAAATTACAGAATTCTTTTCCTAGAGGAAAAATCGCTGCAGGAGAGAGAGCTCTGTACTCTACAGGCTGTAATGGATGCTGTCAATTGTAATGTCCTGTGGAATCAGGCACCATGAGTTGGTAATAGACTCTCACTCCACATTCTCCCAACCAAGGGAATTGTATGTATCTGGAATGAATACCCTCAAATATTCATAACTTAATTCTACTGAAAGAAAAATAAAGCAATATTTCTATCTCAGACCAGAAAAAATCCAGCTTACCTTGGGCATCCACGGAGGCATTTCTTCTGTCCTATCACGGTGCAGGTCAATGGCCACATCCTCAGGGAGAGCTGGAGGGACACAGAGTAACTGTCAGGACACTGGTGATGCTGCTCAGGAATTACTCAGGGGCTTTCTTCTCGATGAGGACATGGGGTGGTGTGTATGGATGTGGGAGGTTATTAAGTGTGCGCTGAGCTGGTGTTGGCCATCCTCTTTGGGGAAGAAGGAAGGCAAAGGACAAGAGGAAGGAAATGAAAACAGAGCTTTGGCTTTGTAGCTAAGGGAATCCTAATCAGAAGGGAAGTGTCAATCTAAAAAATTGTAAACACTAAAATGCACGCTCTACTTCAATGACAGAGACACATGACCCATCCTGCCTCTTTTGAGCTTCTGCTAAATTGCCACTGTCTCTTGATTTTTCCCAGATCACTCTTTCCCCAGCATCCACAATGCCAGCTACTGCATTTATCATGTCTTCTGTTGTATATTATATACTTGATTAACAGCAACCTCTATTAAAGGACTGAATACAATCCTAGACAAAATATGCTACATTTATTCACTAATCACTTGTCTTAAAGAAAATCAAATACACAAGATTTGACAAAACTGAAATCCTACCATTTAGATACAACCACTATCAATCCTATCATATTTTTCTCCCAGTCTGTGTTTTCAATACAATGTACGTATGCCCACTGATTCAGGGGCTGTCCATACTCTAGGGAGCTGTTCCATAAGTGGGACACTTCGTTATGAAGAAGGAGCCCAGACTGAGCACAGCCTGTCTCTAACCCAGCTGTGCAGGAGAAGTGTACAGGCTAACAGTTAGGTTCCATTTTGAGTCCTTGGGTGTGGACTACAGGAATTGACCAATTCTAAAGCTTATGGTAATGTTATCCAATACAATAAAATATCCCCGATTCTTATCTGCTTTTGGCCTTTTTTAAGCAATGACACCAGCACTGACAGATATGACCTGTACTGTATACATGGGGTCTCACACCTCTCAGAATCTGTGAGCTGACCAGGAGAATGCAGGTCTTGAGGTGAATTTCACATTAATGACTGTGCCAAAGTCAACTGATAAGCCCACCCGTAGCTGCCCTGGATTCTGTGATCATTAAGGCCACCTGATGGGCAAGGTCTGGACCTTTGGAGATGCTAGGACTTCCAGCCAAGGATACGGATGCAGGGACTCCCTTGCTCCATGACTGAGGATCCCTTGGCTGAGTGGTAAGTGCAGGTCAGGGATCCAGAGCACCCACATTGGGACCCACCCCTGAGTTCTCAGTTTGGCTTTTCTCCTTAGGAGGTCAAGAGCTTAGAACATTTATCTCTGCACCATCTCCTTTCGAGAAAAAGAAATATTAACCAAATCTGGGCAACAGCTGTGTTGAGGGAAGAACATGCAATCAACTTCAGAAAACAAGTAAGGGTCATGTGCCTGAGCTAACCTTAGGTACTTCAAAATAACTCCATACGTCTCTTAGCCCCTTAGAGGGGATGAAAGCAATATTTGAGTTAAAAGTAACTTGTCCCAATTCCCTTATTCTCGAATAGTGAAACAAAAGTTCTACAGCAGGGGAAGCCTCCTACACACACAGCACCTGCCAGGGTTTACCCCAGCCTTGGAAGAACTGGGAAGAATAAGACCAAGGCAGGCCTGAGGAAAGGTCAGAGGGTAGGCAGGACTGGGGTGTGAGGAGCAGGCGCAGGGCTGTCTGGACGGAGAAGTGGGTTGTAAGAAGAGCAGTGACCCTGAGTCCTGCTGCCCTAAGTCTCTGTCCTCGGCCTGGTCAACCCCAGGAGACCAGGTCAGCAGGGCTGTGAATGCAAGTGTGTGAAGAAGCCCAGCAGCCCCGTCACACAGCCCTCTAGAATTTCTGCCGCCCATGGAGGTTCTCTAGGGGCAGCTGGACGTGGACCCCTCTCAAATGGAAGCATGTCAGCACATCATCCTTCGGGAAGTGCAGAGACTGAGATGAGCTGAAGGAGACTGAGCAAATGCAGTGATCCCAGAACACGTGTTCTGTGACTCATCCATCTCTGGGACTCTCCTTTACAAGAGGAACTAACAGTGAGAACAAAACATGAGGTGAAGCCACAAGTCCTGAAAGTGCAGAGGGAGACAGTTCACTTCTCATCCACCACCTCACCCTTTCTAGAAGAACTTGGTCTCAAGTTTCAAGGGCCCATGAGAGTTTTGACCCACAGGTTCTGTCCATCATAGGTCAATATGCAAAGGAAAACAAACTCTGCTGTGCACAATACCCTACATTTGTTAACCAGAACACAAACTTCCATATTAGGCAGTGACAAGCACAAGAAAGAGCAGCTCCTGTGCAAAAGATCAGTTTTGATGAGCAAATCAAGAAAAGGTGATTATAGAGCACAGTCACGTCTAAGGACACAATTTTTCTCTATTGTATCATTAAAATATGAAAAAAACAAGTCAGAATTCTACACATATTTTATTCTTCTTTCTGATTTCATATCCACCTTCCTCAGTCTCCAAAGCAGGAGATATAACCCTAAAGTTCCAGGAACCCTCTGCCATTAGATCCTACCTAAGTGTTGTTCCTACCTGTATCCTTTTCCTTATCACGGCCACAACTGCTATCCAGAGTCGATTCTGTAGAAACACGAACATGAATTTACAAGTCTTATGGATACATTTAAAATGTGACTAATGTGACTGAGTAATTGGATATTTTATTTGTTTTATTTTAATACACTGAGTTAATCATTGATTGAATTAAATAAATTATAACAGGCACATCTAGCTAGTGGCTACCACACTATAATACACATCCCTCTCTCTCTCTCTCTCCATATATATATACATATCTACCCATTCAAGATGGCTGTTTGCTGATGGTTTTCCAAAGGAAAAACTTGTGCCCCGTGAAGTACTTAGCCCAAGGGGTAAGAGGGATGTGTCCCTCTGCTGGGTTCCCTGGTAACCGATGAGCCCATCTGCTGTCAATCCCCCCTTTAACTGGTAGCCTGCCTATTCCGCCCAGAGAGAAGAATGCTGCTACTGCTGCTGCTGCGTTATGCCTGCCATCGCCTATCTACAGTGGGATGTCTCTCCAGGACCACTTTGCTTCTGACGTGAAAGATCTCCCATCTATTAAACCATGAATGTCTCTGTCCCTGTCTCCGGGCCCTTTCCTTAGCCCAGAGGCTGAGCAAGTACAGGGCTTGCAGGCGTGAGAGGTGCAGCCCAACACCTTCTGCAGGGCAGTTTGCTGGCCAGATTTGATGATTCATTTGTAGGTGTTTCCTAGGCTCATGCACACTTGCCAGGCACTCAAGAGACCTTAGGGACACTGAAACAGTAATGTCAACACCCAGATCCTAGAGGAATTCCAGACAGGTGTTCCACTTGAGGGGAGAGGTAATGAGCATGGCCCGGTGCACCTGTGCTAGACATAATCAGCGAGCAGGTGCAGAAGGGAGGGAGGGACATTCACTCACTTCATGAGGCCATTCTTCTCACCACTGCCTCTGAAAAATCCAGGGAAGGAAGGGACAATATGCCCTTAGAAGGTAAATGGCCTGTACACTGAAAACTACAAAACACTGCTGAAAGAATTAAACAAGGAAGAAATCATTGAAATGACATATCACATTCATAGACTGGAGACTTATTATTGTTGACATTTCTACACTACCCAAAGGTAAGTAGTAATTCATTGTAATACATATCAAAATCCTAATGTCATTTTCAAAGAAATAGAAAAAAAAAAGATCCTAAAATATATATGGAAACACTAAGGACTCCAAACGGACAAAACAATCCTGAGAACAAAGAACATAGATGGAGGCTTTTCACTTCCTGTCTTCAAAACACATTACAAAGCCACAGGAATCAAAACTGTATGGTACTGACATAGAAACAGATACATAGGCCTAAAGACCAGAATAAATAACCCCCAAGAAAACTCATAGATACATGGCCAAATGAAATTCACCAAGCTTCTAAGACAACAAATAGGGAAAGTATAGTTTTTTCAACAGTCAATAGGATGAAAATATAACTTACAGAGAGATTACAAACATATATCAGAAAAGGAGCTAATGTCTAAAACATCTAAGAAAAACACTACAACTCAAATGCAAACTAAGTTAAAAAATTAAAAAGGGTAAATAAATGGGTTCAGAAATGTGCAAAGACTTAAAGAAGACATTTCCTGAAAAAGACATACAAATGGCTAACAAATATAGGAAAAGGTTCTCAACCTCACTAATCATCAGGGCAATGCAAATGAACACCTCACACCTGTTAGGCTGTGTATTATAAAGAAAAAAATTAACAGTTTAAGGCCAAGATGTGGGGAATTGGAAACTTTGTACACAGCTGGTGGTAATGTAAAATGGTGCCGCTATTATGAAAAAGAGGATGGGGGTTCCTTATAAAATTATAAACAGAAATATCATATGATTCAGCAATCACAGTTCTGGGTATATATCCAAAGGAAATTAAATCAGTATCACAATGAGATGAACTTAGGTTCATTGCAGCATTCTCCACAATAGCCTAGATATGCAACCAACTTCACAAAACAAGTAAGTGTCCTGTGCCTGAGCTAACCTTAGGTACTTCAAAACAACTCTGTAAGCCTCTTAGCCCCTTAGAGAGGATGAAAGCAATATTAGAGTTAAAAGTAACTTGAACCAATTCCCTTAGTCTGGAATACTGAAACAAAAGTTCTACAGCAGGGGAAGCCTCCTAAACACACAGCACCTGTCAGGGTTTACCCCAAGACCAAGGCAGGCCTGAGGAAAGGTCAGAAGGTAGGCAGGACTGGAGTGTGGGGAGCAGGGGCAGGGCTGTCCGGATGGAGCAGTGGGTTGTAAGAAGAGCAGTGACCCTGGGTCCTGCTGCCCTGAGTCTCTGTCCTGGGCCTGGTCAATTCCAGGAGACCAGGTTAGCAGGGC
This sequence comes from Mesoplodon mirus, assembly GCF_964341445.2. Taxonomy (NCBI): domain Eukaryota; kingdom Metazoa; phylum Chordata; class Mammalia; order Artiodactyla; family Ziphiidae; genus Mesoplodon; species Mesoplodon mirus. The sequence continues at coordinate 63,613 of NW_028295325.1, forward strand.
TGTGAGAGCCAGTGTGTGAAGCGAGCCCAGCAGCCCCTTCACACAGTCCTCTAGAATTCCTGCCGGCCATGAAGGGTCTTTAGGGGCAGTTGGACGTGGAGCCCTCTCAATTGGAAGCATCTCAGCACATCAGCCTTGGGAGGTGCTGAGGCTGAAATGAGGAGACTGAGCACATGCAGTGATCCCAAAGCATGTGTCCTCTGACTCATCCACCTCTGGGAGCGCCCTTTCCATGAGGAATAAACAGTGAGGACAAACCTAAGGTGAAGCTACAAGTCCTGAAAGTGTAGAGGGAGAGAGTTCTAGTCTCATCCACCACCTGACACTAAATATAAGGACTTGTTCTCCAGTGTCAAGTGACTATGAGAGTTTTGTTCCCACTAGGATATGGCCATCATACGTGAATGTAAAAATGAAACCAAAATCCTGGTGCCAAATACCCTCCAGGTACCAAACAGAAACGAACCTTTCATTTTTGGCAGTGAAAAAGCAATGAAAGAGTAGTCTTGTGAGAAAGAAAATTTCTGAATGCAAAGCTAGAAAAGATGACTATAAGCACAGTACAGTCAAAGGACATGGACACAATAACTCTATTATATCATTAAAATTTGGAAAGAACAAACCAGAATTCTACACATATTTCCTTCTTCGTCCTGATTTCATATTCACCTTCCTTCGTTTCTAAAGAAGTGGGTGGAACCAAAGTGTTCTAGGAATTGTCTCCCTTTAGATCCTACCTGAGAGTTGTTCACTATGTGAATCGTCTTCAGCATCACTGCTATGTATGCTCTCCACGATCCATTCTGTACAAACACAACCATGAGCATAAAGTTATTATACAAGTTGACCCACCCATTTCTCCTACTCGACTTGCTGGCTCACACAGCATCACCCTGGTCTTCCCTCCAGGTTCTCAGACCTCCCCTGTGCTCTGTGCAGACAGAGTCCTTCAATAAGATATTGATCACAGTTGAAAATTTCAAATGAGGGAGAGATGCTGAGAAAATCACCTTTTGACCCCTCACTTCTATAGACCCATTTATAGCTTTCACCGTCAACCTTACCAACCTGAAATTCCAGATGTTACAGACACACTTGAAACATGGCTAGTGTGACCAAGCAATTGTGTGTTTTTTGCGCTTTTTAATAGAAAGATTTAATTATTGTTTGAACTAAATTAATTATAAATAGACACATTTGGTTAGTGGCTACCACACTGGAAAGCTCAGCTCTAAGAAATCCAAAGATGAGAAAGAGCCAACCAGCCACCCCTCCCCTGGCTGTTCCTTACTGCAGAAAATTTGATGGCCTGATCTGATCATTCGTATGTAGGTATATCTTGGGCTCTTGGACCCACGCCACGCATAGGGAGAGTCCTTGTGGACACTGAAATAGTACAGTCAACACTCAGGTCCAAGAGGAATTCCCAGCAAGGGGCCCACTTGTAGACAGAGGTGAAGGGCATGGCCCAGTACACCTGTATTAGACATAATCAGAGAGTAGGTGCAGAGGAGAGGGATGGATTTCACTCTCTCCATGAGTCCATCCTCAATCGTGACTCTAGAAGACCTGAGGAAGGCAGTGGAAAAGGCCCCGTAGGAGGTGAAAAATTTGTATACTGAAAACTACAGGACATTGCAGAATGAAATTAAAGAAGAGACAAGTAATTGGAATGACATACCACGTACATAGACTGGATTATTAAATACTGTTGCCCTTTCTATACTACATTAAGGGATGTACACATATATTGCAACAACCCACAAAATTCCATGTCATTATTATAGAAGTGGACAGAATTCTAAAATACATATGGAACCCCCCCCAAGTAGATAAAACAATCTTGAGAGCAAAGAGCAATGATGGAGATTAACACTTCCTGAACTCAAAACACATAACAATGCCACAGTAGTCAAAACAGTCTGCTACTGGCATCAAGACAGTGAGATAGACCAATGAAATATAATAGAGAGACCTCAAATAAACGCACATATATAGGGCCAACTGATCTTGGCCAAGGTTCTAAGATTACCAAGTGAAGAGAGGATAATCTCTTCAACAATCAACAGAATGAAAAGGCAACCTATAGGATGGGAGGAAATATGTGTAAACCTTGTACCTGAATAAGGGACCAATATCCAGAATATATAAGAAACTACTACAAGTCAATTTCAGAAAAAGAGCGGGCAAATAACTGAGTTTTAAAATGGGTAAAAAGCTTCACTAGACATTTCTCCATAAAGACATACAAGTGGTCAATCTACAGATGAAAATTTGCTCTACATCGCTAAGCATCAGGGAAATGGAAATCAAGCCACAAGGAGATATCACTCACACCTGTTAAGATGTGTATTATAAAAAGACAATTAGGGCCTCCCTGGTGGCACATTGGTTGAGAGTCCGCCTGCCGATGCAGGGGACACGTGTTCGTGCCGCGGTCTGGGAGGATCCCACATGCCGCTGAGCGGCTGGGCCCATGAGCCATGGGCGCTGAGCCTGCGCGTTTGGAGCCTGAGCTCCACAACGGGCAAGTCCACACCAATGTGAAGACCGTGTACTGCAAAAAAAAAAAAAAAAAAAAAAAAAAAAAAAAGAAAAAATTAAAATTAATGGATGCTGGCAAAGATGTGAAGAAGTGGAACTTCTGTACCCTGTTTTGTACCCTGTAGTAATGTAAAATGGTGTAGCCATTATGGAAAGCAGAATGGAGTTCCCCCCAAAATTATTAAGAGAACTATCATAAAATCCAGCAGTCACTCATTTAGGTTTATATACCAAGGAGATAAAACAAGAATATCCAAGAGATATCTACAATCTCATGTCCATTGCAGCATTATACACAATACACAACATAGGAAAACTGCCTAGTGTCCATGGGAAGATGAATTAATAAAGAAAATGTGGTTTACACATACAGTGGAATGTCATTCAGTCTTTGAAAAAGAAGGAAATCCTGCCATTTGCAGAAACATGGAAGAACTTGGAGGACATTTGTAAGAGTGAAATAAGCCAGTCACAGAAGGTCAAAAACTGAAAGAAAACTCTGAGAAGCAGAGAGTAGAAGGGTGGTTCCAAGAGCTGGCAGGAGGTTGACATGGGAAGTCTCTGTTCAATGGTTAGAATGTGTTATTTCAAAATGGAAAAGTTCTAGACACATGCTGTACAACAAGGTGCATGTAGTCAACAGGACGGCCTGGACATTTCAAAACTTGTTAAGACGTTGGATTTCATCGTATGTGTACTTTTACAACAGTAAAATACACATATGTAAAATAAATACAAAGTGGAAAAAGGGGAAAAAGGAAGAAAAATAAGGAAAGGGAGTCAACAGAGGAAAAGAAGAAAGCAGGAAGGGTCTCGAATGTACACAGGTATCAGGAGATAATGGGAGAGAAGCTCCTCTCCCCAGGCTTTAAAGAAGACATCTCTCCAGAGTTCACTCCAGCAGGAGGGGGATGTCCTTTCTCTTCCCCATTCAACCAGAAGTGCCAATAGCAACCTAAGTGTGGCCCAGGCTGTGCTCAGGTGTACACTTTTCCTTGATCTCTAAACCAACCACACCTGACTCCCCATGGCTCAGGTGTCCTTAATGTATCTCCTTCCACTTCTCTAAGGCATTTCCCTCTTCAAGTCCAGCCCGAGGCACCAATCCTGTCCTCACACGTGGGGTCCACTGGGCGTGTTTCTGCGTTCTTAAGAGCCTCCCTGTGAGTAGCAGGCACTGAATCGCACACCAGGGTTCCCCTCAGCACCATCAGGAAACTACCACCTAGGGATTGAGGATTTCTAGAACAACTTTACTCATACACAGTCTCTTGGGTAAACAAGGGACATTTTACAATCAAGCATTTTCAGTTTTTTCTTTGGTGGGGAAAATATTGACACATATAAGGCAATCATATTCTATTAAAGTATGTATTTCTCAAAGGACTCACTGTGGAAAAAAAATTTTTAAGTATAACTTTCCATGTTTTAATTGACTTTACTCCCAGACTTGTTTGCTTGCAAAAGCCTTCAGAAAATACCAAAAACCTACTTCATCGGGCAGTTTGCACAGCAACATGAGTGGAGATCCTCTTGTCACACTGCTTGGTTTCTCTGTCCCACCTTGCAAAGCACAACCTCCTGTCCGCCCTCCTGGGAAGGGAGCCAGTGCCCACCCTGAGCTCAAGCCCTGGGGTAGATCTCTTGGTTCTGTCTTCACGGTATGCAGTGTTTCTTGCCCAGCACACAGAAACAGGGCCGGCACAAGTGATGGAAGACAGACTTTCTACTGGAGAAGGACATTTCGTTGCCTTAGCACAGAATCCGATAGTGAATATTAGCCTCAAAGGAGAAAGGTGGAGTGAATTTCCTCCATCTACTCCTGGAGGCTCCTTCTTTCTCGGACTCCTCCAGAACTGGGTGTGGCATGTGGGTACAAGCATGGGCTCCCTGCAAAAAGAAGGAGGCCTGCTTAGCACCAGGTGCTTCAGGTAAGGGGGGAGGACTCATCCCGAGGCTCTAATAGGAAACAGTTAGAATGAGGGAAGTGGCAGAGAGATGTATCATAACCATTCAGAATGCTATGAGACCTACTAAGAGATGAGGTTTCTTATTAAATGAAGTTGTAATTGACCAAGTAGTAGGGATGCTGAAACCCAGTGTTGTTCACTAAGTATCCAGCCATGGAGCAACTAAACCCTTACACCACAACTACTAAGCCTGTGCTCTAGACCCCGCAAGTCACAACTACTGAGCCCACGTGCCACAACTTTTGAAGCCCATGCACCTAGAGCCCGTGCTCTGGAACAACAGTAGCCACCGAAATGAGAAGCCTGCGCACTGCAACGAAGAGACAACACAGCCAAAAAAAAAAAAAAAAAGAAAAGAATCCAGTAAACATTTGCCTGGGTGGTGATAGGATTTGTTTTCCAGGTTAAATGAGGCTCAATTGGTATAAAATCAATGCACACCCTGAAAGTGTACAGTTTATTTACTTTTATGTCCATACCCATTCATGATGCAGTGTTGATGGGAACATTTTTTAGAAAGTTGGCACCAGTAACAGTGATGTTTAGGGGAACATAAATCAAGGCAAACAGAACACAAAATGTTCACATACACACACAGAATCATACCACTCATTTCACATACAGACACACCCAGTCTCATGCACACAAACCTACACCACCTAACCGTAATACAGCTTCTTCCTGGGACTATAGTAATTGGTCACATTACTTGTAAATCACTTTCTATCACCAGGGCCCCTACTCTCATTCCCAGCACAAATTTGGAATCAGTTTGCCCTCTACACTAAACCCAGCAAGAATGTCCCACTTTCTCATCTTCAAACTTCTTCCTCCCCAAGTGACTGATTCCAGAATACATACTGTTTACACGTTCTGTGAAGGCCACCTGCAATTACAGAAGAGAAAACACTATGAGGATAAGATCACAGTGATGCTCAGGTCTTTTGTTCATTTGCTGACAGTAGAAAACCTCATAAGAAACAGTGGTCCAGGGAACCCAGCAAGGGTTATCAGAGCAAACGTACTCGGGCTGAAAGGCAAGAACTTTGCTGGGAGGATGGAACTTCCAAGTCCATTTAGGTTGGAAATTACAGAATTCTTTTCCTAGAGGAAAAATCGCTGCAGGAGAGAGAGCTCCGTACTCTACAGGCTGTAATGGATGCTGTCAATTGTAATGTCCTGTGGAATCAGGCACCATGAGTTGGTAATAGACTCTCACTCCACATTCTCCCAACCAAGGGAATTGTATGTATCTGGAAGGAATACCCTCAAATATTCATAACTTAAATCTATTGAAAGAGAAATAAAGAAATATTCCTATCTCAGACCAGAAAAAATCCAGCTTACCTTGATGATCCACGGAGGCTTTTCTTCTGTCCTATCACGGTGCAGGTCAACGGCCACATCCTCAGGGAGAGCTGGAGGGACACAGAGTAACTGTCAGGACACTGGTGCTGCTGCTCAGGAATTACTCAGGGTCTTTCTTCTCGATGAGGACATGGGGTGGTGTGTATGGATGTGGGAGGTTAGTAAGTGTGGGCTGAGCTGGTGTTGGGCCATCCTCTTTGGGGGATGAAGGAAGGCACAGGACAAGAGGAAGGAATTGAAAACAGAGCTTTGGCTTTCTAGCTAAGGGGAGCCTAATCAGAAGGGAAGGGTCGATCTAAAAAATCGTAAACACTAAAATGCATGCTCTGTTTCAATGACAGGGACACATGACCCATGATTTGAGCTTCTGCTAAACTGCCACTGTCTCTTGATTTTTCCCAGATCACTCTTTCCCCAGCATCCACAAGTCCAGCTACTGCATTTATCATGTCTTCTGTTGTATGATATTTTATACCTGATTAAAAGCAACCTCCATTAAAGGACTGAATTCAATCCTAGACAAAATATGCTATATTTATTCACTAATCACTTGTCTTAAAGAAAATCAAATACACAAGATTTGACAAAACTGAAATCCTACCCTTTAGATACAGCCACTATCAATCGTATCATATTTTTCTCCCAGTCTTTGTTTTCTATACAATGTATGTATGCCCACTGAGTCAGGGGCTGTCCATACTCTAGGGAGCTGTTCCATAATTGGGACACTTCGTTATGAAGAGGGAGCCCGGACTGAGCACAGCCTGTCTCTAACCCAGCTGTGCAGGAGAATTGTACAGGCTAACAGTCAGGCTCCACTTTGAGTCCTTGGTTGTGGGCTACAGAAATTGACCAATGCTATGGCTTATGGTAATGTTATCCAATACAATAAAATACCTCCCTGATTCTTATCTGCTTTTGGCCTTGTTTAAGCAATGACACCAGCACTGACAGATATGACCTGTACTGTATACATGGGGTCTCACACCTCTCAGAATCTGTGAGCTGACCAGGAGAATGCAGGTCTTGAGGTGCATTTCACATTAATGACTTTGCCAAAGTCAACTGATAAGTCCACCCATAGCTGCCCTGGATTCTGTGATCATTAAGGCCACCTGATGGGCATGGTCTGGACCTTTGGAGATGCTAGGACTTCCAGCCAAGGATACGGATGCAGGGACTCCCTTGCTCCATGACTGAGGATCCCTTGGCTGAGTGGTAAGTGCAGGTCAGGGATCCAGAGCATCCATATTGGGACCCATCCCTGGGTTCTCAGTTTGGCTTTTCCACTTAGGAGGTCAAGAGCTTAGAACATTTATCTCTGCACCATCTCCTTCTGAGGAAAAGGAATATTAACCAAATCTGGGCAACAGCTGTGTTGAGGGAAGAACATGCAACCAACTTCACAAAACAAGTAAGGGTCCTGTGCCTGAGCTAACCTTAGGTACTTCAAAACAACTCCGTAAGTCTCTAAGCCCCTTAGAGTGGATGAAAGCAATATTAGAGTTAAAAGTAACTTGTCCCAATTCCCTTACTCTGGAATAGTGAAACAAAATTCTACAGCAGAGGAAGCCTCATAAACACACAGCACCTGCCAGGGTTTACCACAGCCTTGGAAGAACTGGGAAGGATAAGACCAAGGCAGGCCTGAGGAAAGGTCAGAGGGTAGGCAGGACTGGGGTGTGGGGAGCATGGGCAGGGCTGTCTGGACGGAGCACTGGGTTGTAAGAAGAGCAGTGACCCTGGGTCCTGCTGCCCTGAGTCTCTGTCCTGGGCCTGGTCAACCCCAGGAGACCAGGTTAGCAGGGCTGTGAAAGCAAGTGTGTGAAGAAGCCCAGCAGCCCCTTCACACAGCCCTCTAGAATTCCTGCCGGCCATGAAGGGTCTTTAGGGGCAGCTGGACGTGGACCCCTCTCAAATGGAAGCATGTCAGCACATCAGCCTTGGGGAAATGGAGAGGCTGAGATGAGCTCAAGTAGCTCATGCAGTGATCCCAGAGCACATGTTCTGTGACTCATCCATCTCTGGGACTCTCCTTTACAAGAGGAACTAACAGTGAGGACAAAACATGAGGTGAAGCCACAAGTCCTGAAAGTGCAGAGGGAGACAGTTCACTTCTCATCCACCACCTCACCCTTTCTAGAAGAACTTGGTCTCAAGTTTCAAGGGCCCATGAGAGTTTTGACCCACAGGTTCTGTCCATCATAGGTCAATATGCAAAAGAAAACAAACTCTCCTGTGCACAATACCCTAGATGTGCTAACCAGAACACAAACTTCCATATTAGGCAGTGACAAGCACAAGAAAGAGCAGCTCATGTGCAAAAGATCAGTTTTGATGAGCAAATCAAGAAAAGGTGATTATAGAGCACAGTCACGTCTAAGGACACAATTTCTCTCTATTGTATCATTAAAATATGAAAAAAACAAGTCAGAACTCTACACATATTTTATTTTTCTTTCTGATTTCATATCCACCTTCCTCAGTCTCCAAAGCAGGAGATATAACCCTAAAGTTCCAGGAACCCTCTGCCATTAGATCCTACCTAAGTGTTGTTCCTACCTGTATCCTTTTCCTTATCACGGCCACAACTGCTATCCAGAGTCGATTCTGTAGAAACACAAACATGAATGTACAAGTCTTATGGATACATTTAAAATGTGACTAATGTGACTGAGTAATTGGATATTTTATTTGTTTTATTTTAATACACTGAGTTAATCATTGATTGAATTAAATAAATTATAATAGGCACATCTAGCTAGTGGCTACCACACTATAATACACATCCCTCTCTCTCTCTCTCTCCATATATATATACATATCTACCCATTCAAGATGGCTGTTTGCTGATGGTTTCCCAAAGGAAAAACTTGTGCCCCGTGAAGGTACTTAGCCCAAGGGGTAAGAGGGATGTGTCCCTCTGCAGGTTTCCCTGGTAACCCATGAGCCCATCTGCTGTCAATCCCCCCTTTAACTGGAAGCCTGCCTATTCCGCCCAGAGTGAAGAATGCTGCTACTGCTGCTGCTGCGTTCTGCCTGCCATCGCCTATCTACAGTGGGATGTCTCTCCAGGACCGCATTGCTTATGACGTGAAAGATCTCCCATCTATTAAACCATGAGTGTCTCTGTCCCTGTCTCCGGGCCCTTTCCTTAGCCCTGAGGCAGAGCAAGTACAGGGCTTGCAGGCGTGAGAGGTGCAGCCCAACAACTTCTGCAGGGCAGTTTGCTGGCCAGATTTGATGATTCATTTGTAGGTGTTTCCTAGGCTCATGCACACTTGCCAGGCACTCATGAGACCTTGGGGACACTGAAACAGTAATGTCAACACCCAGATCCTAGAGGAATTCCCGACAGGTGTTCCACTTGAGGGGAGAGGTAATGAGCATGGCCCGGTGCACCTGTGCTAGACATAATCAGTGAGCAGGTGCAGAAGGGAGGGAGGGACATTCACTCACTTCATGAGGCCATCCTTCTCACCACTGCCTCTGAAAAATCCAGGGAAGGAAAGGACAATATGCCCTTAGAAGGTAAATGGCCTGTACACTGAAAACTACAAAACACTGCTGAAAGAATTTAACAAGGAACAAAGAATTGAAATGACATATCACATTCATAGACTGGAGACTTATTATTGTTGACATTTCTACACTACCCAAAGGTAAGTAGTAATTCATTGTAATACATATCAAAATCCCAATGTCATTTTCAAAGAAATAGAAAAAAAAGATCCTAAAATATATATGGAAACACTAAGGACTCCAAACAGACAAAACAATCCTGAGAACAAAGAACATAGATGGAGGCTTCTCACTTCCTGTCTTCAAAACACACTACAAAGCCACAGGAATCAAAACTGTATGGTACTGACATAGAAACAGATACATAGGCCTAAAGACCAGAATAAATAACCCCCAAGAAAACTCATAGATACATGGCCAAATGAAATTCACCAAGCTTCTAAGACAACAAATAGGGAAAGTATAGTTTTTTCAACAGTCAATAGGATGAAAATATAACTTACAGAGAGATTACAAACATATATCAGAAAAGGAGCTAATGTCTAAAACATCTAAGAAAAACATTACAACTCAAATGCAAACTAAGTTAAAAAATTAAAAAGGGTAAATAAATGGGTTCAGAAATGTGCAAAGACTTAAAGAAGACATTTCCTGAAAAAGACATACAAATGGCTAACAAATATAGGAAAAGGTTCTCAACCTCACTAATCATCAGGGCAATGCAAATGAACACCTCACACCTGTTAGGCTGTGTATTATAAAGAAAAAAATTAACAGTTTAAGGCCAAGATGTGGGGAATTGGAAACTTTGTACACAGCTGGTGGTAATGTAAAATGGTGCAGCTCTTATGAAAAAGAGGATGGGGGTTCCTTATAAAATTATAAACAGAAATATCATATGATTCAGCAATCACAGTTCTGGGTATATATCCAAAGGAAATTAAATCAGTATCACAATGAGATGAACTTAGGTTCATTGCAGCATTCTCCACAATAGCCTAGATATGCAACCAACTTCACAAAACAAGTAAGTGTCCTGTGCCTGAGCTAACCTTAGGTACTTCAAAACAACTCCGTAAGTCTCTTAGCCCCTTAGAGAGGATGAAAGCAATATTAGAGTTAAAAGTAACTTGAACCAATTCCCTTAGTCTGGAATACTGAAACAAAAGTTCTACAGCAGGGGAAGCCTCCTAAACACACAGCACCTGCCAGGGTTTACCCCAGCCTTGGAAGAACTGGGAAGGATAAGACCAAGGCAGGCCTGAGGAAAGGTCAGAAGGTAGGCAGGACTGGAGTGTGGGGAGCAGGGGCAGGGCTGTCCGGATGGAGCAGTGGGTTGTAAGAAGAGCAGTGACCCTGGGTCCTGCTGCCCTGAGTCTCTGTCCTGGGCCTGGTCAATTCCAGGAGACCAGGTTAGCAGGGCTGTGAGAGCCAGTGTGTGAAGCGAGCCCAGCAGCCCCTTCACACAGTCCTCTAGAATTCCTGCTGGCCATGAAGGGTCTTTAGGGGCAGCTGGACGTGGAGCCCTCGCAATTGGAAGCATCTCAGCACATCAGCCTTGGGAGGTGCTGAGGCTGAAATGAGGAGACTGAGCACATGCAGTGATCCCAAAGCATGTGTTCTCTGACTCATCCACCTCTGGGAGCGCGCTTTCTATGAGGAATAAAGAGTGAGGACAAAAGTAAGATGAAGCTACAAGTCCTGAAAGTGTAGAGGGAGAGAGTTCTAGTCTCATCCACCACCTGACACTAAATATAAGGACTTGTTCTCCAGTGTCAAGTGACTATGAGAGTTTTGTTCCCACTAGGATATGGCCATCATACGTGAATGTAAAAACGAAACCAAAATCCTGGTGCAAAATACCCTCCAGGTACCAAACAGAAACGAACCTTTCATTTTTGGCAGTGAAAAAGCAATGAAAGAGTAGTCTTGTGAGAAAGAAAATTTCTGAATGCAAAGCTAGAAAAGATGACTATAAGCACAGTACAGTCAAAGAACATGGACACAACAACTCTATTATATCATTAAAATCTGGAAAGAACAAATCAGAATTCTACACATATTTCATTCTTCTTCCTGAGTTCATATTCACCTTCCTTCGTTTTTAAAGAAGTGGGTGGAACCAAAGTGTTCTAGAAATTGTCTCCCTTTAGATCCTACCTGAGAGTTGTTCCCTATGTGAATCGCCATCAGCATCACTGCTATGTAAGCTTCCACCATGCATTTTGTACAAACACAACCATGAGCTTAAAGTTATTATACAAGTTGACGCACCCATTTCTCCTACTCGACTTGCTGGCTCACACAGCATCACCCTGGTCTTCCCTCCAGGTTCTCAGACCTCCCCTTTGCTCTGTGCAGAGTCCTTCAATAAGATATTGATCACAGTTGAAAATTTCAAATGAGGGAGAGATGCTGAGAAAATCACCTTTCGACCCCTCACTTCCATAAACCCATTTATAGCTTTCACCATCAACCTTACCAACCTGAAATTCCAGATGTTACAGACACACTTGAAACATGGCTAGTGTGACAAAGCAATTGTGTGTTTTGTGCATTTTTTAATAGAATGAGTTAATTATTGTTTGAACTAAATTAATTATAAAAAGACACATTTGGTTAGTGGCTACCACACTGGAAAGCTCAGCTCTAAGAAATCCAAAGATGAGAAAGAGGAAACCAGCCACCCTTCCCATGGTTGTTCTTTACTGCAGAAAATTTAATGGCCTGACCTGATCATTCGTATGTAGGTATATCTTGGGCTCTTGGACCCACGCCAGGCATTGGGAGAGTCCTTGTGGGCACTGAAATAGTACAGTCAACACTCAGGTCCAAGAGGAATTCCCAGCAAGGGGCCCACTTGTAGACAGAGGTGAAGAGCATGGCCCAGTACACCTGTATTAGACATAATCAGAGAGTAGGTGCAGGGGGAGGGAGGGATTTCACTTTCTCCATGAGTCCATCCTTCTCAATCCTGACTCTAGAAGACCTAAGGAAGGCAGTGGAAAAGGCCCCGTAGGAGGTGAAAAATTTGTATACTGAAAACTACAGGACATTACTGAAAAAAATTAAGGAAGAGACAAGTAATTGGAATGACATACCATGTTCATAGACTGGATTATTAAATACTGTTGCTATTTCTATACTACATAAAGGGATGTACACATACATCGCAACAACCCACAAAATTCCATGTCATTATTATAGAAGTGGACAGAATTCTAAAATACATATGGAACCCACCCAAGTAGATAAAACAATCATGAGAGCAAAGAGCAATGATGGAGATTAACACTTCCTGAACTCAAAACACATAACAATGCCACAGTAGTCAAAACAGTCTGCTACTGGCATCAAGACAGTGAGATAGACCAATGAAATATAATAGAGAGCCCCCAAATAAACGCACATATATATGGCCAACTGATCTTGGCCAATGTTCTAAGATTACCAAGAGAAGAAAGGATAGTCTCTTCAACAATCAACAGAATGAAAAGGCAACCTAGAGGATGGGAGGAAATATGTGTAAACCTTGTATCTGAATAAGAGACCAATATCCAGAATATATAAGAAACTACTACAAGTCAATTTCAGAAAAAGAGCGGGCAAATAACTGAGTTTAAAAATGGGTAAAAAGCTTCACTAGACATTTCTTCATGAAAACATACAAGTGGTCAATCTACATATGAAAATTTGCTCAACATTGCTAAGCATCAGGGAAATGGAAATCAAGCCACAAGGAGATATCACTCACACCTCTTAGGATGTGTATTATAAAAAGACAATTAGGGCTTCCCTGGTGGCACAGTGGTTGAGAGTCCGCCTGCCGAGGCAGGGGACACACGTTCGTGCCCCGGTCTGGGAGGATCCCACATGCCACTGAGTAGCTGGGCCCATGAGCCATGGCCGCTGAGCCTGTGCGTTTGGAGCCTGTGCTCCCCAACGGGAGAGCCCACAGCAATGAGAGACACATGTACTGCAAAAAAAAAAAAAAGAAAGAAAGAAAATTAATGGATGCTGGCAAAGATGTGAAGAAGTGGAACTTCTGTACCCTGTTTTGTACCCTGTAGTAATGTAAAATGGTGTAGCCATTATGGAAAGCAGAATGGAGTTCCCCAAAAAATTATTAAGAGGACTATCATAAAATCCAGCAGTCACTCATTTAGGTTTATATACCAAGGAGATAAAACAAGAATGTCCAAGAGATATCTACAATCTCATGTCCATTGCAGCATTATACACAATACACAACATAGGAAAACTGCCTAGTGTCCATGGGAAGATGAATTAATAAAGAAAATGTGGTGTATACATACAGTGAAATGTCATTCAGTCTTTGAAAAAGAAGGAAATCCTGCCATTTGCAGCAACACGGAAGAACTTGGAGGACATTTGTAAGAGTGAAATAAGCCAGTCACAGAAGGTCAAAAACTGAAAGAAAACTCCGAGAAGCAGAGAGTAGAAGGGGGGTTCCAAGAGCTGGCAGGAGGTTGACATGGGAAGTCTCTGTTCAATGGTTAGAATGTGTTATTTCAAAATGGAAAAGTTCTAGACACATGCTGTACAACAAGGTGCATATAGTCAACAGGACGGCCTGGACATTTCAAAACTTGTTAAGTTGCTGGATTTCATCGTATGTGTACTTTTACAACAATAAAATACACATATGTAAAATAAATACAAAGTGGAAAAAGGGGAAAAAAGAAGAAAAGTAAGGAAAGGGAGTCAACAGAGGGAAAGAAGAAAGCAGGAAGGGTCTTGAATGTACACAAGTATCAGGAGATAATGGGAGAGAAGCTCCTCTCCCCAGGCTTTAAAGAAGACATCTCTCCAGAGTTCACTCCAGCAAGAGGGGGATGTCCTTTCTCTTCCCCATTCAACCAGAAGTGCCAATAGCAACCTAAGTGTGGCCCAGGCTGTGCTCAGGTGTACACTTTTCCTTGATCTCTAAACCAACCACACCTGACTCCCCATGGCTCAGGTGTCCTTAATGTATCTCCTTCCACTTCTCTAAAGCATTTCCCTCTTCAAGTCCAGCGTGAGGTGCCAATCCTGTCCTCACACGTGGGGTCCACTGGGCGGGTCTCTGAGTTCTTAAGAGCCTCCCTGTGAGTAGCAGGCACTGAATCACACACCAGGGTTCCCCTCAGCACCATCAGGAAACTACCACCTAGGGATTGAGGATTTCTAGAACAACTTTACTCATACACAGTCTCTTGGGTAAACAAGTGACATTTTACAATCAAGCATTTTCAGTTTTTTCTTTGGTAGGGAAAATATTGACACATATAAGGCAATCATATTCTATTAAAGTATGTATTTCTCAAAGGACTCACTGTGGAAAAAAAATTTTTAAGTATAACTTTCCATGTTTTAATTGACTTTACTCCCAAACTTGTTTGCTTGCAAAAGCCTTCAGAAAATACCAAAAACCTACTTCATCTGGCAGTTTGCCCAGCAACATGAGTGGAGATGCTCTTGTCACACTGCTTGGTTTCTCTGTCCCACCTTGCAAAGCACAACCTCCTGTCCGCCCTCCTGGGAAGGGAGCCAGTGCCCACCCTGAGCTCAAGCCCTGGGGTAGATCTCTTGGTTCTGTCTTCACGGTATGCAGTGTTTCTTGCCCAGCACACAGAAACAGGGCTGGCACAAGTGATGGAAGACAGACTTTCTACTGCAGAAGGACATTTCGTTTCCTTAGCACAGAATCCGATAGTGAATATTAGCCTCAAAGGAGAAAGGTGGAGTGAATTTCCTCCATCTACTCCTGGAGGCTCCTTCTTTCTCGGACTCCTCCAGAACTGGGTGTGGCATGTGGGTACAAGCATGGGCTCCCTGCAGAAAGAAGGAGGCCTGCCTAGCACCAGGTGCTTCAGGTAAGGGGGGAGGACTCATCCCGAGGCTCTAATAGGAAACAGTTAGAATGAGGGAAGTGGCAGAGAGATGTATCATAACCATTCAGAATGCTATGAGACCTACTAAGAGATGAGATTTCTTATTAAATGAAGTTATAATTGACCAAGTAGTAGGGATGCTGAAACCCAGTGTTGTTCACTAAGAATCCAGCCATGGAGCAACTAAACCCGTGCACCACAACTACTGAGCCTGTGCTCTAGACCCCGCAAGTCACAACTACTGAGCCCACGTGCCACAACTTTTGAAGCCCATGCACCTAGAGCCCGTGCTCTGGAACAACAGTAGCCACCGAAATGAGAAGCCTGCGCACTGCAACGAAGATCCAACACAGCCAAAAGAAAAAAAAAAAAAGAATCCACTAAACATTTGCCTGGGTGGTGATAGGATTTGTTTTCCAGGTTAAATGAGGCTCACTTGGTATAAAATCAATGCACACCCTGAAAGTGTACAGTTTAGTTACTTTTATATCCATACCCATTCATGATGCAGCGTTGATGGTAATATTTTTTAGAAAGTTGGCACCAGTAACAGTGATGTTTAGGGGAACATAAATCAAGGCAAACACAACACAAAATGTTCAAATACACACACAGAATCATACCACTCATTTCACATACAGACACACCCAGTCTCATGCACACAAACCTACACCACCTAACCGTAATACAGCTTCTTCCTGGGACTATAGTAATTGGTCACATTACTTGTAAATCACTTTCTATCACCAGGGCCCCTACTCTCATTCCCAGCACAAATTTGGAATCAGTTTGCCCTCTACACTAAACCCAGCAAGAATGTCCCACTTTCTCATCTTCAAAGTTCTTCCTCCCCAAATGACTGATTCCAGAATACATACTGTTTAGACGTTCTGTGAAGGCCACCTGCAATTACAGAAGAGAAAACACTATGAGGATAAGATCACAGTGATGCTCAGGTCTTTTGTTCATTTGCTGACAGTAGAAAACCTCATAAGAAACAGTGGTCCAGGGAACCCAGCAAGGGTTATCAGAGCAAACCTACTCAGGCTGAAAGGCAAGAACTTTGCTGGGAGGATGGAACTTCCAAGTCCATTTAGGTTGGAAATTACAGAATTCTTTTCCTAGAGGAAAAATCGCTGCAGGAGAGAGAGCTCCGTACTCTACAGGCTGTAATGGATGCTGTCAATTGTAATGTCCTGTGGAATCAGGCACCATGACTTGGTAATAGACTCTCACTCCACATTCTCCCAACCAAGGGAATTGTATGTATCTGGAAGGAATACCCTCAAATATTCATAACTTAAATCTACTGAAAGAGAAATAAAGCAATATTCCTATCTCAGACCAGAAAAAATCCAGCTTACCTTGATGATCCATGGAGGCTTTTCTTCTGTCCTATCACGGTGCAGGTCAACGGCCACATCCTCAGGGAGAGCTGGAGGGACACAGAGTAACTGTCAGGACACTGGTGATGCTGCTCAGGAATTACTCAGGGGCTTTCTTCTCGATGAGGACATGGGGTGGTGTGTATGGATGTGGGAGGTTAGTAAGTGTGGGCTGAGCTGGTGTTGGGCCATCCTCTTTGGGGGATGAAGGAAGGCAAAGGACAAGAGGAAGGAATTGAAAACAGAGCTTTGGCTTTCTAGCTAAGGGGAGCCTAATCAGAAGGGAAGGGTCGATCTAAAAAATGGTAAACACTAAAATGCATGCTCTGTTTCAATGACAGGGACACATGACCCATGATTTGAGCTTCTGCTAAACTGCCACTGTCTCTTGATTTTTCCCAGATCACTCTTTCCCCAGCATCCACAAGTCCAGCTACTGCATTTATCATGTCTTCTGTTGTATGATATTTTATACCTGATTAAAAGCAACCTCCATTAAAGGACTGAATTCAATCCTAGACAAAATATGCTATATTTATTCACTAATCACTTGTCTTAAAGAAAATCAAATACACAAGATTTGACAAAACTGAAATCCTACCCTTTAGATACAGCCACTATCAATCGTATCATATTTTTCTCCCAGTCTTTGTTTTCTATACAATGTATGTATGCCCACTGAGTCAGGGGCTGTCCATACTCTAGGGAGCTGTTCCATAAGTGGGACACTTTGTTATGAAGAGGGAGCCCGGACTGAGCACAGCCTGTCTCTAACCCAGCTGTGCAGGAGAAGTGTACAGGCTAACAGTCAGGCTCCACTTTGAGTCCTTGGGTGTGGGCTACAGAAATTGACCAATGCTATGGCTTATGGTAATGTTATCCAATACAATAAAATAGCTCCCTGATTCTTATCTGCTTTTGGCCTTGTTTAAGCAATGACAACAGCACTGACAGATATGACCTGTACTGTATACATGGGGTCTCACACCTCTCAGAATCTGTGAGCTGACCAGGAGAATGCAGCTCCTGAGGTAAATTTCACATTAATGACTGTGCCAAAGTCAACTGATAAGACCACCCATAGCTGCCCTGGATTCTGTGACCACTAAGGCCACCTGATGGGCATGGTCTGGACCTTTGGAGATGCTAGGACTTCCAGCCAAGGATACGGATGCAGGGACTCCCTTGCTCCATGACTGAGGATCCCTTGGCTGAGTGGTAAGTGCAGGTCAGGGATCCAGAGCATCCATATTGGGACACACCCCTGGGTTCTCAGTTTGGCTTTTCCACTTATGAGGTCAAGAGCTTGGAACATTTATCTCTGCACCATCTCCTTCTGAGGAAAAGGAATATTAACCAAATCTGGGCAACAGCTGTGTTGAGGGAAGAACATGCAACCAACTTCACAAAACAAGTAAGGGTCCTGTGCCTGAGCTAACCTTAGGTACTTCAAAACAACTCCGTAAGTCTCTTAGCCCCTTAGAGAGGATGAAAGCAATATTAGAGTTAAAAGTAACTTGTCCCATTTCCCTTATTCTGGAATAGTGAAACAAAATTCTACAGCAGAGGAAGCCTCATAAACACACAGCACCTGCCAGGGTTTACCACAGCCTTGGAAGAACTGGGAAGGATAAGACCAAGGCAGGCCTGAGGAAAGGTCAGAGGGTAGGCAGGACTGGGGTGTGGGGAGCATGGGCAGGGCTGTCTGGACGGAGCACTGGGTTGTAAGAAGAGCAGTGACCCTGGGTCCTGCTGCCCTGAGTCTCTGTCCTGGGCCTGGTCAACCCCAGGAGACCAGGTTAGCAGGGCTGTGAAAGCAAGTGTGTGAAGAAGCCCAGCAACCCCTTCACACAGGCCCCTAGAATTCCTGCCGGCCATGAAGGGTCTTTAGGGGCAGCTGGACGTGGACCCCTCTCAAATGGAAGCATGTCAGCACATCAGCCTTAGGGAAATGGAGAGGCTGAGATGAGCTCAAGGAGCTCATGCAGTGATCCCAGAGCACATGTTCTGTGACTCATCCATCTCTGGGACTGTCCTTTACAAGAGGAACTAACAGTGAGGACAAAACATGAGGTGAAGCCACAAGTCCTGAAAGTGCAGAGGGAGACAGTTCACTTCTCATCCACCACCTCACCCTTTCTAGAAGAACTTGGTCTCAAGTTTCAAGGGCCCATGAGAGTTTTGACCCACAGGTTCTGTCCATCATAGGTCAATATGCAAAAGAAAACAAACTCTCCTGTGCACAATACCCTAGATGTGCTAACCAGAACACAAACTTCCATATTAGGCAGTGACAAGCACAAGAAAGAGCAGCTCATGTGCAAAAGATCAGTTTTGATGAGCAAATCAAGAAAAGGTGATTATAGAGCACAGTCACGTCTAAGGACACAATTTCTCTCTATTGTATCATTAAAATATGAAAAAAACAAGCCAGAACTCTACACATATTTTATTCTTCTTTCTGATTTCATATCCACCTTCCTCAGTCTCCAAAGCAGGAGATATAACCCTAAAGTTCCAGGAACCCTCTGCCATTAGATCCTACCTAAGTGTTGTTCCTACCTGTATCCTTTTCCTTATCACAGCCACAAATGCTATCCAGAGTCGATTCTGTAGAAACACGAACACGAATTTACAAGTCTTATGGATACATTTAAAATGTGACTAATGTGACTGAGTAATTGGATATTTTATTTGTTTTATTTTAATACACTGAGTTAATCATTGATTGAATTAAATAAATTATAACAGGCACATCTAGCTAGTGGCTACCACACTATAATACACATCCCTCTCTCTCTCTCTCTCCATATATATATACATATCTACCCATTCAAGATGGCTGTTTGCTGATGGTTTCCCAAAGGAAAAACTTGTGCCCCGTGAAGTGCTTAGCCCAAGGGGTAAGAGGGATGTGTCCCTCTGCTGGATTCTCTGGTAACCGATGAGCCCATCTGCTGTCAATCCCCCCTTTAACTGGAAGCCTGCCTATTCCGCCCAGAGTGAAGAATGCTGCTACTGCTGCTGCTGCGTTCTGCCTGCCATCGCCTATCTACAGTGGGATGTCTCTCCAGGACTACATTGCTTCTGACGTGAAAGATCTCCCATCTATTAAACCATGAGTGTCTCTGTCCCTGTCTCCGGGCCCTTTCCTTAGCCCAGAGGCTGAGCAAGTACAGGGCTTGCAGGCGTGAGAGGTGCAGCCCAACACCTTCTGCAGGGCAGTTTGCTGGCCAGATTTGATGATTCATTTGTAGGTGTTTCCTAGGCTCATGCACACTTGCCAGGCACTCATGAGACCTTGGGGACACTGAAACAGTAATGTCAACACCCAGATCCTAGAGGAATTCCCGACAGGTGTTCCACTTGAGGGGAGAGGTAATGAGCATGGCCCGGTGCACCTGTGCTAGACATAATCAGCGAGCAGGTGCAGAAGGGAGGGAGGGACATTCACTCACTTCATGAGGCCATCCTTCTCACCACTGCCTCTGAAAAATCCAGGGAAGGAAGGGACAATATGCCCTTAGAAGGTAAATGGCCTGTACACTGAAAACTACAAAACACTGCTGAAAGAACTAAACAAGGAACAAATCATTGAAATGACATATCATATTCATAGACTGGAGACTTATTATTGTTGACATTTCTACACTACCCAAAGGTAAGTAGTAATTCATTGTAATACATATCAAAATCCCAATGTCATTTTCAAAGAAATAGAAAAAAAAAAGATCCTAATATATATATGGAAACACTAAGGACTCCAAACAGAAAAAAGAATCCTGAGAACAAAGAACATAGATGGAGGCTTCTCACTTCCTGACTTCAAAACACATTACAAAGCCACAGGAATCAAAACTGTACGGTACTGACATAGAAACAGATACATAGGCCTAAAGACCAGAATAAATAACCCCCAAGAAAACTCATAGATACATGGCCAAATGAAATTCACCAAGCTTCTAAGACAACAAATAGGGAAAGTATAGTTTTTTCAACAGTCAATAGGATGAAAATATAACTTACAGAGAGATTACAAACATATATCAGAAAAGGAGCTAATGTCTAAAACATCTAAGAAAAACACTACAACTCAAATGCAAACTAAGTTAAAAAATTAAAAAGGGTAAATAAATGGGTTCAGAAATGTGCAAAGACTTAAAGAAGACATTTCCTGAAAAAGACATACAAATGGCTAACAAATATAGGAAAAGGTTCTCAACCTCACTAATCATCAAGGCAATGCAAATGAACACCTCACACCTGTTAGGCTGTGTATTATAAAGAAAAAAATTAACAGTTTAAGGCCAAGATGTGGGGAATTGGAAACTTTGTACACAGCTGGTGGGAATGTAAAATGGTGCAGCTCTTATGAAAAAGAGGATGGGGGTTCCTTATAAAATTATAAACAGAAATATCATATGATTCAGCAATCACAGTTCTGGGTATATATCCAAAGGAAATTAAATCAGTATCACAATGAGATGAACTTAGGTTCATTGCAGCATTCTCCACAATAGCCTAGATATGCAACCAACTTCACAAAACAAGTAAGTGTCCTGTGCCTGAGCTAACCTTAGGTACTTCAAAACAACTCCGTAAGTCTCTTAGCCCCTTAGAGAGGATGAAAGCAATATTAGAGTTAAAAGTAACTTGAACCAATTCCCTTAGTCTGGAATACTGAAACAAAAGTTCTACAGCAGGGGAAGCCTCCTAAACACACAGCACCTGCCAGGGTTTACCCCAGCCTTGGAAGAACTGGGAAGGATAAGACCAAGGCAGGCCTGAGGAAAGGTCAGAGGGTAGGCAGGACTGGAGTGTGGGGAGCAGGGGCAGGGCTGTCCGGATGGAGCAGTGGGTTGTAAGAAGAGCAGTGACCCTGGGTCCTGCTGCCCTGAGTCTCTGTCCTGGGCCTGGTCAATTCCAGGAGACCAGGTTAGCAGGGCTGTGAGAGCCAGTGTGTGAAGCGAGCCCAGCAGCCCCTTCACACAGTCCTCTAGAATTCCTGCCGGCCATGAAGGGTCTTTAGGGGCAGCTGGACGTGGAGCCCTCGCAATTGGAAGCATCTCAGCACATCAGCCTTGGGAGGTGCTGAGGCTGAAATGAGGAGACTGAGCACATGCAGTGATCCCAAAGCATGTGTTCTCTGACTCATCCACCTCTGGGAGCGCGCTTTCTATGAGGAATAAAGAGTGAGGACAAAAGTAAGATGAAGCTACAAGTCCTGAAAGTGTAGAGGGAGAGAGTTCTAGTCTCATCCACCACCTGACACTAAATATAAGGACTTGTTCTCCAGTGTCAAGTGACTATGAGAGTTTTGTTCCCACTAGGATATGGCCATCATACGTGAATGTAAAAATGAAACCAAAATCCTGGTGCAAAATACCCTCCAGGTACCAAACAGAAACGAACCTTTCATTTTTGGCAGTGAAAAAGCAATGAAAGAGTAGTCTTGTGAGAAAGAAAATTTCTGAATGCAAAGCTAGAAAAGATGACTATAAGCACAGTACAGTCAAAGAACATGGACACAACAACTCTATTATATCATTAAAATCTGGAAAGAACAAATCAGAATTCTACACATATTTCATTCTTCTTCCTGAGTTCATATTCACCTTCCTTCGTTTTTAAAGAAGTGGGTGGAACCAAAGTGTTCTAGAAATTGTCTCCCTTTAGATCCTACCTGAGAGTTGTTCCCTATGTGAATCGCCATCAGCATCACTGCTATGTAAGCTTCCACCATGCATTTTGTACAAACACAACCATGAGCTTAAAGTTATTATACAAGTTGACGCACCCATTTCTCCTACTCGACTTGCTGGCTCACACAGCATCACCCTGGTCTTCCCTCCAGGTTCTCAGACCTCCCCTTTGCTCTGTGCAGAGTCCTTCAATAAGATATTGATCACAGTTGAAAATTTCAAATGAGGGAGAGATGCTGAGAAAATCACCTTTCGACCCCTCACTTCCATAAACCCATTTATAGCTTTCACCATCAACCTTACCAACCTGAAATTCCAGATGTTACAGACACACTTGAAACATGGCTAGTGTGACAAAGCAATTGTGTGTTTTGTGCATTTTTTAATAGAATGAGTTAATTATTGTTTGAACTAAATTAATTATAAAAAGACACATTTGGTTAGTGGCTACCACACTGGAAAGCTCAGCTCTAAGAAATCCAAAGATGAGAAAGAGGAAACCAGCCACCCTTCCCATGGTTGTTCTTTACTGCAGAAAATTTAATGGCCTGACCTGATCATTCGTATGTAGGTATATCTTGGGCTCTTGGACCCACGCCAGGCATTGGGAGAGTCCTTGTGGGCACTGAAATAGTACAGTCAACACTCAGGTCCAAGAGGAATTCCCAGCAAGGGGCCCACTTGTAGACAGAGGTGAAGAGCATGGCCCAGTACACCTGTATTAGACATAATCAGAGAGTAGGTGCAGGGGGAGGGAGGGATTTCACTCTCTCCATGAGTCCATCCTTCTCAATCCTGACTCTAGAAGACCTAAGGAAGGCAGTGGAAAAGGCCCCGTAGGAGGTGAAAAATTTGTATACTGAAAACTACAGGACATTACTGAAAAAAATTAAGGAAGAGACAAGTAATTGGAATGACATACCATGTTCATAGACTGGATTATTAAATACTGTTGCTATTTCTATACTACATAAAGGGATGTACACATACATCGCAACAACCCACAAAATTCCATGTCATTATTATAGAAGTGGACAGAATTCTAAAATACATATGGAACCCACCCAAGTAGATAAAACAATCATGAGAGCAAAGAGCAATGATGGAGATTAACACTTCCTGAACTCAAAACACATAACAATGCCACAGTAGTCAAAACAGTCTGCTACTGGCATCAAGACAGTGAGATAGACCAATGAAATATAATAGAGAGCCCCCAAATAAACGCACATATATATGGCCAACTGATCTTGGCCAATGTTCTAAGATTACCAAGAGAAGAAAGGATAGTCTCTTCAACAATCAACAGAATGAAAAGGCAACCTAGAGGATGGGAGGAAATATGTGTAAACCTTGTATCTGAATAAGAGACCAATATCCAGAATATATAAGAAACTACTACAAGTCAATTTCAGAAAAAGAGCGGGCAAATAACTGAGTTTAAAAATGGGTAAAAAGCTTCACTAGACATTTCTTCATGAAAACATACAAGTGGTCAATCTACATATGAAAATTTGCTCAACATTGCTAAGCATCAGGGAAATGGAAATCAAGCCACAAGGAGATATCACTCACACCTCTTAGGATGTGTATTATAAAAAGACAATTAGGGCTTCCCTGGTGGCACAGTGGTTGAGAGTCCGCCTGCCGAGGCAGGGGACACACGTTCGTGCCCCGGTCTGGGAGGATCCCACATGCCACTGAGTAGCTGGGCCCATCAGCCATGGCCGCTGAGCCTGTGCGTTTGGAGCCTGTGCTCCCCAACGGGAGAGCCCACAGCAATGAGAGACACATGTACTGCAAAAAAAAAAAAAAGAAAGAAAGAAAATTAATGGATGCTGGCAAAGATGTGAAGAAGTGGAACTTCTGTACCCTGTTTTGTACCCTGTAGTAATGTAAAATGGTGTAGCCATTATGGAAAGCAGAATGGAGTTCCCCAAAAAATTATTAAGAGGACTATCATAAAATCCAGCAGTCACTCATTTAGGTTTATATACCAAGGAGATAAAACAAGAATGTCCAAGAGATATCTACAATCTCATGTCCATTGCAGCATTATACACAATACACAACATAGGAAAACTGCCTAGTGTCCATGGGAAGATGAATTAATAAAGAAAATGTGGTGTATACATACAGTGAAATGTCATTCAGTCTTTGAAAAAGAAGGAAATCCTGCCATTTGCAGCAACACGGAAGAACTTGGAGGACATTTGTAAGAGTGAAATAAGCCAGTCACAGAAGGTCAAAAACTGAAAGAAAACTCCGAGAAGCAGAGAGTAGAAGGGGGGTTCCAAGAGCTGGCAGGAGGTTGACATGGGAAGTCTCTGTTCAATGGTTAGAATGTGTTATTTCAAAATGGAAAAGTTCTAGACACATGCTGTACAACAAGGTGCATATAGTCAACAGGACGGCCTGGACATTTCAAAACTTGTTAAGTTGCTGGATTTCATCGTATGTGTACTTTTACAACAATAAAATACACATATGTAAAATAAATACAAAGTGGAAAAAGGGGAAAAAAGAAGAAAAGTAAGGAAAGGGAGTCAACAGAGGGAAAGAAGAAAGCAGGAAGGGTCTTGAATGTACACAAGTATCAGGAGATAATGGGAGAGAAGCTCCTCTCCCCAGGCTTTAAAGAAGACATCTCTCCAGAGTTCACTCCAGCAAGAGGGGGATGTCCTTTCTCTTCCCCATTCAACCAGAAGTGCCAATAGCAACCTAAGTGTGGCCCAGGCTGTGCTCAGGTGTACACTTTTCCTTGATCTCTAAACCAACCACACCTGACTCCCCATGGCTCAGGTGTCCTTAATGTATCTCCTTCCACTTCTCTAAAGCATTTCCCTCTTCAAGTCCAGCGTGAGGTGCCAATCCTGTCCTCACACGTGGGGTCCACTGGGCGGGTCTCTGAGTTCTTAAGAGCCTCCCTGTGAGTAGCAGGCACTGAATCACACACCAGGGTTCCCCTCAGCACCATCAGGAAACTACCACCTAGGGATTGAGGATTTCTAGAACAACTTTACTCATACACAGTCTCTTGGGTAAACAAGTGACATTTTACAATCAAGCATTTTCAGTTTTTTCTTTGGTAGGGAAAATATTGACACATATAAGGCAATCATATTCTATTAAAGTATGTATTTCTCAAAGGACTCACTGTGGAAAAAAAATTTTTAAGTATAACTTTCCATGTTTTAATTGACTTTACTCCCAAACTTGTTTGCTTGCAAAAGCCTTCAGAAAATACCAAAAACCTACTTCATCTGGCAGTTTGCCCAGCAACATGAGTGGAGATGCTCTTGTCACACTGCTTGGTTTCTCTGTCCCACCTTGCAAAGCACAACCTCCTGTCCGCCCTCCTGGGAAGGGAGCCAGTGCCCACCCTGAGCTCAAGCCCTGGGGTAGATCTCTTGGTTCTGTCTTCACGGTATGCAGTGTTTCTTGCCCAGCACACAGAAACAGGGCTGGCACAAGTGATGGAAGACAGACTTTCTACTGCAGAAGGACATTTCGTTTCCTTAGCACAGAATCCGATAGTGAATATTAGCCTCAAAGGAGAAAGGTGGAGTGAATTTCCTCCATCTACTCCTGGAGGCTCCTTCTTTCTCGGACTCCTCCAGAACTGGGTGTGGCATGTGGGTACAAGCATGGGCTCCCTGCAGAAAGAAGGAGGCCTGCCTAGCACCAGGTGCTTCAGGTAAGGGGGGAGGACTCATCCCGAGGCTCTAATAGGAAACAGTTAGAATGAGGGAAGTGGCAGAGAGATGTATCATAACCATTCAGAATGCTATGAGACCTACTAAGAGATGAGATTTCTTATTAAATGAAGTTATAATTGACCAAGTAGTAGGGATGCTGAAACCCAGTGTTGTTCACTAAGAATCCAGCCATGGAGCAACTAAACCCGTGCACCACAACTACTGAGCCTGTGCTCTAGACCCCGCAAGTCACAACTACTGAGCCCACGTGCCACAACTTTTGAAGCCCATGCACCTAGAGCCCGTGCTCTGGAACAACAGTAGCCACCGAAATGAGAAGCCTGCGCACTGCAACGAAGATCCAACACAGCCAAAAGAAAAAAAAAAAAAGAATCCACTAAACATTTGCCTGGGTGGTGATAGGATTTGTTTTCCAGGTTAAATGAGGCTCACTTGGTATAAAATCAATGCACACCCTGAAAGTGTACAGTTTAGTTACTTTTATATCCATACCCATTCATGATGCAGCGTTGATGGTAATATTTTTTAGAAAGTTGGCACCAGTAACAGTGATGTTTAGGGGAACATAAATCAAGGCAAACACAACACAAAATGTTCAAATACACACACAGAATCATACCACTCATTTCACATACAGACACACCCAGTCTCATGCACACAAACCTACACCACCTAACCGTAATACAGCTTCTTCCTGGGACTATAGTAATTGGTCACATTACTTGTAAATCACTTTCTATCACCAGGGCCCCTACTCTCATTCCCAGCACAAATTTGGAATCAGTTTGCCCTCTACACTAAACCCAGCAAGAATGTCCCACTTTCTCATCTTCAAAGTTCTTCCTCCCCAAATGACTGATTCCAGAATACATACTGTTTAGACGTTCTGTGAAGGCCACCTGCAATTACAGAAGAGAAAACACTATGAGGATAAGATCACAGTGATGCTCAGGTCTTTTGTTCATTTGCTGACAGTAGAAAACCTCATAAGAAACAGTGGTCCAGGGAACCCAGCAAGGGTTATCAGAGCAAACCTACTCAGGCTGAAAGGCAAGAACTTTGCTGGGAGGATGGAACTTCCAAGTCCATTTAGGTTGGAAATTACAGAATTCTTTTCCTAGAGGAAAAATCGCTGCAGGAGAGAGAGCTCCGTACTCTACAGGCTGTAATGGATGCTGTCAATTGTAATGTCCTGTGGAATCAGGCACCATGACTTGGTAATAGACTCTCACTCCACATTCTCCCAACCAAGGGAATTGTATGTATCTGGAAGGAATACCCTCAAATATTCATAACTTAAATCTACTGAAAGAGAAATAAAGCAATATTCCTATCTCAGACCAGAAAAAATCCAGCTTACCTTGATGATCCATGGAGGCTTTTCTTCTGTCCTATCACGGTGCAGGTCAACGGCCACATCCTCAGGGAGAGCTGGAGGGACACAGAGTAACTGTCAGGACACTGGTGATGCTGCTCAGGAATTACTCAGGGGCTTTCTTCTCGATGAGGACATGGGGTGGTGTGTATGGATGTGGGAGGTTAGTAAGTGTGGGCTGAGCTGGTGTTGGGCCATCCTCTTTGGGGGATGAAGGAAGGCAAAGGACAAGAGGAAGGAATTGAAAACAGAGCTTTGGCTTTCTAGCTAAGGGGAGCCTAATCAGAAGGGAAGGGTCGATCTAAAAAATGGTAAACACTAAAATGCATGCTCTGTTTCAATGACAGGGACACATGACCCATGATTTGAGCTTCTGCTAAACTGCCACTGTCTCTTGATTTTTCCCAGATCACTCTTTCCCCAGCATCCACAAGTCCAGCTACTGCATTTATCATGTCTTCTGTTGTATGATATTTTATACCTGATTAAAAGCAACCTCCATTAAAGGACTGAATTCAATCCTAGACAAAATATGCTATATTTATTCACTAATCACTTGTCTTAAAGAAAATCAAATACACAAGATTTGACAAAACTGAAATCCTACCCTTTAGATACAGCCACTATCAATCGTATCATATTTTTCTCCCAGTCTTTGTTTTCTATACAATGTATGTATGCCCACTGAGTCAGGGGCTGTCCATACTCTAGGGAGCTGTTCCATAAGTGGGACACTTTGTTATGAAGAGGGAGCCCGGACTGAGCACAGCCTGTCTCTAACCCAGCTGTGCAGGAGAAGTGTACAGGCTAACAGTCAGGCTCCACTTTGAGTCCTTGGGTGTGGGCTACAGAAATTGACCAATGCTATGGCTTATGGTAATGTTATCCAATACAATAAAATAGCTCCCTGATTCTTATCTGCTTTTGGCCTTGTTTAAGCAATGACAACAGCACTGACAGATATGACCTGTACTGTATACATGGGGTCTCACACCTCTCAGAATCTGTGAGCTGACCAGGAGAATGCAGCTCCTGAGGTAAATTTCACATTAATGACTGTGCCAAAGTCAACTGATAAGACCACCCATAGCTGCCCTGGATTCTGTGACCACTAAGGCCACCTGATGGGCATGGTCTGGACCTTTGGAGATGCTAGGACTTCCAGCCAAGGATACGGATGCAGGGACTCCCTTGCTCCATGACTGAGGATCCCTTGGCTGAGTGGTAAGTGCAGGTCAGGGATCCAGAGCATCCATATTGGGACACACCCCTGGGTTCTCAGTTTGGCTTTTCCACTTATGAGGTCAAGAGCTTGGAACATTTATCTCTGCACCATCTCCTTCTGAGGAAAAGGAATATTAACCAAATCTGGGCAACAGCTGTGTTGAGGGAAGAACATGCAACCAACTTCACAAAACAAGTAAGGGTCCTGTGCCTGAGCTAACCTTAGGTACTTCAAAACAACTCCGTAAGTCTCTTAGCCCCTTAGAGAGGATGAAAGCAATATTAGAGTTAAAAGTAACTTGTCCCATTTCCCTTATTCTGGAATAGTGAAACAAAATTCTACAGCAGAGGAAGCCTCATAAACACACAGCACCTGCCAGGGTTTACCACAGCCTTGGAAGAACTGGGAAGGATAAGACCAAGGCAGGCCTGAGGAAAGGTCAGAGGGTAGGCAGGACTGGGGTGTGGGGAGCATGGGCAGGGCTGTCTGGACGGAGCACTGGGTTGTAAGAAGAGCAGTGACCCTGGGTCCTGCTGCCCTGAGTCTCTGTCCTGGGCCTGGTCAACCCCAGGAGACCAGGTTAGCAGGGCTGTGAAAGCAAGTGTGTGAAGAAGCCCAGCAACCCCTTCACACAGGCCCCTAGAATTCCTGCCGGCCATGAAGGGTCTTTAGGGGCAGCTGGACGTGGACCCCTCTCAAATGGAAGCATGTCAGCACATCAGCCTTAGGGAAATGGAGAGGCTGAGATGAGCTCAAGGAGCTCATGCAGTGATCCCAGAGCACATGTTCTGTGACTCATCCATCTCTGGGACTGTCCTTTACAAGAGGAACTAACAGTGAGGACAAAACATGAGGTGAAGCCACAAGTCCTGAAAGTGCAGAGGGAGACAGTTCACTTCTCATCCACCACCTCACCCTTTCTAGAAGAACTTGGTCTCAAGTTTCAAGGGCCCATGAGAGTTTTGACCCACAGGTTCTGTCCATCATAGGTCAATATGCAAAAGAAAACAAACTCTCCTGTGCACAATACCCTAGATGTGCTAACCAGAACACAAACTTCCATATTAGGCAGTGACAAGCACAAGAAAGAGCAGCTCATGTGCAAAAGATCAGTTTTGATGAGCAAATCAAGAAAAGGTGATTATAGAGCACAGTCACGTCTAAGGACACAATTTCTCTCTATTGTATCATTAAAATATGAAAAAAACAAGCCAGAACTCTACACATATTTTATTCTTCTTTCTGATTTCATATCCACCTTCCTCAGTCTCCAAAGCAGGAGATATAACCCTAAAGTTCCAGGAACCCTCTGCCATTAGATCCTACCTAAGTGTTGTTCCTACCTGTATCCTTTTCCTTATCACAGCCACAAATGCTATCCAGAGTCGATTCTGTAGAAACACGAACACGAATTTACAAGTCTTATGGATACATTTAAAATGTGACTAATGTGACTGAGTAATTGGATATTTTATTTGTTTTATTTTAATACACTGAGTTAATCATTGATTGAATTAAATAAATTATAACAGGCACATCTAGCTAGTGGCTACCACACTATAATACACATCCCTCTCTCTCTCTCTCTCCATATATATATACATATCTACCCATTCAAGATGGCTGTTTGCTGATGGTTTCCCAAAGGAAAAACTTGTGCCCCGTGAAGTGCTTAGCCCAAGGGGTAAGAGGGATGTGTCCCTCTGCTGGATTCTCTGGTAACCGATGAGCCCATCTGCTGTCAATCCCCCCTTTAACTGGAAGCCTGCCTATTCCGCCCAGAGTGAAGAATGCTGCTACTGCTGCTGCTGCGTTCTGCCTGCCATCGCCTATCTACAGTGGGATGTCTCTCCAGGACTACATTGCTTCTGACGTGAAAGATCTCCCATCTATTAAACCATGAGTGTCTCTGTCCCTGTCTCCGGGCCCTTTCCTTAGCCCAGAGGCTGAGCAAGTACAGGGCTTGCAGGCGTGAGAGGTGCAGCCCAACACCTTCTGCAGGGCAGTTTGCTGGCCAGATTTGATGATTCATTTGTAGGTGTTTCCTAGGCTCATGCACACTTGCCAGGCACTCATGAGACCTTGGGGACACTGAAACAGTAATGTCAACACCCAGATCCTAGAGGAATTCCCGACAGGTGTTCCACTTGAGGGGAGAGGTAATGAGCATGGCCCGGTGCACCTGTGCTAGACATAATCAGCGAGCAGGTGCAGAAGGGAGGGAGGGACATTCACTCACTTCATGAGGCCATCCTTCTCACCACTGCCTCTGAAAAATCCAGGGAAGGAAGGGACAATATGCCCTTAGAAGGTAAATGGCCTGTACACTGAAAACTACAAAACACTGCTGAAAGAACTAAACAAGGAACAAATCATTGAAATGACATATCATATTCATAGACTGGAGACTTATTATTGTTGACATTTCTACACTACCCAAAGGTAAGTAGTAATTCATTGTAATACATATCAAAATCCCAATGTCATTTTCAAAGAAATAGAAAAAAAAAAGATCCTAATATATATATGGAAACACTAAGGACTCCAAACAGAAAAAAGAATCCTGAGAACAAAGAACATAGATGGAGGCTTCTCACTTCCTGACTTCAAAACACATTACAAAGCCACAGGAATCAAAACTGTACGGTACTGACATAGAAACAGATACATAGGCCTAAAGACCAGAATAAATAACCCCCAAGAAAACTCATAGATACATGGCCAAATGAAATTCACCAAGCTTCTAAGACAACAAATAGGGAAAGTATAGTTTTTTCAACAGTCAATAGGATGAAAATATAACTTACAGAGAGATTACAAACATATATCAGAAAAGGAGCTAATGTCTAAAACATCTAAGAAAAACACTACAACTCAAATGCAAACTAAGTTAAAAAATTAAAAAGGGTAAATAAATGGGTTCAGAAATGTGCAAAGACTTAAAGAAGACATTTCCTGAAAAAGACATACAAATGGCTAACAAATATAGGAAAAGGTTCTCAACCTCACTAATCATCAAGGCAATGCAAATGAACACCTCACACCTGTTAGGCTGTGTATTATAAAGAAAAAAATTAACAGTTTAAGGCCAAGATGTGGGGAATTGGAAACTTTGTACACAGCTGGTGGGAATGTAAAATGGTGCAGCTCTTATGAAAAAGAGGATGGGGGTTCCTTATAAAATTATAAACAGAAATATCATATGATTCAGCAATCACAGTTCTGGGTATATATCCAAAGGAAATTAAATCAGTATCACAATGAGATGAACTTAGGTTCATTGCAGCATTCTCCACAATAGCCTAGATATGCAACCAACTTCACAAAACAAGTAAGTGTCCTGTGCCTGAGCTAACCTTAGGTACTTCAAAACAACTCCGTAAGTCTCTTAGCCCCTTAGAGAGGATGAAAGCAATATTAGAGTTAAAAGTAACTTGAACCAATTCCCTTAGTCTGGAATACTGAAACAAAAGTTCTACAGCAGGGGAAGCCTCCTAAACACACAGCACCTGCCAGGGTTTACCCCAGCCTTGGAAGAACTGGGAAGGATAAGACCAAGGCAGGCCTGAGGAAAGGTCAGAGGGTAGGCAGGACTGGAGTGTGGGGAGCAGGGGCAGGGCTGTCCGGATGGAGCAGTGGGTTGTAAGAAGAGCAGTGACCCTGGGTCCTGCTGCCCTGAGTCTCTGTCCTGGGCCTGGTCAATTCCAGGAGACCAGGTTAGCAGGGCTGTGAGAGCCAGTGTGTGAAGCGAGCCCAGCAGCCCCTTCACACAGTCCTCTAGAATTCCTGCTGGCCATGAAGGGTCTTTAGGGGCAGCTGGACGTGGAGCCCTCGCAATTGGAAGCATCTCAGCACATCAGCCTTGGGAGGTGCTGAGGCTGAAATGAGGAGACTGAGCACATGCAGTGATCCCAAAGCATGTGTTCTCTGACTCATCCACCTCTGGGAGCGCGCTTTCTATGAGGAATAAAGAGTGAGGACAAAAGTAAGATGAAGCTACAAGTCCTGAAAGTGTAGAGGGAGAGAGTTCTAGTCTCATCCACCACCTGACACTAAATATAAGGACTTGTTCTCCAGTGTCAAGTGACTATGAGAGTTTTGTTCCCACTAGGATATGGCCATCATACGTGAATGTAAAAATGAAACCAAAATCCTGGTGCAAAATACCCTCCAGGTACCAAACAGAAACGAACCTTTCATTTTTGGCAGTGAAAAAGCAATGAAAGAGTAGTCTTGTGAGAAAGAAAATTTCTGAATGCAAAGCTAGAAAAGATGACTATAAGCACAGTACAGTCAAAGGACATGGACACAATAACTCTATTATATCATTAAAATTTGGAAAGAACAAACCAGAATTCTACACATATTTCCTTCTTCTTCCTGATTTCATATTCACCTTCCTTCGTTTCTAAAGAAGTGGGTGGAACCAAAGTGTTCTAGGAATTGTCTCCCTTTAGATCCTACCTGAGAGTTGTTCACTATGTGAATCGTCTTCAGCATCACTGCTATGTATGCTCTCCACGATCCATTCTGTACAAACACAACCATGAGCATAAAGTTATTATACAAGTTGACCCACCCATTTCTCCTACTCGACTTGCTGGCTCACACAGCATCACCCTGGTCTTCCCTCCAGGTTCTCAGACCTCCCCTGTGCTCTGTGCAGACAGAGTCCTTCAATAAGATATTGATCACAGTTGAAAATTTCAAATGAGGGAGAGATGCTGAGAAAATCACCTTTCGACCCCTCACTTCTATAGACCCATTTATAGCTTTCACCGTCAACCTTACCAACCTGAAATTCCAGATGTTACAGACACACTTGAAACATGGCTAGTGTGACCAAGCAATTGTGTGTTTTTTGCGCTTTTTAATAGAAAGATTTAATTATTGTTTGAACTAAATTAATTATAAATAGACACATTTGGTTAGTGGCTACCACACTGGAAAGCTCAGCTCTAAGAAATCCAAAGATGAGAAAGAGCCAACCAGCCACCCCTCCCCTGGCTGTTCCTTACTGCAGAAAATTTGATGGCCTGATCTGATCATTCGTATGTAGGTATATCTTGGGCTCTTGGACCCACGCCACGCATAGGGAGAGTCCTTGTGGACACTGAAATAGTACAGTCAACACTCAGGTCCAAGAGGAATTCCCAGCAAGGGGCCCACTTGTAGACAGAGGTGAAGGGCATGGCCCAGTACACCTGTATTAGACATAGTCAGAGAGTAGGTGCAGAGGGGAGGGATGGATTTCACTCTCTCCATGAGTCCATCCTCAATCGTGACTCTAGAAGACCTGAGGAAGGCAGTGGAAAAGGCCCCGTAGGAGGTGAAAAATTTGTATACTGAAAACTACAGGACATTGCAGAATGAAATTAAAGAAGAGACAAGTAATTGGAATGACATACCACGTACATAGACTGGATTATTAAATACTGTTGCCCTTTCTATACTACATTAAGGGATGTACACATATATTGCAACAACCCACAAAATTCCATGTCATTATTATAGAAGTGGACAGAATTCTAAAATACATATGGAACCCCCCCAAGTAGATAAAACAATCTTGAGAGCAAAGAGCAATGATGGAGATTAACACTTCCTGAACTCAAAACACATAACAATGCCACAGTAGTCAAAACAGTCTGCTACTGGCATCAAGACAGTGAGATAGACCAATGAAATATAATAGAGAGACCTCAAATAAACGCACATATATAGGGCCAACTGATCTTGGCCAAGGTTCTAAGATTACCAAGTGAAGAGAGGATAATCTATTCAACAATCAACAGAATGAAAAGGCAACCTATAGGATGGGAGGAAATATGTGTAAACCTTGTACCTGAATAAGGGACCCATATCCAGAATATATAAGAAACTACTACAAGTCAATTTCAGAAAAAGAGCGGGCAAATAACTGAGTTTTAAAATGGGTAAAAAGCTTCACTAGACATTTCTCCATAAAGACATACAAGTGGTCAATCTACAGATGAAAATTTGCTCTACATCGCTAAGCATCAGGGAAATGGAAATCAAGCCACAAGGAGATATCACTCACACCTGTTAAGATGTGTATTATAAAAAGACAATTAGGGCCTCCCTGGTGGCACAGTGGTTGAGAGTCCGCCTGCCGATGCAGGGGACACGTGTTCGTGCCCCGGTCTGGGAGGATCCCACATGCCTCTGAGCGGCTGGGCCCATGAGCCATGGCCGCTGAGCCTGTGCGTTTGGAGCCTGAGCTCCACAACGGGCGAGTCCACACCAATGTGAAGACCGTGTACTGCAAAAAAAAAAAATAAATAAATAAAATAAAATAAAATAAAATAAAATTAATGGATGATGGCAAAGATGTGAAGAAGTGGAACTCCTGTACCCTGTTTTGTACCCTGTAGTAACGTAAAATGGTGTAGCCATTATGGAAAGCAGAATGGAGTTCCCCCCAAAATTATTAAGAGAACTATCATAAAATCCAGCAGTCACTCATTTAGGTTTATATACCAAGGAGATAAAACAAGAATATCCAAGAGATATCTACAATCTCATGTCCATTGCAGCATTATACACAATACACAACATAGGAAAACTGCCTAGTGTCCATGGGAAGATGAATTAATAAAGAAAATGTGGTTTACACATACAGTGGAATGTCATTCAGTCTTTGAAAAAGAAGGAAATCCTGCCATTTGCAGCAACACGGAAGAACTTGGAGGACATTTGTAAGAGTGAAATAAGCCAGTCACAGAAGGTCAAAAACTGAAAGAAAACTCCGAGAAGCAGAGAGTAGAAGGGGGGTTCCAAGAGCTGGCAGGAGGTTGACATGGGAAGTCTCTGTTCAATGGTTAGAATGTGTTATTTCAAAATGGAAAAGTTCTAGACACATGCTGTACAACAAGGTGCATGTAGTCAACAGGACGGCCTGGACATTTCAAAACTTGTTAAGACGTTGGATTGCATCGTATGTGTACTTTTACAACAGTAAAATACACATATGTAAAATAAATACAAAGTGGAAAAAGGGGAAAAAAGAAGAAAAATAAGGAAAGGGAGTCAACAGAGGAAAAGAAGAAAGCGGGAAGGGTCTCGAATGTACACAGGTATCAGGAGATAATGGGAGAGAAGCTCCTCTCCCCAGGCTTTAAAGAAGACATCTCTCCAGAGTTCACTCCAGCAAGAGGGGGATGTCCTTTCTCTTCCCCATTCAACCAGAAGTGCCAATAGCAACCTAAGTGTGGCCCAGGCTGTGCTCAGGTGTACACTTTTCCTTGATCTCTAAACCAACCACACCTGACTCCCCATGGCTCAGGTGTCCTTAATGTATCTCCTTCCACTTCTCTAAGGCATTTCCCTCTTCAAGTCCAGCCCGAGGCACCAATCCTGTCCTCACACGTGGGGTCCACTGGGCGGGTCTCTGAGTTCTTAAGAGCCTCCCCTTGAGTAGCAGGCACTGAATCGCACACCAGGGCTCCCCTCAGCACCATCAGGAAACTACCACCTAGGGATTGAGGATTTCTAGAACAACTTTACTCATACACAGTCTCTTGGGTAAACAAGGGACATTTTACAATCAAGCATTTTCAGTTTTTTCTTTGGTGGGGAAAATATTGACATATATAAGGGAATCATATTCTATTAAAGTATGTATTTCTCAAAGGACTCACTATCTAAAAAAAATTTTTAAGTATAACTTTCCATGTTTTAATTGACTTTACTCCCAGACTTGTTTGCTTGCAAAAGCCTTCAGAAAATACCAAAAACCTACTTCATCGGGCAGTTTGCACAGCAACATGAGTGGAGATCCTCTTGTCACACTGCTTGGTTTCTCTGTCCCACCTTGCAAAGCACAACCTCCTGTCCGCCCTCCTGGGAAGGGAGCCAGTGCCCACCCTGAGCTCAAGCCCTGGGGTAGATCTCTTGGTTCTGTCTTCACGGTATGCAGTGTTTCTTGCCCAGCACACAGAAACAGGGCTGGCACAAGTGATGGAAGACAGACTTTCTACTGGAGAAGGACATTTCGTTTCCTTAGCACAGAATCCGATAGTGAATATTAGCCTCAAAGGAGAAAGGTGGAGTGAATTTCCTCCATCTACTCCTGGAGGCTCCTTCTTTCTCGGACTCCTCCAGAACTGGGTGTGGCATGTGGGTACAAGCATGGGCTCCCTGCAAAAAGAAGGAGGCCTGCTTAGCACCAGGTGCTTCAGGTAAGGGGGGAGGACTCATCCCGAGGCTCTAATAGGAAACAGTTAGAATGAGGGAAGTGGCAGAGAGATGTATCATAACCATTCAGAATGCTATGAGACCTACTAAGAGATGAGGTTTCTTATTAAATGAAGTTGTAATTGACCAAGTAGTAGGGATGCTGAAACCCAGTGTTGTTCACTAAGTATCCAGCCATGGAGCAACTAAACCCTTACACCACAACTACTAAGCCTGTGCTCTAGACCCCGCAAGTCACAACTACTGAGCCCACGTGCCACAACTTTTGAAGCCCATGCACCTAGAGCCCGTGCTCTGGAACAACAGTAGCCACCGAAATGAGAAGCCTGCGCACTGCAACGAAGATCCAACACAGCCAAAAGAAAAAAAAAAAAAAGAAAAGAATCCAGTAAACATTTGCCTGGGTGGTGATAGGATTTGTTTTCCAGGTTAAATGAGGCTCAATTGGTATAAAATCAATGCACACCCTGAAAGTGTACAGTTTAGTTACTTTTATATCCATACCCATTCATGATGCAGCGTTGATGGTAATATTTTTTAGAAAGTTGGCACCAGTAACAGTGATGTTTAGGGGAACATAAATCAAGGCAAACACAACACAAAATGTTCAAATACACACACAGAATCATACCACTCATTTCACATACAGACACACCCAGTCTCATGCACACAAACCTACACCACCTAACCGTAATACAGCTTCTTCCTGGGACTAGAGTAATTGGTCACATTACTTGTAAATCACTTTCTATCACCAGGGCCCCTACTCTCATTCCCAGCACAAATTTGGAATCAGTTTGCCCTCTACACTAAACCCAGCAAGAATGTCCCACTTTCTCATCTTCAAAGTTCTTCCTCCCCAAATGACTGATTCCAGAATACATACTGTTTAGACGTTCTGTGAAGGCCACCTGCAATTACAGAAGAGAAAACACTATGAGGATAAGATCACAGTGATGCTCAGGTCTTTTGTTCATTTGCTGACAGTAGAAAACCTCATAAGAAACAGTGGTCCAGGGAACCCAGCAAGGGTTATCAGAGCAAACCTACTCAGGCTGAAAGGCAAGAACTTTGCTGGGAGGATGGAACTTCCAAGTCCATTTAGGTTGGAAATTACAGAATTCTTTTCCTAGAGGAAAAATCGCTGCAGGAGAGAGAGCTCCGTACTCTACAGGCTGTAATGGATGCTGTCAATTGTAATGTCCTGTGGAATCAGGCACCATGACTTGGTAATAGACTCTCACTCCACATTCTCCCAACCAAGGGAATTGTATGTATCTGGAAGGAATACCCTCAAATATTCATAACTTAAATCTACTGAAAGAGAAATAAAGCAATATTCCTATCTCAGACCAGAAAAAATCCAGCTTACCTTGATGATCCATGGAGGCTTTTCTTCTGTCCTATCACGGTGCAGGTCAACGGCCACATCCTCAGGGAGAGCTGGAGGGACACAGAGTAACTGTCAGGACACTGGTGATGCTGCTCAGGAATTACTCAGGGGCTTTCTTCTCGATGAGGACATGGGGTGGTGTGTATGGATGTGGGAGGTTAGTAAGTGTGGGCTGAGCTGGTGTTGGGCCATCCTCTTTGGGGGATGAAGGAAGGCAAAGGACAAGAGGAAGGAATTGAAAACAGAGCTTTGGCTTTCTAGCTAAGGGGAGCCTAATCAGAAGGGAAGGGTCGATCTAAAAAATGGTAAACACTAAAATGCATGCTCTGTTTCAATGACAGGGACACATGACCCATGATTTGAGCTTCTGCTAAACTGCCACTGTCTCTTGATTTTTCCCAGATCACTCTTTCCCCAGCATCCACAAGTCCAGCTACTGCATTTATCATGTCTTCTGTTGTATGATATTTTATACCTGATTAAAAGCAACCTCCATTAAAGGACTGAATTCAATCCTAGACAAAATATGCTATATTTATTCACTAATCACTTGTCTTAAAGAAAATCAAATACACAAGATTTGACAAAACTGAAATCCTACCCTTTAGATACAGCCACTCTCAATCGTGTCATATTTTTCTCCCAATATTTGTTTTCCATACAATGTATGTATGCCCCCTGAGTCAGGGGCTGTCCATACTCTAGGGAGCTGTTCCATAAGTGGGACACTTCGTTATGAAGAGGGAGCCCGGACTGAGCACAGCCTGTCTCTAACCCAGCTGTGCAGGAGAAGTGTACAGGCTAACAGTCAGGCTCCACTTTGAGTCCTTGGGTGTGGGCTACAGAAATTGACCAATGCTATGGTTTATGGTAATGTTATCCAATACAATAAAATAGCTCCCTGATTCTTATCTGCTTTTGGCCTTGTTTAAGCAATGACACCAGCACTGACAGATATGACCTGTACTGTATACATGGGGTCTCACACCTCTCAGAATCTGTGAGCTGACCAGGAGAATGCAGGTCTTGAGGTGCATTTCACATTAATGACTGTGCCAAAGTCAACTGATAAGTCCACCCATAGCTGCCCTGGATTCTGTGATCATTAAGGCCACCTGATGGGCAAGGTCTGGACCTTTGGAGATGCTAGGACTTCCAGCCAAGGATACGGATGCAGGGACTCCCTTGCTCCATGACTGAGGATCCCTTGGCTGAGTGGTAAGTGCAGGTCAGGGATCCAGAGCATCCATATTGGGACCCATCCCTGGGTTCTCAGTTTGGCTTTTCCACTTAGGAGGTCAAGAGCTTAGAACATTTATCTCTGCACCATCTCCTTCTGAGGAAAAGGAATATTAACCAAATCTGGGCAACAGCTGTGTTGAGGGAAGAACATGCAACCAACTTCACAAAACAAGTAAGGGTCCTGTGCCTGAGCTAACCTTAGGTACTTCAAAACAACTCCGTAAGTCTCTTAGCCCCTTAGAGCGGATGAAAGCAATATTAGAGTTAAAAGTAACTTGTCCCAATTCCCTTACTCTGGAATAGTGAAACAAAATTCTACAGCAGAGGAAGCCTCATAAACACACAGCACCTGCCAGGGTTTACCACAGCCTTGGAAGAACTGGGAAGGATAAGACCAAGGCAGGCCTGAGGAAAGGTCAGAGGGTAGGCAGGACTGGGGTGTGGGGAGCATGGGCAGGGCTGTCTGGACGGAGCACTGGGTTGTAAGAAGAGCAGTGACCCTGGGTCCTGCTGCCCTGAGTCTCTGTCCTGGGCCTGGTCAACCCCAGGAGACCAGGTTAGCAGGGCTGTGAAAGCAAGTGTGTGAAGAAGCCCAGCAGCCCCTTCACACAGCCCTCTAGAATTCCTGCCGGCCATGAAGGGTCTTTAGGGGCAGTTGGACGTGGACCCCTCTCAAATGGAAGCATGTCAGCACATCAGCCTTGGGGAAATGGAGAGGCTGAGATGAGCTCAAGGAGCTCATGCAGTGATCCCAGAGCACATGTTCTGTGACTCATCCATCTCTGGGACTCTCCTTTACAAGAGGAACTAACAGTGAGGACAAAACATGAGGTGAAGCCACAAGTCCTGAAAGTGCAGAGGGAGACAGTTCACTTCTCATCCACCACCTCACCCTTTCTAGAAGAACTTGGTCTCAAGTTTCAAGGGCCCATGAGAGTTTTGACCCACAGGTTCTGTCCATCATAGGTCAATATGCAAAAGAAAACAAACTCTCCTGTGCACAATACCCTAGATGTGCTAACCAGAACACAAACTTCCATATTAGGCAGTGACAAGCACAAGAAAGAGCAGCTCATGTGCAAAAGATCAGTTTTGATGAGCAAATCAAGAAAAGGTGATTATAGAGCACAGTCACGTCTAAGGACACAATTTCTCTCTATTGTATCATTAAAATATGAAAAAAACAAGCCAGAACTCTACACATATTTTATTCTTCTTTCTGATTTCATATCCACCTTCCTCAGTCTCCAAAGCAGGAGATATAACCCTAAAGTTCCAGGAACCCTCTGCCATTAGATCCTACCTAAGTGTTGTTCCTACCTGTATCCTTTTCCTTATCACGGCCACAACTGCTATCCAGAGTCGATTCTGTAGAAACACAAACATGAATGTACAAGTCTTATGGATACATTTAAAATGTGACTAATGTGACTGAGTAATTGGATATTTTATTTGTTTTATTTTAATACACTGAGTTAATCATTGATTGAATTAAATAAATTATAATAGGCACATCTAGCTAGTGGCTACCACACTATAATACACATCCCTCTCTCTCTCTCTCTCCATATATATATACATATCTACCCATTCAAGATGGCTGTTTGCTGATGGTTTCCCAAAGGAAAAACTTGTGCCCCGTGAAGGTACTTAGCCCAAGGGGTAAGAGGGATGTGTCCCTCTGCAGGTTTCCCTGGTAACCCATGAGCCCATCTGCTGTCAATCCCCCCTTTAACTGGAAGCCTGCCTATTCCGCCCAGAGTGAAGAATGCTGCTACTGCTGCTGCTGCGTTCTGCCTGCCATCGCCTATCTACAGTGGGATGTCTCTCCAGGACCGCATTGCTTATGACGTGAAAGATCTCCCATCTATTAAACCATGAGTGTCTCTGTCCCTGTCTCCGGGCCCTTTCCTTAGCCCTGAGGCAGAGCAAGTACAGGGCTTGCAGGCGTGAGAGGTGCAGCCCAACAACTTCTGCAGGGCAGTTTGCTGGCCAGATTTGATGATTCATTTGTAGGTGTTTCCTAGGCTCATGCACACTTGCCAGGCACTCATGAGACCTTGGGGACACTGAAACAGTAATGTCAACACCCAGATCCTAGAGGAATTCCCGACAGGTGTTCCACTTGAGGGGAGAGGTAATGAGCATGGCCCGGTGCACCTGTGCTAGACATAATCAGTGAGCAGGTGCAGAAGGGAGGGAGGGACATTCACTCACTTCATGAGGCCATCCTTCTCACCACTGCCTCTGAAAAATCCAGGGAAGGAAAGGACAATATGCCCTTAGAAGGTAAATGGCCTGTACACTGAAAACTACAAAACACTGCTGAAAGAATTTAACAAGGAACAAAGAATTGAAATGACATATCACATTCATAGACTGGAGACTTATTATTGTTGACATTTCTACACTACCCAAAGGTAAGTAGTAATTCATTGTAATACATATCAAAATCCCAATGTCATTTTCAAAGAAATAGAAAAAAAAGATCCTAAAATATATATGGAAACACTAAGGACTCCAAACAGACAAAACAATCCTGAGAACAAAGAACATAGATGGAGGCTTCTCACTTCCTGTCTTCAAAACACACTACAAAGCCACAGGAATCAAAACTGTATGGTACTGACATAGAAACAGATACATAGGCCTAAAGACCAGAATAAATAACCCCCAAGAAAACTCATAGATACATGGCCAAATGAAATTCACCAAGCTTCTAAG
This sequence comes from Mesoplodon mirus, assembly GCF_964341445.2. Lineage (NCBI taxonomy): Eukaryota > Metazoa > Chordata > Mammalia > Artiodactyla > Ziphiidae > Mesoplodon > Mesoplodon mirus. The sequence goes on from NW_028295325.1 coordinate 105,893, forward strand.
ACAACAAATAGGGAAAGTATAGTTTTTTCAACAGTCAATAGGATGAAAATATAACTTACAGAGAGATTACAAACATATATCAGAAAAGGAGCTAATGTCTAAAACATCTAAGAAAAACATTACAACTCAAATGTAAACTAAGTTAAAAAATTAAAAAGGGTAAATAAATGGGTTCAGAAATGTGCAAAGACTTAAAGAAGACATTTCCTGAAAAAGACATACAAATGGCTAACAAATATAGGAAAAGGTTCTCAACCTCACTAATCATCAAGGCAATGCAAATGAACACCTCACACCTGTTAGGCTGTGTATTATAAAGAAAAAAATTAACAGTTTAAGGCCAAGATGTGGGGAATTGGAAACTTTGTACACAGCTGGTGGGAATGTAAAATGGTGCAGCTCTTATGAAAAAGAGGATGGGGGTTCCTTATAAAATTATAAACAGAAATATCATATGATTCAGCAATCACAGTTCTGGGTATATATCCAAAGGAAATTAAATCAGTATCACAATGAGATGAACTTAGGTTCATTGCAGCATTCTCCACAATAGCCTAGATATGCAACCAACTTCACAAAACAAGTAAGTGTCCTGTGCCTGAGCTAACCTTAGGTACTTCAAAACAACTCCGTAAGTCTCTTAGCCCCTTAGAGAGGATGAAAGCAATATTAGAGTTAAAAGTAACTTGAACCAATTCCCTTAGTCTGGAATACTGAAACAAAAGTTCTACAGCAGGGGAAGCCTCCTAAACACACAGCACCTGCCAGGGTTTACCACAGCCTTGGAAGAACTGGGAAGGATAAGACCAAGGCAGGCCTGAGGAAAGGTCAGAGGGTAGGCAGGACTGGAGTGTGGGGAGCAGGGGCAGGGCTGTCCGGATGGAGCAGTGGGTTGTAAGAAGAGCAGTGACCCTGGGTCCTGCTGCCCTGAGTCTCTGTCCTGGGCCTGGTCAATTCCAGGAGACCAGGTTAGCAGGGCTGTGAGAGCCAGTGTGTGAAGCGAGCCCAGCAGCCCCTTCACACAGTCCTCTAGAATTCCTGCCGGCCATGAAGGGTCTTTAGGGGCAGTTGGACGTGGAGCCCTCTCAATTGGAAGCATCTCAGCACATCAGCCTTGGGAGGTGCTGAGGCTGAAATGAGGAGACTGAGCACATGCAGTGATCCCAAAGCATGTGTTCTCTGACTCATCCACCTCTGGGAGCGCGCTTTCTATGAGGAATAAAGAGTGAGGACAAAAGTAAGATGAAGCTACAAGTCCTGAAAGTGTAGAGGGAGAGAGTTCTAGTCTCATCCACCACCTGACACTAAATATAAGGACTTGTTCTCCAGTGTCAAGTGACTATGAGAGTTTTGTTCCCACTAGGATATGGCCATCATACGTGAATGTAAAAATGAAACCAAAATCCTGGTGCAAAATACCCTCCAGGTACCAAACAGAAACGAACCTTTCATTTTTGGCAGTGAAAAAGCAATGAAAGAGTAGTCTTGTGAGAAAGAAAATTTCTGAATGCAAAGCTAGAAAAGATGACTATAAGCACAGTACAGTCAAAGAACATGGACACAACAACTCTATTATATCATTAAAATCTGGAAAGAACAAATCAGAATTCTACACATATTTCATTCTTCTTCCTGAGTTCATATTCACCTTCCTTCGTTTTTAAAGAAGTGGGTGGAACCAAAGTGTTCTAGAAATTGTCTCCCTTTAGATCCTACCTGAGAGTTGTTCCCTATGTGAATCGCCATCAGCATCACTGCTATGTAAGCTTCCACCATGCATTTTGTACAAACACAACCATGAGCTTAAAGTTATTATACAAGTTGACGCACCCATTTCTCCTACTCGACTTGCTGGCTCACACAGCATCACCCTGGTCTTCCCTCCAGGTTCTCAGACCTCCCCTTTGCTCTGTGCAGAGTCCTTCAATAAGATATTGATCACAGTTGAAAATTTCAAATGAGGGAGAGATGCTGAGAAAATCACCTTTCGACCCCTCACTTCCATAAACCCATTTATAGCTTTCACCATCAACCTTACCAACCTGAAATTCCAGATGTTACAGACACACTTGAAACATGGCTAGTGTGACAAAGCAATTGTGTGTTTTGTGCATTTTTTAATAGAATGAGTTAATTATTGTTTGAACTAAATTAATTATAAAAAGACACATTTGGTTAGTGGCTACCACACTGGAAAGCTCAGCTCTAAGAAATCCAAAGATGAGAAAGAGGAAACCAGCCACCCTTCCCATGGTTGTTCTTTACTGCAGAAAATTTAATGGCCTGACCTGATCATTCGTATGTAGGTATATCTTGGGCTCTTGGACCCACGCCAGGCATTGGGAGAGTCCTTGTGGGCACTGAAATAGTACAGTCAACACTCAGGTCCAAGAGGAATTCCCAGCAAGGGGCCCACTTGTAGACAGAGGTGAAGAGCATGGCCCAGTACACCTGTATTAGACATAATCAGAGAGTAGGTGCAGGGGGAGGGAGGGATTTCACTCTCTCCATGAGTCCATCCTTCTCAATCCTGACTCTAGAAGACCTAAGGAAGGCAGTGGAAAAGGCCCCGTAGGAGGTGAAAAATTTGTATACTGAAAACTACAGGACATTACTGAAAAAAATTAAGGAAGAGACAAGTAATTGGAATGACATACCATGTTCATAGACTGGATTATTAAATACTGTTGCTATTTCTATACTACATAAAGGGATGTACACATACATCGCAACAACCCACAAAATTCCATGTCATTATTATAGAAGTGGACAGAATTCTAAAATACATATGGAACCCACCCAAGTAGATAAAACAATCATGAGAGCAAAGAGCAATGATGGAGATTAACACTTCCTGAACTCAAAACACATAACAATGCCACAGTAGTCAAAACAGTCTGCTACTGGCATCAAGACAGTGAGATAGACCAATGAAATATAATAGAGAGCCCCCAAATAAACGCACATATATATGGCCAACTGATCTTGGCCAATGTTCTAAGATTACCAAGAGAAGAAAGGATAGTCTCTTCAACAATCAACAGAATGAAAAGGCAACCTAGAGGATGGGAGGAAATATGTGTAAACCTTGTATCTGAATAAGAGACCAATATCCAGAATATATAAGAAACTACTACAAGTCAATTTCAGAAAAAGAGCGGGCAAATAACTGAGTTTAAAAATGGGTAAAAAGCTTCACTAGACATTTCTTCATGAAAACATACAAGTGGTCAATCTACATATGAAAATTTGCTCAACATTGCTAAGCATCAGGGAAATGGAAATCAAGCCACAAGGAGATATCACTCACACCTCTTAGGATGTGTATTATAAAAAGACAATTAGGGCTTCCCTGGTGGCACAGTGGTTGAGAGTCCGCCTGCCGAGGCAGGGGACACACGTTCGTGCCCCGGTCTGGGAGGATCCCACATGCCACTGAGTAGCTGGGCCCATGAGCCATGGCCGCTGAGCCTGTGCGTTTGGAGCCTGTGCTCCCCAACGGGAGAGCCCACAGCAATGAGAGACACATGTACTGCAAAAAAAAAAAAAAGAAAGAAAGAAAATTAATGGATGCTGGCAAAGATGTGAAGAAGTGGAACTTCTGTACCCTGTTTTGTACCCTGTAGTAATGTAAAATGGTGTAGCCATTATGGAAAGCAGAATGGAGTTCCCCAAAAAATTATTAAGAGGACTATCATAAAATCCAGCAGTCACTCATTTAGGTTTATATACCAAGGAGATAAAACAAGAATGTCCAAGAGATATCTACAATCTCATGTCCATTGCAGCATTATACACAATACACAACATAGGAAAACTGCCTAGTGTCCATGGGAAGATGAATTAATAAAGAAAATGTGGTGTATACATACAGTGAAATGTCATTCAGTCTTTGAAAAAGAAGGAAATCCTGCCATTTGCAGCAACACGGAAGAACTTGGAGGACATTTGTAAGAGTGAAATAAGCCAGTCACAGAAGGTCAAAAACTGAAAGAAAACTCCGAGAAGCAGAGAGTAGAAGGGGGGTTCCAAGAGCTGGCAGGAGGTTGACATGGGAAGTCTCTGTTCAATGGTTAGAATGTGTTATTTCAAAATGGAAAAGTTCTAGACACATGCTGTACAACAAGGTGCATATAGTCAACAGGACGGCCTGGACATTTCAAAACTTGTTAAGTTGCTGGATTTCATCGTATGTGTACTTTTACAACAATAAAATACACATATGTAAAATAAATACAAAGTGGAAAAAGGGGAAAAAAGAAGAAAAGTAAGGAAAGGGAGTCAACAGAGGGAAAGAAGAAAGCAGGAAGGGTCTTGAATGTACACAAGTATCAGGAGATAATGGGAGAGAAGCTCCTCTCCCCAGGCTTTAAAGAAGACATCTCTCCAGAGTTCACTCCAGCAAGAGGGGGATGTCCTTTCTCTTCCCCATTCAACCAGAAGTGCCAATAGCAACCTAAGTGTGGCCCAGGCTGTGCTCAGGTGTACACTTTTCCTTGATCTCTAAACCAACCACACCTGACTCCCCATGGCTCAGGTGTCCTTAATGTATCTCCTTCCACTTCTCTAAAGCATTTCCCTCTTCAAGTCCAGCGTGAGGTGCCAATCCTGTCCTCACACGTGGGGTCCACTGGGCGGGTCTCTGAGTTCTTAAGAGCCTCCCTGTGAGTAGCAGGCACTGAATCACACACCAGGGTTCCCCTCAGCACCATCAGGAAACTACCACCTAGGGATTGAGGATTTCTAGAACAACTTTACTCATACACAGTCTCTTGGGTAAACAAGTGACATTTTACAATCAAGCATTTTCAGTTTTTTCTTTGGTAGGGAAAATATTGACACATATAAGGCAATCATATTCTATTAAAGTATGTATTTCTCAAAGGACTCACTGTGGAAAAAAAATTTTTAAGTATAACTTTCCATGTTTTAATTGACTTTACTCCCAGACTTGTTTGCTTGCAAAAGCCTTCAGAAAATACCAAAAACCTACTTCATCTGGCAGTTTGCCCAGCAACATGAGTGGAGATGCTCTTGTCACACTGCTTGGTTTCTCTGTCCCACCTTGCAAAGCACAACCTCCTGTCCGCCCTCCTGGGAAGGGAGCCAGTGCCCACCCTGAGCTCAAGCCCTGGGGTAGATCTCTTGGTTCTGTCTTCACGGTATGCAGTGTTTCTTGCCCAGCACACAGAAACAGGGCTGGCACAAGTGATGGAAGACAGACTTTCTACTGCAGAAGGACATTTCGTTTCCTTAGCACAGAATCCGATAGTGAATATTAGCCTCAAAGGAGAAAGGTGGAGTGAATTTCCTCCATCTACTCCTGGAGGCTCCTTCTTTCTCGGACTCCTCCAGAACTGGGTGTGGCATGTGGGTACAAGCATGGGCTCCCTGCAAAAAGAAGGAGGCCTGCCTAGCACCAGGTGCTTCAGGTAAGGGGGGAGGACTCATCCCGAGGCTCTAATAGGAAACAGTTAGAATGAGGGAAGTGGCAGAGAGATGTATCATAACCATTCAGAATGCTATGAGACCTACTAAGAGATGAGATTTCTTATTAAATGAAGTTATAATTGACCAAGTAGTAGGGATGCTGAAACCCAGTGTTGTTCACTAAGAATCCAGCCATGGAGCAACTAAACCCGTGCACCACAACTACTGAGCCTGTGCTCTAGACCCCGCAAGTCACAACTACTGAGCCCACGTGCCACAACTTTTGAAGCCCATGCACCTAGAGCCCGTGCTCTGGAACAACAGTAGCCACCGAAATGAGAAGCCTGCGCACTGCAACGAAGATCCAACACAGCCAAAAGAAAAAAAAAAAAGAATCCACTAAACATTTGCCTGGGTGGTGATAGGATTTGTTTTCCAGGTTAAATGAGGCTCACTTGGTATAAAATCAATGCACACCCTGAAAGTGTACAGTTTAGTTACTTTTATATCCATACCCATTCATGATGCAGCGTTGATGGTAATATTTTTTAGAAAGTTGGCACCAGTAACAGTGATGTTTAGGGGAACATAAATCAAGGCAAACACAACACAAAATGTTCAAATACACACACAGAATCATACCACTCATTTCACATACAGACACACCCAGTCTCATGCACACAAACCTACACCACCTAACCGTAATACAGCTTCTTCCTGGGACTAGAGTAATTGGTCACATTACTTGTAAATCACTTTCTATCACCAGGGCCCCTACTCTCATTCCCAGCACAAATTTGGAATCAGTTTGCCCTCTACACTAAACCCAGCAAGAATGTCCCACTTTCTCATCTTCAAAGTTCTTCCTCCCCAAATGACTGATTCCAGAATACATACTGTTTAGACGTTCTGTGAAGGCCACCTGCAATTACAGAAGAGAAAACACTATGAGGATAAGATCACAGTGATGCTCAGGTCTTTTGTTCATTTGCTGACAGTAGAAAACCTCATAAGAAACAGTGGTCCAGGGAACCCAGCAAGGGTTATCAGAGCAAACCTACTCAGGCTGAAAGGCAAGAACTTTGCTGGGAGGATGGAACTTCCAAGTCCATTTAGGTTGGAAATTACAGAATTCTTTTCCTAGAGGAAAAATCGCTGCAGGAGAGAGAGCTCCGTACTCTACAGGCTGTAATGGATGCTGTCAATTGTAATGTCCTGTGGAATCAGGCACCATGACTTGGTAATAGACTCTCACTCCACATTCTCCCAACCAAGGGAATTGTATGTATCTGGAAGGAATACCCTCAAATATTCATAACTTAAATCTACTGAAAGAGAAATAAAGCAATATTCCTATCTCAGACCAGAAAAAATCCAGCTTACCTTGATGATCCATGGAGGCTTTTCTTCTGTCCTATCACGGTGCAGGTCAACGGCCACATCCTCAGGGAGAGCTGGAGGGACACAGAGTAACTGTCAGGACACTGGTGATGCTGCTCAGGAATTACTCAGGGGCTTTCTTCTCGATGAGGACATGGGGTGGTGTGTATGGATGTGGGAGGTTAGTAAGTGTGGGCTGAGCTGGTGTTGGGCCATCCTCTTTGGGGGATGAAGGAAGGCAAAGGACAAGAGGAAGGAATTGAAAACAGAGCTTTGGCTTTCTAGCTAAGGGGAGCCTAATCAGAAGGGAAGGGTCGATCTAAAAAATGGTAAACACTAAAATGCATGCTCTGTTTCAATGACAGGGACACATGACCCATGATTTGAGCTTCTGCTAAACTGCCACTGTCTCTTGATTTTTCCCAGATCACTCTTTCCCCAGCATCCACAAGTCCAGCTACTGCATTTATCATGTCTTCTGTTGTATGATATTTTATACCTGATTAAAAGCAACCTCCATTAAAGGACTGAATTCAATCCTAGACAAAATATGCTATATTTATTCACTAATCACTTGTCTTAAAGAAAATCAAATACACAAGATTTGACAAAACTGAAATCCTACCCTTTAGATACAGCCACTATCAATCGTATCATATTTTTCTCCCAGTCTTTGTTTTCTATACAATGTATGTATGCCCACTGAGTCAGGGGCTGTCCATACTCTAGGGAGCTGTTCCATAAGTGGGACACTTTGTTATGAAGAGGGAGCCCGGACTGAGCACAGCCTGTCTCTAACCCAGCTGTGCAGGAGAAGTGTACAGGCTAACAGTCAGGCTCCACTTTGAGTCCTTGGGTGTGGGCTACAGAAATTGACCAATGCTATGGCTTATGGTAATGTTATCCAATACAATAAAATAGCTCCCTGATTCTTATCTGCTTTTGGCCTTGTTTAAGCAATGACAACAGCACTGACAGATATGACCTGTACTGTATACATGGGGTCTCACACCTCTCAGAATCTGTGAGCTGACCAGGAGAATGCAGCTCCTGAGGTAAATTTCACATTAATGACTGTGCCAAAGTCAACTGATAAGACCACCCATAGCTGCCCTGGATTCTGTGACCACTAAGGCCACCTGATGGGCATGGTCTGGACCTTTGGAGATGCTAGGACTTCCAGCCAAGGATACGGATGCAGGGACTCCCTTGCTCCATGACTGAGGATCCCTTGGCTGAGTGGTAAGTGCAGGTCAGGGATCCAGAGCATCCATATTGGGACACACCCCTGGGTTCTCAGTTTGGCTTTTCCACTTATGAGGTCAAGAGCTTGGAACATTTATCTCTGCACCATCTCCTTCTGAGGAAAAGGAATATTAACCAAATCTGGGCAACAGCTGTGTTGAGGGAAGAACATGCAACCAACTTCACAAAACAAGTAAGGGTCCTGTGCCTGAGCTAACCTTAGGTACTTCAAAACAACTCCGTAAGTCTCTTAGCCCCTTAGAGAGGATGAAAGCAATATTAGAGTTAAAAGTAACTTGTCCCATTTCCCTTATTCTGGAATAGTGAAACAAAATTCTACAGCAGAGGAAGCCTCATAAACACACAGCACCTGCCAGGGTTTACCACAGCCTTGGAAGAACTGGGAAGGATAAGACCAAGGCAGGCCTGAGGAAAGGTCAGAGGGTAGGCAGGACTGGGGTGTGGGGAGCATGGGCAGGGCTGTCTGGACGGAGCACTGGGTTGTAAGAAGAGCAGTGACCCTGGGTCCTGCTGCCCTGAGTCTCTGTCCTGGGCCTGGTCAACCCCAGGAGACCAGGTTAGCAGGGCTGTGAAAGCAAGTGTGTGAAGAAGCCCAGCAACCCCTTCACACAGGCCCCTAGAATTCCTGCCGGCCATGAAGGGTCTTTAGGGGCAGCTGGACGTGGACCCCTCTCAAATGGAAGCATGTCAGCACATCAGCCTTAGGGAAATGGAGAGGCTGAGATGAGCTCAAGGAGCTCATGCAGTGATCCCAGAGCACATGTTCTGTGACTCATCCATCTCTGGGACTCTCCTTTACAAGAGGAACTAACAGTGAGGACAAAACATGAGGTGAAGCCACAAGTCCTGAAAGTGCAGAGGGAGACAGTTCACTTCTCATCCACCACCTCACCCTTTCTAGAAGAACTTGGTCTCAAGTTTCAAGGGCCCATGAGAGTTTTGACCCACAGGTTCTGTCCATCATAGGTCAATATGCAAAAGAAAACAAACTCTCCTGTGCACAATACCCTAGATGTGCTAACCAGAACACAAACTTCCATATTAGGCAGTGACAAGCACAAGAAAGAGCAGCTCATGTGCAAAAGATCAGTTTTGATGAGCAAATCAAGAAAAGGTGATTATAGAGCACAGTCACGTCTAAGGACACAATTTCTCTCTATTGTATCATTAAAATATGAAAAAAACAAGCCAGAACTCTACACATATTTTATTCTTCTTTCTGATTTCATATCCACCTTCCTCAGTCTCCAAAGCAGGAGATATAACCCTAAAGTTCCAGGAACCCTCTGCCATTAGATCCTACCTAAGTGTTGTTCCTACCTGTATCCTTTTCCTTATCACAGCCACAAATGCTATCCAGAGTCGATTCTGTAGAAACACGAACACGAATTTACAAGTCTTATGGATACATTTAAAATGTGACTAATGTGACTGAGTAATTGGATATTTTATTTGTTTTATTTTAATACACTGAGTTAATCATTGATTGAATTAAATAAATTATAACAGGCACATCTAGCTAGTGGCTACCACACTATAATACACATCCCTCTCTCTCTCTCTCTCCATATATATATACATATCTACCCATTCAAGATGGCTGTTTGCTGATGGTTTCCCAAAGGAAAAACTTGTGCCCCGTGAAGTGCTTAGCCCAAGGGGTAAGAGGGATGTGTCCCTCTGCTGGATTCTCTGGTAACCGATGAGCCCATCTGCTGTCAATCCCCCCTTTAACTGGAAGCCTGCCTATTCCGCCCAGAGTGAAGAATGCTGCTACTGCTGCTGCTGCGTTCTGCCTGCCATCGCCTATCTACAGTGGGATGTCTCTCCAGGACTACATTGCTTCTGACGTGAAAGATCTCCCATCTATTAAACCATGAGTGTCTCTGTCCCTGTCTCCGGGCCCTTTCCTTAGCCCAGAGGCTGAGCAAGTACAGGGCTTGCAGGCGTGAGAGGTGCAGCCCAACACCTTCTGCAGGGCAGTTTGCTGGCCAGATTTGATGATTCATTTGTAGGTGTTTCCTAGGCTCATGCACACTTGCCAGGCACTCATGAGACCTTGGGGACACTGAAACAGTAATGTCAACACCCAGATCCTAGAGGAATTCCCGACAGGTGTTCCACTTGAGGGGAGAGGTAATGAGCATGGCCCGGTGCACCTGTGCTAGACATAATCAGCGAGCAGGTGCAGAAGGGAGGGAGGGACATTCACTCACTTCATGAGGCCATCCTTCTCACCACTGCCTCTGAAAAATCCAGGGAAGGAAGGGACAATATGCCCTTAGAAGGTAAATGGCCTGTACACTGAAAACTACAAAACACTCCTGAAAGAACTAAACAAGGAACAAATCATTGAAATGACATATCATATTCATAGACTGGAGACTTATTATTGTTGACATTTCTACACTACCCAAAGGTAAGTAGTAATTCATTGTAATACATATCAAAATCCCAATGTCATTTTCAAAGAAATAGAAAAAAAAAAGATCCTAATATATATATGGAAACACTAAGGACTCCAAACAGAAAAAAGAATCCTGAGAACAAAGAACATAGATGGAGGCTTCTCACTTCCTGACTTCAAAACACATTACAAAGCCACAGGAATCAAAACTGTACGGTACTGACATAGAAACAGATACATAGGCCTAAAGACCAGAATAAATAACCCCCAAGAAAACTCATAGATACATGGCCAAATGAAATTCACCAAGCTTCTAAGACAACAAATAGGGAAAGTATAGTTTTTTCAACAGTCAATAGGATGAAAATATAACTTACAGAGAGATTACAAACATATATCAGAAAAGGAGCTAATGTCTAAAACATCTAAGAAAAACACTACAACTCAAATGCAAACTAAGTTAAAAAATTAAAAAGGGTAAATAAATGGGTTCAGAAATGTGCAAAGACTTAAAGAAGACATTTCCTGAAAAAGACATACAAATGGCTAACAAATATAGGAAAAGGTTCTCAACCTCACTAATCATCAAGGCAATGCAAATGAACACCTCACACCTGTTAGGCTGTGTATTATAAAGAAAAAAATTAACAGTTTAAGGCCAAGATGTGGGGAATTGGAAACTTTGTACACAGCTGGTGGGAATGTAAAATGGTGCAGCTCTTATGAAAAAGAGGATGGGGGTTCCTTATAAAATTATAAACAGAAATATCATATGATTCAGCAATCACAGTTCTGGGTATATATCCAAAGGAAATTAAATCAGTATCACAATGAGATGAACTTAGGTTCATTGCAGCATTCTCCACAATAGCCTAGATATGCAACCAACTTCACAAAACAAGTAAGTGTCCTGTGCCTGAGCTAACCTTAGGTACTTCAAAACAACTCCGTAAGTCTCTTAGCCCCTTAGAGAGGATGAAAGCAATATTAGAGTTAAAAGTAACTTGAACCAATTCCCTTAGTCTGGAATACTGAAACAAAAGTTCTACAGCAGGGGAAGCCTCCTAAACACACAGCACCTGCCAGGGTTTACCCCAGCCTTGGAAGAACTGGGAAGGATAAGACCAAGGCAGGCCTGAGGAAAGGTCAGAAGGTAGGCAGGACTGGAGTGTGGGGAGCAGGGGCAGGGCTGTCCGGATGGAGCAGTGGGTTGTAAGAAGAGCAGTGACCCTGGGTCCTGCTGCCCTGAGTCTCTGTCCTGGGCCTGGTCAATTCCAGGAGACCAGGTTAGCAGGGCTGTGAGAGCCAGTGTGTGAAGCGAGCCCAGCAGCCCCTTCACACAGTCCTCTAGAATTCCTGCTGGCCATGAAGGGTCTTTAGGGGCAGCTGGACGTGGAGCCCTCGCAATTGGAAGCATCTCAGCACATCAGCCTTGGGAGGTGCTGAGGCTGAAATGAGGAGACTGAGCACATGCAGTGATCCCAAAGCATGTGTTCTCTGACTCATCCACCTCTGGGAGCGCGCTTTCTATGAGGAATAAAGAGTGAGGACAAAAGTAAGATGAAGCTACAAGTCCTGAAAGTGTAGAGGGAGAGAGTTCTAGTCTCATCCACCACCTGACACTAAATATAAGGACTTGTTCTCCAGTGTCAAGTGACTATGAGAGTTTTGTTCCCACTAGGATATGGCCATCATACGTGAATGTAAAAATGAAACCAAAATCCTGGTGCAAAATACCCTCCAGGTACCAAACAGAAACGAACCTTTCATTTTTGGCAGTGAAAAAGCAATGAAAGAGTAGTCTTGTGAGAAAGAAAATTTCTGAATGCAAAGCTAGAAAAGATGACTATAAGCACAGTACAGTCAAAGGACATGGACACAATAACTCTATTATATCATTAAAATTTGGAAAGAACAAACCAGAATTCTACACATATTTCCTTCTTCTTCCTGATTTCATATTCACCTTCCTTCGTTTCTAAAGAAGTGGGTGGAACCAAAGTGTTCTAGGAATTGTCTCCCTTTAGATCCTACCTGAGAGTTGTTCACTATGTGAATCGTCTTCAGCATCACTGCTATGTATGCTCTCCACGATCCATTCTGTACAAACACAACCATGAGCATAAAGTTATTATACAAGTTGACCCACCCATTTCTCCTACTCGACTTGCTGGCTCACACAGCATCACCCTGGTCTTCCCTCCAGGTTCTCAGACCTCCCCTGTGCTCTGTGCAGACAGAGTCCTTCAATAAGATATTGATCACAGTTGAAAATTTCAAATGAGGGAGAGATGCTGAGAAAATCACCTTTCGACCCCTCACTTCTATAGACCCATTTATAGCTTTCACCGTCAACCTTACCAACCTGAAATTCCAGATGTTACAGACACACTTGAAACATGGCTAGTGTGACCAAGCAATTGTGTGTTTTTTGCGCTTTTTAATAGAAAGATTTAATTATTGTTTGAACTAAATTAATTATAAATAGACACATTTGGTTAGTGGCTACCACACTGGAAAGCTCAGCTCTAAGAAATCCAAAGATGAGAAAGAGCCAACCAGCCACCCCTCCCCTGGCTGTTCCTTACTGCAGAAAATTTGATGGCCTGATCTGATCATTCGTATGTAGGTATATCTTGGGCTCTTGGACCCACGCCACGCATAGGGAGAGTCCTTGTGGACACTGAAATAGTACAGTCAACACTCAGGTCCAAGAGGAATTCCCAGCAAGGGGCCCACTTGTAGACAGAGGTGAAGGGCATGGCCCAGTACACCTGTATTAGACATAGTCAGAGAGTAGGTGCAGAGGGGAGGGATGGATTTCACTCTCTCCATGAGTCCATCCTCAATCGTGACTCTAGAAGACCTGAGGAAGGCAGTGGAAAAGGCCCCGTAGGAGGTGAAAAATTTGTATACTGAAAACTACAGGACATTGCAGAATGAAATTAAAGAAGAGACAAGTAATTGGAATGACATACCACGTACATAGACTGGATTATTAAATACTGTTGCCCTTTCTATACTACATTAAGGGATGTACACATATATTGCAACAACCCACAAAATTCCATGTCATTATTATAGAAGTGGACAGAATTCTAAAATACATATGGAACCCCCCCAAGTAGATAAAACAATCTTGAGAGCAAAGAGCAATGATGGAGATTAACACTTCCTGAACTCAAAACACATAACAATGCCACAGTAGTCAAAACAGTCTGCTACTGGCATCAAGACAGTGAGATAGACCAATGAAATATAATAGAGAGACCTCAAATAAACGCACATATATAGGGCCAACTGATCTTGGCCAAGGTTCTAAGATTACCAAGTGAAGAGAGGATAATCTATTCAACAATCAACAGAATGAAAAGGCAACCTATAGGATGGGAGGAAATATGTGTAAACCTTGTACCTGAATAAGGGACCCATATCCAGAATATATAAGAAACTACTACAAGTCAATTTCAGAAAAAGAGCGGGCAAATAACTGAGTTTTAAAATGGGTAAAAAGCTTCACTAGACATTTCTCCATAAAGACATACAAGTGGTCAATCTACAGATGAAAATTTGCTCTACATCGCTAAGCATCAGGGAAATGGAAATCAAGCCACAAGGAGATATCACTCACACCTGTTAAGATGTGTATTATAAAAAGACAATTAGGGCCTCCCTGGTGGCACAGTGGTTGAGAGTCCGCCTGCCGATGCAGGGGACACGTGTTCGTGCCCCGGTCTGGGAGGAGCCCACATGCCGCTGAGCGGCTTGGCCCATGAGCCATGGCCGCTGAGCCTGTGCGTTTGGAGCCTGAGCTCCACAACGGGCGAGTCCATACCAATGTGAAGACCGTGTACTGCAAAAAAAAAAAAAATAAATAAAATAAAATAAAATAAAATAAAATTAATGGATGCTGGCAAAGATGTGAAGAAGTGGAACTCCTGTACCCTGTTTTGTACCCTGTAGTAACGTAAAATGGTGTAGCCATTATGGAAAGCAGAATGGAGTTCCCCCCAAAATTATTAAGAGAACTATCATAAAATCCAGCAGTCACTCATTTAGGTTTATATACCAAGGAGATAAAACAAGAATATCCAAGAGATATCTACAATCTCATGTCCATTGCAGCATTATACACAATACACAACATAGGAAAACTGCCTAGTGTCCATGGGAAGATGAATTAATAAAGAAAATGTGGTTTACACATAGAGTGGAATGTCATTCAGTCTTTGAAAAAGAAGGAAATCCTGCCATTTGCAGAAACACGGAAGAACTTGGAGGACATTTGTAAGAGTGAAATAAGCCAGTCACAGAAGGTCAAAAACTGAAAGAAAACTCCGAGAAGCAGAGAGTAGAAGGGGGGTTCCAAGAGCTGGCAGGAGGTTGACATGGGAAGTCTCTGTTCAATAGTTAGAATGTGTTATTTCAAAATGGAAAAGTTCTAGACACATGCTGTACAACAAGGTGCATGTAGTCAACAGGACGGCCTGGACATTTCAAAACTTGTTAAGACGTTGGATTGCATCGTATGTGTACTTTTACAACAGTAAAATACACATATGTAAAATAAATACAAAGTGGAAAAAGGGGAAAAAAGAAGAAAAATAAGGAAAGGGAGTCAACAGAGGAAAAGAAGAAAGCGGGAAGGGTCTCGAATGTACACAGGTATCAGGAGATAATGGGAGAGAAGCTCCTCTCCCCAGGCTTTAAAGAAGACATCTCTCCAGAGTTCACTCCAGCAAGAGGGGGATGTCCTTTCTCTTCCCCATTCAACCAGAAGTGCCAATAGCAACCTAAGTGTGGCCCAGGCTGTGCTCAGGTGTACACTTTTCCTTGATCTCTAAACCAACCACACCTGACTCCCCATGGCTCAGGTGTCCTTAATGTATCTCCTTCCACTTCTCTAAGGCATTTCCCTCTTCAAGTCCAGCCCGAGGCACCAATCCTGTCCTCACACGTGGGGTCCACTGGGTGGGTCTCTGAGTTCTTAAGAGCCTCCCCTTGAGTAGAAGGCACTGAATCG
Source organism: Mesoplodon mirus (assembly GCF_964341445.2). NCBI lineage: Eukaryota > Metazoa > Chordata > Mammalia > Artiodactyla > Ziphiidae > Mesoplodon > Mesoplodon mirus. Next base: position 121,399 of record NW_028295325.1, read on the forward strand.
CACACCAGGGCTCCCCTCAGCACCATCAGGAAACTACCACCTAGGGATTGAGGATTTCTAGAACAACTTTACTCATACACAGTCTCTTGGGTAAACAAGGGACATTTTACAATCAAGCATTTTCAGTTTTTTCTTTGGTGGGGAAAATATTGACATATATAAGGGAATCATATTCTATTAAAGTATGTATTTCTCAAAGGACTCACTATCTAAAAAAAATTTTTAAGTATAACTTTCCATGTTTTAATTGACTTTACTCCCAGACTTGTTTGCTTGCAAAAGCCTTCAGAAAATACCAAAAACCTACTTCATCGGGCAGTTTGCACAGCAACATGAGTGGAGATCCTCTTGTCACACTGCTTGGTTTCTCTGTCCCACCTTGCAAAGCACAACCTCCTGTCCGCCCTCCTGGGAAGGGAGCCAGCGCCCACCCTGAGCTCAAGCCCTGGGGTAGATCTCTTGGTTCTGTCTTCACGGTATGCAGTGTTTCTTGCCCAGCACACAGAAACAGGGCTGGCACAAGTGATGGAAGACAGACTTTCTACTGGAGAAGGACATTTCGTTTCCTTAGCACAGAATCCGATAGTGAATATTAGCCTCAAAGGAGAAAGGTGGAGTGAATTTCCTCCATCTACTCCTGGAGGCTCCTTCTTTCTCGGACTCCTCCAGAACTGGGTGTGGCATGTGGGTACAAGCATGGGCTCCCTGCAAAAAGAAGGAGGCCTGCTTAGCACCAGGTGCTTCAGGTAAGGGGGGAGGACTCATCCCGAGGCTCTAATAGGAAACAGTTAGAATGAGGGAAGTGGCAGAGAGATGTATCATAACCATTCAGAATGCTATGAGACCTACTAAGAGATGAGGTTTCTTATTAAATGAAGTTGTAATTGACCAAGTAGTAGGGATGCTGAAACCCAGTGTTGTTCACTAAGTATCCAGCCATGGAGCAACTAAACCCTTACACCACAACTACTAAGCCTGTGCTCTAGACCCCGCAAGTCACAACTACTGAGCCCACGTGCCACAACTTTTGAAGCCCATGCACCTAGAGCCCGTGCTCTGGAACAACAGTAGCCACCGAAATGAGAAGCCTGCGCACTGCAACGAAGAGCCAACACAGCCAAAAAAAAAAAAAAAAAAGAAAAGAATCCAGTAAACATTTGCCTGGGTGGTGATAGGATTTGTTTTCCAGGTTAAATGAGGCTCAATTGGTATAAAATCAATGCACACCCTGAAAGTGTACAGTTTAGTTACTTTTATATCCATACCCATTCATGATGCAGTGTTGATGGGAATATTTTTTAGAAAGTTGGCACCAGTAACAGTGATGTTTAGGGGAACATAAATCAAGGCAAACACAACACAAAATGTTCACATACACACACAGAATCATACCACTCATTTCACATACAGACACACCCAGTCTCATGCACACAAACCTACACCACCTAACCGTAATACAGCTTCTTCCTGGGACTATAGTAATTGGTCACATTACTTGTAAATCACTTTCTATCACCAGGGCCCCTACTCTCATTCCCAGCACAAATTTGGAATCAGTTTGCCCTCTACACTAAACCCAGCAAGAATGTCCCACTTTCTCATCTTCAAAGTTCTTCCTCCCCAAGTGACTGATTCCAGAATACATACTGTTTAGACGTTCTGTGAAGGCCACCTGCAATTACAGAAGAGAAAACACTATGAGGATAAGATCACAGTGATGCTCAGGTCTTTTGTTCATTTGCTGACAGTAGAAAACCTCATAAGAAACAGTGGTCCAGGGAACCCAGCAAGGGTTATCAGAGCAAACCTACTCAGGCTGAAAGGCAAGAACTTTGCTGGGAGGATGGAACTTCCAAGTCCATTTAGGTTGGAAATTACAGAATTCTTTTCCTAGAGGAAAAATCGCTGCAGGAGAGAGAGCTCCGTACTCTACAGGCTGTAATGGATGCTGTCAATTGTAATGTCCTGTGGAATCAGGCACCATGAGTTGGTAATAGACTCTCACTCCACATTCTCCCAACCAAGGGAATTGTATGTATCTGGAAGGAATACCCTCAAATATTCATAACTTAAATCTATTGAAAGAGAAATAAAGCAATATTGCTATCTCAGACCAGAAAAAATCCAGCTTACCTTGATGATCCACGGAGGCTTTTCTTCTGTCCTATCACGGTGCAGGTCAACGGCCACATCCTCAGGGAGAGCTGGAGGGACACAGAGTAACTGTCAGGACACTGGTGATGCTGCTCAGGAATTACTCAGGGGCTTTCTTCTCGATGAGGACATGGGGTGGTGTGTATGGATGTGGGAGGTTAGTAAGTGTGGGCTGAGCTGGTGTTGGGCCATCCTCTTTGGGGGATGAAGGAAGGCAAAGGACAAGAGGAAGGAATTGAAAACAGAGCTTTGGCTTTCTAGCTAAGGGGAGCCTAATCAGAAGGGAAGGGTCGATCTAAAAAATGGTAAACACTAAAATGCATGCTCTGTTTCAATGACAGGGACACATGACCCATGATTTGAGCTTCTGCTAAACTGCCACTGTCTCTTGATTTTTCCCAGATCACTCTTTCCCCAGCATCCACAAGTCCAGCTACTGCATTTATCATGTCTTCTGTTGTATGATATTTTATACCTGATTAAAAGCAACTTCCATTAAAGGACTGAATTCAATCCTAGACAAAATATGCTATATTTATTCACTAATCACTTGTCTTAAAGAAAATCAAATACACAAGATTTGACAAAACTGAAATCCTACCCTTTAGATACAGCCACTATCAATCGTATCATATTTTTCTCCCAGTCTTTGTTTTCTATACAATGTATGTATGCCCACTGAGTCAGGGGCTGTCCATACTCTAGGGAGCTGTTCCATAAGTGGGACACTTCGTTATGAAGAGGGAGCCCGGACTGAGCACAGCCTGTCTCTAACCCAGCTGTGCAGGAGAAGTGTACAGGCTAACAGTCAGGCTCCACTTTGAGTCCTTGGGTGTGGGCTACAGAAATTGACCAATGCTATGGCTTATGGTAATGTTATCCAATACAATAAAATAGCTCCCTGATTCTTATCTGCTTTTGGCCTTGTTTAAGCAATGACACCAGCACTGACAGATATGACCTGTACTGTATACATGGGGTCTCACACCTCTCAGAATCTGTGAGCTGACCAGGAGAATGCAGGTCCTGAGGTGAATTTCACATTAATGACTGTGCCAAAGTCAACTGATAAGTCCACCCATAGCTGCCCTGGATTCTGTGATCATTAAGGCCACCTGATGGGCATGGTCTGGACCTTTGGAGATGCTAGGACTTCCAGCCAAGGATACGGATGCAGGGACTCCCTTGCTCCATGACTGAGGATCCCTTGGCTGAGTGGTAAGTGCAGGTCAGGGATCCAGAGCATCCATATTGGGACCCATCCCTGGGTTCTCAGTTTGGCTTTTCCACTTAGGAGGTCAAGAGCTTAGAACATTTATCTCTGCACCATCTCCTTCTGAGGAAAAGGAATATTAACCAAATCTGGGCAACAGCTGTGTTGAGGGAAGAACATGCAACCAACTTCACAAAACAAGTAAGGGTCCTGTGCCTGAGCTAACCTTAGGTACTTCAAAACAACTCCGTAAGTCTCTTAGCCCCTTAGAGCGGATGAAAGCAATATTAGAGTTAAAAGTAACTTGTCCCAATTCCCTTACTCTGGAATAGTGAAACAAAATTCTACAGCAGAGGAAGCCTCATAAACACACAGCACCTGCCAGGGTTTACCACAGCCTTGGAAGAACTGGGAAGGATAAGACCAAGGCAGGCCTGAGGAAAGGTCAGAGGGTAGGCAGGACTGGGGTGTGGGGAGCATGGGCAGGGCTGTCTGGACGGAGCACTGGGTTGTAAGAAGAGCAGTGACCCTGGGTCCTGCTGCCCTGAGTCTCTGTCCTGGGCCTGGTCAACCCCAGGAGACCAGGTTAGCAGGGCTGTGAAAGCAAGTGTGTGAAGAAGCCCAGCAGCCCCTTCACACAGCCCTCTAGAATTCCTGCCGGCCATGAAGGGTCTTTAGGGGCAGTTGGACGTGGACCCCTCTCAAATGGAAGCATGTCAGCACATCAGCCTTGGGGAAATGGAGAGGCTGAGATGAGCTCAAGGAGCTCATGCAGTGATCCCAGAGCACATGTTCTGTGACTCATCCATCTCTGGGACTCTCCTTTACAAGAGGAACTAACAGTGAGGACAAAACATGAGGTGAAGCCACAAGTCCTGAAAGTGCAGAGGGAGACAGTTCACTTCTCATCCACCACCTCACCCTTTCTAGAAGAACTTGGTCTCAAGTTTCAAGGGCCCATGAGAGTTTTGACCCACAGGTTCTGTCCATCATAGGTCAATATGCAAAAGAAAACAAACTCTCCTGTGCACAATACCCTAGATGTGCTAACCAGAACACAAACTTCCATATTAGGCAGTGACAAGCACAAGAAAGAGCAGCTCATGTGCAAAAGATCAGTTTTGATGAGCAAATCAAGAAAAGGTGATTATAGAGCACAGTCACGTCTAAGGACACAATTTCTCTCTATTGTATCATTAAAATATGAAAAAAACAAGCCAGAACTCTACACATATTTTATTCTTCTTTCTGATTTCATATCCACCTTCCTCAGTCTCCAAAGCAGGAGATATAACCCTAAAGTTCCAGGAACCCTCTGCCATTAGATCCTACCTAAGTGTTGTTCCTACCTGTATCCTTTTCCTTATCACGGCCACAACTGCTATCCAGAGTCGATTCTGTAGAAACACAAACATGAATGTACAAGTCTTATGGATACATTTAAAATGTGACTAATGTGACTGAGTAATTGGATATTTTATTTGTTTTATTTTAATACACTGAGTTAATCATTGATTGAATTAAATAAATTATAATAGGCACATCTAGCTAGTGGCTACCACACTATAATACACATCCCTCTCTCTCTCTCTCCCCATATATATATACATATCTACCCATTCAAGATGGCTGTTTGCTGATGGTTTCCCAAAGGAAAAACTTGTGCCCCGTGAAGGTACTTAGCCCAAGGGGTAAGAGGGATGTGTCCCTCTGCAGGTTTCCCTGGTAACCCATGAGCCCATCTGCTGTCAATCCCCCCTTTAACTGGAAGCCTGCCTATTCCGCCCAGAGTGAAGAATGCTGCTACTGCTGCTGCTGCGTTCTGCCTGCCATCGCCTATCTACAGTGGGATGTCTCTCCAGGACCGCATTGCTTATGACGTGAAAGATCTCCCATCTATTAAACCATGAGTGTCTCTGTCCCTGTCTCCGGGCCCTTTCCTTAGCCCTGAGGCAGAGCAAGTACAGGGCTTGCAGGCGTGAGAGGTGCAGCCCAACAACTTCTGCAGGGCAGTTTGCTGGCCAGATTTGATGATTCATTTGTAGGTGTTTCCTAGGCTCATGCACACTTGCCAGGCACTCATGAGACCTTGGGGACACTGAAACAGTAATGTCAACACCCAGATCCTAGAGGAATTCCCGACAGGTGTTCCACTTGAGGGGAGAGGTAATGAGCATGGCCCGGTGCACCTGTGCTAGACATAATCAGCGAGCAGGTGCAGAAGGGAGGGAGCGACATTCACTCACTTCATGAGGCCATCCTTCTCACCACTGCCTCTGAAAAATCCAGGGAAGGAAAGGACAATATGCCCTTAGAAGGTAAATGGCCTGTACACTGAAAACTACAAAACACTGCTGAAAGAATTTAACAAGGAACAAAGAATTGAAATGACATATCACATTCATAGACTGGAGACTTATTATTGTTGACATTTCTACACTACCCAAAGGTAAGTAGTAATTCATTGTAATACATATCAAAATCCCAATGTCATTTTCAAAGAAATAGAAAAAAAAGATCCTAAAATATATATGGAAACACTAAGGACTCCAAACAGACAAAACAATCCTGAGAACAAAGAACATAGATGGAGGCTTCTCACTTCCTGTCTTCAAAACACACTACAAAGCCACAGGAATCAAAACTGTATGGTACTGACATAGAAACAGATACATAGGCCTAAAGACCAGAATAAATAACCCCCAAGAAAACTCATAGATACATGGCCAAATGAAATTCACCAAGCTTCTAAGACAACAAATAGGGAAAGTATAGTTTTTTCAACAGTCAATAGGATGAAAATATAACTTACAGAGAGATTACAAACATATATCAGAAAAGGAGCTAATGTCTAAAACATCTAAGAAAAACATTACAACTCAAATGTAAACTAAGTTAAAAAATTAAAAAGGGTAAATAAATGGGTTCAGAAATGTGCAAAGACTTAAAGAAGACATTTCCTGAAAAAGACATACAAATGGCTAACAAATATAGGAAAAGGTTCTCAACCTCACTAATCATCAAGGCAATGCAAATGAACACCTCACACCTGTTAGGCTGTGTATTATAAAGAAAAAAATTAACAGTTTAAGGCCAAGATGTGGGGAATTGGAAACTTTGTACACAGCTGGTGGGAATGTAAAATGGTGCAGCTCTTATGAAAAAGAGGATGGGGGTTCCTTATAAAATTATAAACAGAAATATCATATGATTCAGCAATCACAGTTCTGGGTATATATCCAAAGGAAATTAAATCAGTATCACAATGAGATGAACTTAGGTTCATTGCAGCATTCTCCACAATAGCCTAGATATGCAACCAACTTCACAAAACAAGTAAGTGTCCTGTGCCTGAGCTAACCTTAGGTACTTCAAAACAACTCCGTAAGTCTCTTAGCCCCTTAGAGAGGATGAAAGCAATATTAGAGTTAAAAGTAACTTGAACCAATTCCCTTAGTCTGGAATACTGAAACAAAAGTTCTACAGCAGGGGAAGCCTCCTAAACACACAGCACCTGCCAGGGTTTACCCCAGCCTTGGAAGAACTGGGAAGGATAAGACCAAGGCAGGCCTGAGGAAAGGTCAGAGGGTAGGCAGGACTGGAGTGTGGGGAGCAGGGGCAGGGCTGTCCGGATGGAGCAGTGGGTTGTAAGAAGAGCAGTGACCCTGGGTCCTGCTGCCCTGAGTCTCTGTCCTGGGCCTGGTCAATTCCAGGAGACCAGGTTAGCAGGGCTGTGAGAGCCAGTGTGTGAAGCGAGCCCAGCAGCCCCTTCACACAGTCCTCTAGAATTCCTGCCGGCCATGAAGGGTCTTTAGGGGCAGCTGGACGTGGAGCCCTCGCAATTGGAAGCATCTCAGCACATCAGCCTTGGGAGGTGCTGAGGCTGAAATGAGGAGACTGAGCACATGCAGTGATCCCAAAGCATGTGTTCTCTGACTCATCCACCTCTGGGAGCGCGCTTTCTATGAGGAATAAAGAGTGAGGACAAAAGTAAGATGAAGCTACAAGTCCTGAAAGTGTAGAGGGAGAGAGTTCTAGTCTCATCCACCACCTGACACTAAATATAAGGACTTGTTCTCCAGTGTCAAGTGACTATGAGAGTTTTGTTCCCACTAGGATATGGCCATCATACGTGAATGTAAAAATGAAACCAAAATCCTGGTGCAAAATACCCTCCAGGTACCAAACAGAAACGAACCTTTCATTTTTGGCAGTGAAAAAGCAATGAAAGAGTAGTCTTGTGAGAAAGAAAATTTCTGAATGCAAAGCTAGAAAAGATGACTATAAGCACAGTACAGTCAAAGAACATGGACACAACAACTCTATTATATCATTAAAATCTGGAAAGAACAAATCAGAATTCTACACATATTTCATTCTTCTTCCTGAGTTCATATTCACCTTCCTTCGTTTTTAAAGAAGTGGGTGGAACCAAAGTGTTCTAGAAATTGTCTCCCTTTAGATCCTACCTGAGAGTTGTTCCCTATGTGAATCGCCATCAGCATCACTGCTATGTAAGCTTCCACCATGCATTTTGTACAAACACAACCATGAGCTTAAAGTTATTATACAAGTTGACGCACCCATTTCTCCTACTCGACTTGCTGGCTCACACAGCATCACCCTGGTCTTCCCTCCAGGTTCTCAGACCTCCCCTTTGCTCTGTGCAGAGTCCTTCAATAAGATATTGATCACAGTTGAAAATTTCAAATGAGGGAGAGATGCTGAGAAAATCACCTTTCGACCCCTCACTTCCATAAACCCACTTATAGCTTTTACCGTCAACCTTACCAACCTGAAATTCCAGATGTTACAGACACACTTGAAACATGGCTAGTGTGACAAAGCAATTGTGTGTTTTGTGCATTTTTTAATAGAATGAGTTAATTATTGTTTGAACTAAATTAATTATAAAAAGACACATTTGGTTAGTGGCTACCACACTGGAAAGCTCAGCTCTAAGAAATCCAAAGATGAGAAAGAGGAAACCAGCCACCCTTCCCATGGTTGTTCTTTACTGCAGAAAATTTAATGGCCTGACCTGATCATTCGTATGTAGGTATATCTTGGGCTCTTGGACCCACGCCAGGCATTGGGAGAGTCCTTGTGGACACTGAAATAGTACAGTCAACACTTAGGTCCAAGAGGAATTCCCAGCAAGGGGCCCACTTGTAGACAGAGGTGAAGAGCATGGCCCAGTACACCTGTATTAGACATAATCAGAGAGTAGGTGCAGGGGGAGGGAGGGATTTCACTCTCTCCATGAGTCCATCCTACTCAATCCTGACTCTAGAAGACCTAAGGAAGGCAGTGGAAAAGGCCCCGTAGGAGGTGAAAAATTTGTATACTGAAAACTACAGGACATTACTGAAAAAAATTAAGGAAGAGACAAGTAATTGGAATGACATACCATGTTCATAGACTGGATTATTAAATACTGTTGCTATTTCTATACTACATAAAGGGATGTACACATACATCGCAACAACCCAGAAAATTCCATGTCATTATTATAGAAGTGGACAGAATTCTAAAATACATATGGAACCCACCCAAGTAGATAAAACAATCATGAGAGCAAAGAGCAATGATGGAGATTAACACTTCCTGAACTCAAAACACATAACAATGCCACAGTAGTCAAAACAGTCTGCTACTGGCATCAAGACAGTGAGATAGACCAATGAAATATAATAGAGAGCCCCCAAATAAACGCACATATATATGGCCAACTGATCTTGGCCAATGTTCTAAGATTACCAAGAGAAGAAAGGATAGTCTCTTCAACAATCAACAGAATGAAAAGGCAACCTAGAGGATGGGAGGAAATATGTGTAAACCTTGTATCTGAATAAGAGACCAATATCCAGAATATATAAGAAACTACTACAAGTCAATTTCAGAAAAAGAGCGGGCAAATAACTGAGTTTAAAAATGGGTAAAAAGCTTCACTAGACATTTCTTCATGAAAACATACAAGTGGTCAATCTACATATGAAAATTTGCTCAACATTGCTAAGCATCAGGGAAATGGAAATCAAGCCACAAGGAGATATCACTCACACCTCTTAGGATGTGTATTATAAAAAGACAATTAGGGCTTCCCTGGTGGCACAGTGGTTGAGAGTCCGCCTGCCGAGGCAGGGGACACACGTTCGTGCCCCGGTCTGGGAGGATCCCACATGCCACTGAGTAGCTGGGCCCATGAGCCATGGCCGCTGAGCCTGTGCGTTTGGAGCCTGTGCTCCCCAACGGGAGATCCCACAGCAATGAGAGACACATGTACTGCAAAAAAAAAAAAAGAAAGAAAGAAAATTAATGGATGCTGGCAAAGATGTGAAGAAGTAGAACTTCTGTACCCTGTTTTGTACCCTGTAGTAATGTAAAATGGTGTAGCCATTATGGAAAGCAGAATGGAGTTCCCCAAAAAATTATTAAGAGGACTATCATAAAATCCAGCAGTCACTCATTTAGGTTTATATACCAAGGAGATAAAACAAGAATGTCCAAGAGATATCTACAATCTCATGTCCATTGCAGCATTATACACAATACACAACATAGGAAAACTGCCTAGTGTCCATGGGAAGATGAATTAATAAAGAAAATGTGGTGTATACATACAGTGAAATGTCATTCAGTCTTTGAAAAAGAAGGAAATCCTGCCATTTGCAGCAACACGGAAGAACTTGGAGGACATTTGTAAGAGTGAAATAAGCCAGTCACAGAAGGTCAAAAACTGAAAGAAAACTCCGAGAAGCAGAGAGTAGAAGGGGGGTTCCAAGAGCTGGCAGGAGGTTGACATGGGAAGTCTCTGTTCAATGGTTAGAATGTGTTATTTCAAAATGGAAAAGTTCTAGACACATGCTGTACAACAAGGTGCATATAGTCAACAGGACGGCCTGGACATTTCAAAACTTGTTAAGTTGCTGGATTTCATCGTATGTGTACTTTTACAACAATAAAATACACATATGTAAAATAAATACAAAGTGGAAAAAGGGGAAAAAAGAAGAAAAGTAAGGAAAGGGAGTCAACAGAGGGAAAGAAGAAAGCAGGAAGGGTCTTGAATGTACACAAGTATCAGGAGATAATGGGAGAGAAGCTCCTCTCCCCAGGCTTTAAAGAAGACATCTCTCCAGAGTTCACTCCAGCAAGAGGGGGATGTCCTTTCTCTTCCCCATTCAACCAGAAGTGCCAATAGCAACCTAAGTGTGGCCCAGGCTGTGCTCAGGTGTACACTTTTCCTTGATCTCTAAACCAACCACACCTGACTCCCCATGGCTCAGGTGTCCTTAATGTATCTCCTTCCACTTCTCTAAAGCATCTCCCTCTTCAAGTCCAGCGTGAGGTGCCAATCCTGTCCTCACACGTGGGGTCCACTGGGCGGGTCTCTGAGTTCTTAAGAGCCTCCCTGTGAGTAGCAGGCACTGAATCGCACACCAGGGTTCCCCTCAGCACCATCAGGAAACTACCACCTAGGGATTGAGGATTTCTAGAACAACTTTACTCATACACAGTCTCTTGGGTAAACAAGTGACATTTTACAATCAAGCATTTTCAGTTTTTTCTTTGGTAGGGAAAATATTGACACATATAAGGCAATCATATTCTATTAAAGTATGTATTTCTCAAAGGACTCACTGTGGAAAAAAAATTTTTAAGTATAACTTTCCATGTTTTAATTGACTTTACTCCCAGACTTGTTTGCTTGCAAAAGCCTTCAGAAAATACCAAAAACCTACTTCATCTGGCAGTTTGCCCAGCAACATGAGTGGAGATGCTCTTGTCACACTGCTTGGTTTCTCTGTCCCACCTTGCAAAGCACAACCTCCTGTCCGCCCTCCTGGGAAGGGAGCCAGTGCCCACCCTGAGCTCAAGCCCTGGGGTAGATCTCTTGGTTCTGTCTTCACGGTATGCAGTGTTTCTTGCCCAGCACACAGAAACAGGGCTGGCACAAGTGATGGAAGACAGACTTTCTACTGCAGAAGGACATTTCGTTTCCTTAGCACAGAATCCGATAGTGAATATTAGCCTCAAAGGAGAAAGGTGGAGTGAATTTCCTCCATCTACTCCTGGAGGCTCCTTCTTTCTCGGACTCCTCCAGAACTGGGTGTGGCATGTGGGTACAAGCATGGGCTCCCTGCAGAAAGAAGGAGGCCTGCCTAGCACCAGGTGCTTCAGGTAAGGGGGGAGGACTCATCCCGAGGCTCTAATAGGAAACAGTTAGAATGAGGGAAGTGGCAGAGAGATGTATCATAACCATTCAGAATGCTATGAGACCTACTAAGAGATGAGATTTCTTATTAAATGAAGTTATAATTGACCAAGTAGTAGGGATGCTGAAACCCAGTGTTGTTCACTAAGAATCCAGCCATGGAGCAACTAAACCCGTGCACCACAACTACTGAGCCTGTGCTCTAGACCCCGCAAGTCACAACTACTGAGCCCACGTGCCACAACTTTTGAAGCCCATGCACCTAGAGCCCGTGCTCTGGAACAACAGTAGCCACCGAAATGAGAAGCCTGCGCACTGCAACGAAGATCCAACACAGCCAAAAGAAAAAAAAAAAAAGAATCCACTAAACATTTGCCTGGGTGGTGATAGGATTTGTTTTCCAGGTTAAATGAGGCTCACTTGGTATAAAATCAATGCACACCCTGAAAGTGTACAGTTTAGTTACTTTTATATCCATACCCATTCATGATGCAGCGTTGATGGTAATATTTTTTAGAAAGTTGGCACCAGTAACAGTGATGTTTAGGGGAACATAAATCAAGGCAAACACAACACAAAATGTTCAAATACACACACAGAATCATACCACTCATTTCACATACAGACACACCCAGTCTCATGCACACAAACCTACACCACCTAACCGTAATACAGCTTCTTCCTGGGACTAGAGTAATTGGTCACATTACTTGTAAATCACTTTCTATCACCAGGGCCCCTACTCTCATTCCCAGCACAAATTTGGAATCAGTTTGCCCTCTACACTAAACCCAGCAAGAATGTCCCACTTTCTCATCTTCAAAGTTCTTCCTCCCCAAATGACTGATTCCAGAATACATACTGTTTAGACGTTCTGTGAAGGCCACCTGCAATTACAGAAGAGAAAACACTATGAGGATAAGATCACAGTGATGCTCAGGTCTTTTGTTCATTTGCTGACAGTAGAAAACCTCATAAGAAACAGTGGTCCAGGGAACCCAGCAAGGGTTATCAGAGCAAACCTACTCAGGCTGAAAGGCAAGAACTTTGCTGGGAGGATGGAACTTCCAAGTCCATTTAGGTTGGAAATTACAGAATTCTTTTCCTAGAGGAAAAATCGCTGCAGGAGAGAGAGCTCCGTACTCTACAGGCTGTAATGGATGCTGTCAATTGTAATGTCCTGTGGAATCAGGCACCATGACTTGGTAATAGACTCTCACTCCACATTCTCCCAACCAAGGGAATTGTATGTATCTGGAAGGAATACCCTCAAATATTCATAACTTAAATCTACTGAAAGAGAAATAAAGCAATATTCCTATCTCAGACCAGAAAAAATCCAGCTTACCTTGATGATCCATGGAGGCTTTTCTTCTGTCCTATCACGGTGCAGGTCAACGGCCACATCCTCAGGGAGAGCTGGAGGGACACAGAGTAACTGTCAGGACACTGGTGATGCTGCTCAGGAATTACTCAGGGGCTTTCTTCTCGATGAGGACATGGGGTGGTGTGTATGGATGTGGGAGGTTAGTAAGTGTGGGCTGAGCTGGTGTTGGGCCATCCTCTTTGGGGGATGAAGGAAGGCAAAGGACAAGAGGAAGGAATTGAAAACAGAGCTTTGGCTTTCTAGCTAAGGGGAGCCTAATCAGAAGGGAAGGGTCGATCTAAAAAATGGTAAACACTAAAATGCATGCTCTGTTTCAATGACAGGGACACATGACCCATGATTTGAGCTTCTGCTAAACTGCCACTGTCTCTTGATTTTTCCCAGATCACTCTTTCCCCAGCATCCACAAGTCCAGCTACTGCATTTATCATGTCTTCTGTTGTATGATATTTTATACCTGATTAAAAGCAACCTCCATTAAAGGACTGAATTCAATCCTAGACAAAATATGCTATATTTATTCACTAATCACTTGTCTTAAAGAAAATCAAATACACAAGATTTGACAAAACTGAAATCCTACCCTTTAGATACAGCCACTATCAATCGTATCATATTTTTCTCCCAGTCTTTGTTTTCTATACAATGTATGTATGCCCACTGAGTCAGGGGCTGTCCATACTCTAGGGAGCTGTTCCATAAGTGGGACACTTTGTTATGAAGAGGGAGCCCGGACTGAGCACAGCCTGTCTCTAACCCAGCTGTGCAGGAGAAGTGTACAGGCTAACAGTCAGGCTCCACTTTGAGTCCTTGGGTGTGGGCTACAGAAATTGACCAATGCTATGGCTTATGGTAATGTTATCCAATACAATAAAATAGCTCCCTGATTCTTATCTGCTTTTGGCCTTGTTTAAGCAATGACACCAGCACTGACAGATATGACCTGTACTGTATACATGGGGTCTCACACCTCTCAGAATCTGTGAGCTGACCAGGAGAATGCAGCTCCTGAGGTAAATTTCACATTAATGACTGTGCCAAAGTCAACTGATAAGACCACCCATAGCTGCCCTGGATTCTGTGACCACTAAGGCCACCTGATGGGCATGGTCTGGACCTTTGGAGATGCTAGGACTTCCAGCCAAGGATACGGATGCAGGGACTCCCTTGCTCCATGACTGAGGATCCCTTGGCTGAGTGGTAAGTGCAGGTCAGGGATCCAGAGCATCCATATTGGGACACACCCCTGGGTTCTCAGTTTGGCTTTTCCACTTATGAGGTCAAGAGCTTGGAACATTTATCTCTGCACCATCTCCTTCTGAGGAAAAGGAATATTAACCAAATCTGGGCAACAGCTGTGTTGAGGGAAGAACATGCAACCAACTTCACAAAACAAGTAAGGGTCCTGTGCCTGAGCTAACCTTAGGTACTTCAAAACAACTCCGTAAGTCTCTTAGCCCCTTAGAGAGGATGAAAGCAATATTAGAGTTAAAAGTAACTTGTCCCATTTCCCTTATTCTGGAATAGTGAAACAAAATTCTACAGCAGAGGAAGCCTCATAAACACACAGCACCTGCCAGGGTTTACCACAGCCTTGGAAGAACTGGGAAGGATAAGACCAAGGCAGGCCTGAGGAAAGGTCAGAGGGTAGGCAGGACTGGGGTGTGGGGAGCATGGGCAGGGCTGTCTGGACGGAGCACTGGGTTGTAAGAAGAGCAGTGACCCTGGGTCCTGCTGCCCTGAGTCTCTGTCCTGGGCCTGGTCAACCCCAGGAGACCAGGTTAGCAGGGCTGTGAAAGCAAGTGTGTGAAGAAGCCCAGCAACCCCTTCACACAGGCCCCTAGAATTCCTGCCGGCCATGAAGGGTCTTTAGGGGCAGCTGGACGTGGACCCCTCTCAAATGGAAGCATGTCAGCACATCAGCCTTGGGGAAATGGAGAGGCTGAGATGAGCTCAAGGAGCTCATGCAGTGATCCCAGAGCACATGTTCTGTGACTCATCCATCTCTGGGACTGTCCTTTACAAGAGGAACTAACAGTGAGGACAAAACATGAGGTGAAGCCACAAGTCCTGAAAGTGCAGAGGGAGACAGTTCACTTCTCATCCACCACCTCACCCTTTCTAGAAGAACTTGGTCTCAAGTTTCAAGGGCCCATGAGAGTTTTGACCCACAGGTTCTGTCCATCATAGGTCAATATGCAAAAGAAAACAAACTCTCCTGTGCACAATACCCTAGATGTGCTAACCAGAACACAAACTTCCATATTAGGCAGTGACAAGCACAAGAAAGAGCAGCTCATGTGCAAAAGATCAGTTTTGATGAGCAAATCAAGAAAAGGTGATTATAGAGCACAGTCACGTCTAAGGACACAATTTCTCTCTATTGTATCATTAAAATATGAAAAAAACAAGCCAGAACTCTACACATATTTTATTCTTCTTTCTGATTTCATATCCACCTTCCTCAGTCTCCAAAGCAGGAGATATAACCCTAAAGTTCCAGGAACCCTCTGCCATTAGATCCTACCTAAGTGTTGTTCCTACCTGTATCCTTTTCCTTATCACAGCCACAAATGCTATCCAGAGTCGATTCTGTAGAAACACGAACACGAATTTACAAGTCTTATGGATACATTTAAAATGTGACTAATGTGACTGAGTAATTGGATATTTTATTTGTTTTATTTTAATACACTGAGTTAATCATTGATTGAATTAAATAAATTATAACAGGCACATCTAGCTAGTGGCTACCACACTATAATACACATCCCTCTCTCTCTCTCTCTCCATATATATATACATATCTACCCATTCAAGATGGCTGTTTGCTGATGGTTTCCCAAAGGAAAAACTTGTGCCCCGTGAAGTACTTAGCCCAAGGGGTAAGAGGGATGTGTCCCTCTGCTGGATTCTCTGGTAACCGATGAGCCCATCTGCTGTCAATCCCCCCTTTAACTGGAAGCCTGCCTATTCCGCCCAGAGTGAAGAATGCTGCTACTGCTGCTGCTGCGTTCTGCCTGCCATCGCCTATCTACAGTGGGATGTCTCTCCAGGACTACATTGCTTCTGACGTGAAAGATCTCCCATCTATTAAACCATGAGTGTCTCTGTCCCTGTCTCCGGGCCCTTTCCTTAGCCCAGAGGCTGAGCAAGTACAGGGCTTGCAGGCGTGAGAGGTGCAGCCCAACAACTTCTGCAGGGCAGTTTGCTGGCCAGATTTGATGATTCATTTGTAGGTGTTTCCTAGGCTCATGCACACTTGCCAGGCACTCATGAGACCTTGGGGACACTGAAACAGTAATGTCAACACCCAGATCCTAGAGGAATTCCAGACAGGTGTTCCACTTGAGGGGAGAGGTAATGAGCATGGCCCAGTGCACCTGTGCTAGACATAACCAGCGAGCAGGTGCAGAAGGGAGGGAGGGACATTCACTCACTTCATGAGGCCATCCTTCTCACCACTGCCTCTGAAAAATCCAGGGAAGGAAGGGACAATATGCCCTTAGAAGGTAAATGGCCTGTACACTGAAAACTACAAAACACTGCTGAAAGAACTAAACAAGGAACAAATCATTGAAATGACATATCATATTCATAGACTGGAGACTTATTATTGTTGACATTTCTACACTACCCAAAGGTAAGTAGTAATTCATTGTAATACATATCAAAATCCCAATGTCATTTTCAAAGAAATAGAAAAAAAAAAGATCCTAATATATATATGGAAACACTAAGGACTCCAAACAGAAAAAAGAATCCTGAGAACAAAGAACATAGATGGAGGCTTCTCACTTCCTGACTTCAAAACACATTACAAAGCCACAGGAATCAAAACTGTACGGTACTGACATAGAAACAGATACATAGGCCTAAAGACCAGAATAAATAACCCCCAAGAAAACTCATAGATACATGGCCAAATGAAATTCACCAAGCTTCTAAGACAACAAATAGGGAAAGTATAGTTTTTTCAACAGTCAATAGGATGAAAATATAACTTACAGAGAGATTACAAACATATATCAGAAAAGGAGCTAATGTCTAAAACATCTAAGAAAAACACTACAACTCAAATGCAAACTAAGTTAAAAAATTAAAAAGGGTAAATAAATGGGTTCAGAAATGTGCAAAGACTTAAAGAAGACATTTCCTGAAAAAGACATACAAATGGCTAACAAATATAGGAAAAGGTTCTCAACCTCACTAATCATCAAGGCAATGCAAATGAACACCTCACACCTGTTAGGCTGTGTATTATAAAGAAAAAAATTAACAGTTTAAGGCCAAGATGTGGGGAATTGGAAACTTTGTACACAGCTGGTGGGAATGTAAAATGGTGCAGCTCTTATGAAAAAGAGGATGGGGGTTCCTTATAAAATTATAAACAGAAATATCATATGATTCAGCAATCACAGTTCTGGGTATATATCCAAAGGAAATTAAATCAGTATCACAATGAGATGAACTTAGGTTCATTGCAGCATTCTCCACAATAGCCTAGATATGCAACCAACTTCACAAAACAAGTAAGTGTCCTGTGCCTGAGCTAACCTTAGGTACTTCAAAACAACTCCGTAAGTCTCTTAGCCCCTTAGAGAGGATGAAAGCAATATTAGAGTTAAAAGTAACTTGAACCAATTCCCTTAGTCTGGAATACTGAAACAAAAGTTCTACAGCAGGGGAAGCCTCCTAAACACACAGCACCTGCCAGGGTTTACCCCAGCCTTGGAAGAACTGGGAAGGATAAGACCAAGGCAGGCCTGAGGAAAGGTCAGAGGGTAGGCAGGACTGGAGTGTGGGGAGCAGGGGCAGGGCTGTCCGGATGGAGCAGTGGGTTGTAAGAAGAGCAGTGACCCTGGGTCCTGCTGCCCTGAGTCTCTGTC
The DNA here is from genome assembly GCF_964341445.2 of Mesoplodon mirus. Taxonomy (NCBI): domain Eukaryota; kingdom Metazoa; phylum Chordata; class Mammalia; order Artiodactyla; family Ziphiidae; genus Mesoplodon; species Mesoplodon mirus. The sequence continues at coordinate 139,260 of NW_028295325.1, forward strand.
CTGGGCCTGGTCAATTCCAGGAGACCAGGTTAGCAGGGCTGTGAGAGCCAGTATGTGAAGCGAGCCCAGCAGCCCCTTCACACAGTCCTCTAGAATTCCTGCTGGCCATGAAGGGTCTTTAGGGGCAGCTGGACGTGGAGCCCTCGCAATTGGAAGCATCTCAGCACATCAGCCTTGGGAGGTGCTGAGGCTGAAATGAGGAGACTGAGCACATGCAGTGATCCCAAAGCATGTGTTCTCTGACTCATCCACCTCTGGGAGCGCGCTTTCTATGAGGAATAAAGAGTGAGGACAAAAGTAAGATGAAGCTACAAGTCCTGAAAGTGTAGAGGGAGAGAGTTCTAGTCTCATCCACCACCTGACACTAAATATAAGGACTTGTTCTCCAGTGTCAAGTGACTATGAGAGTTTTGTTCCCACTAGGATATGGCCATCATACGTGAATGTAAAAATGAAACCAAAATCCTGGTGCAAAATACCCTCCAGGTACCAAACAGAAACGAACCTTTCATTTTTGGCAGTGAAAAAGCAATGAAAGAGTAGTCTTGTGAGAAAGAAAATTTCTGAATGCAAAGCTAGAAAAGATGACTATAAGCACAGTACAGTCAAAGGACATGGACACAATAACTCTATTATATCATTAAAATTTGGAAAGAACAAACCAGAATTCTACACATATTTCCTTCTTCTTCCTGATTTCATATTCACCTTCCTTCGTTTCTAAAGAAGTGGGTGGAACCAAAGTGTTCTAGGAATTGTCTCCCTTTAGATCCTACCTGAGAGTTGTTCACTATGTGAATCGTCTTCAGCATCACTGCTATGTATGCTCTCCACGATCCATTCTGTACAAACACAACCATGAGCATAAAGTTATTATACAAGTTGACCCACCCATTTCTCCTACTCGACTTGCTGGCTCACACAGCATCACCCTGGTCTTCCCTCCAGGTTCTCAGACCTCCCCTGTGCTCTGTGCAGACAGAGTCCTTCAATAAGATATTGATCACAGTTGAAAATTTCAAATGAGGGAGAGATGCTGAGAAAATCACCTTTCGACCCCTCACTTCTATAGACCCATTTATAGCTTTCACCGTCAACCTTACCAACCTGAAATTCCAGATGTTACAGACACACTTGAAACATGGCTAGTGTGACCAAGCAATTGTGTGTTTTTTGCGCTTTTTAATAGAAAGATTTAATTATTGTTTGAACTAAATTAATTATAAATAGACACATTTGGTTAGTGGCTACCACACTGGAAAGCTCAGCTCTAAGAAATCCAAAGATGAGAAAGAGCCAACCAGCCACCCCTCCCCTGGCTGTTCCTTACTGCAGAAAATTTGATGGCCTGATCTGATCATTCGTATGTAGGTATATCTTGGGCTCTTGGACCCACGCCACGCATAGGGAGAGTCCTTGTGGACACTGAAATAGTACAGTCAACACTCAGGTCCAAGAGGAATTCCCAGCAAGGGGCCCACTTGTAGACAGAGGTGAAGGGCATGGCCCAGTACACCTGTATTAGACATAGTCAGAGAGTAGGTGCAGAGGGGAGGGATGGATTTCACTCTCTCCATGAGTCCATCCTCAATCGTGACTCTAGAAGACCTGAGGAAGGCAGTGGAAAAGGCCCCGTAGGAGGTGAAAAATTTGTATACTGAAAACTACAGGACATTGCAGAATGAAATTAAAGAAGAGACAAGTAATTGGAATGACATACCACGTACATAGACTGGATTATTAAATACTGTTGCCCTTTCTATACTACATTAAGGGATGTACACATATATTGCAACAACCCACAAAATTCCATGTCATTATTATAGAAGTGGACAGAATTCTAAAATACATATGGAACCCCCCCAAGTAGATAAAACAATCTTGAGAGCAAAGAGCAATGATGGAGATTAACACTTCCTGAACTCAAAACACATAACAATGCCACAGTAGTCAAAACAGTCTGCTACTGGCATCAAGACAGTGAGATAGACCAATGAAATATAATAGAGAGACCTCAAATAAACGCACATATATAGGGCCAACTGATCTTGGCCAAGGTTCTAAGATTACCAAGTGAAGAGAGGATAATCTATTCAACAATCAACAGAATGAAAAGGCAACCTATAGGATGGGAGGAAATATGTGTAAACCTTGTACCTGAATAAGGGACCCATATCCAGAATATATAAGAAACTACTACAAGTCAATTTCAGAAAAAGAGCGGGCAAATAACTGAGTTTTAAAATGGGTAAAAAGCTTCACTAGACATTTCTCCATAAAGACATACAAGTGGTCAATCTACAGATGAAAATTTGCTCTACATCGCTAAGCATCAGGGAAATGGAAATCAAGCCACAAGGAGATATCACTCACACCTGTTAAGATGTGTATTATAAAAAGACAATTAGGGCCTCCCTGGTGGCACAGTGGTTGAGAGTCCGCCTGCCGATGCAGGGGACACGTGTTCGTGCCCCGGTCTGGGAGGATCCCACATGCCGCTGAGCGGCTTGGCCCATGAGCCATGGCCGCTGAGCCTGTGCGTTTGGAGCCTGAGCTCCACAACGGGCGAGTCCACACCAATGTGAAGACCGTGTACTGCAAAAAAAAAATAAATAAATAAAATAAAATAAAATAAAATAAAATTAATGGATGCTGGCAAAGATGTGAAGAAGTGGAACTCCTGTACCCTGTTTTGTACCCTGTAGTAACGTAAAATGGTGTAGCCATTATGGAAAGCAGAATGGAGTTCCCCCCAAAATTATTAAGAGAACTATCATAAAATCCAGCAGTCACTCATTTAGGTTTATATACCAAGGAGATAAAACAATAATATCCAAGAGATATCTACAATCTCATGTCCATTGCAGCATTATACACAATACACAACATAGGAAAACTGCCTAGTGTCCATGGGAAGATGAATTAATAAAGAAAATGTGGTTTACACATACAGTGGAATGTCATTCAGTCTTTGAAAAAGAAGGAAATCCTGCCATTTGCAGCAACACGGAAGAACTTGGAGGACATTTGTAAGAGTGAAATAAGCCAGTCACAGAAGGTCAAAAACTGAAAGAAAACTCCGAGAAGCAGAGAGTAGAAGGGGGGTTCCAAGAGCTGGCAGGAGGTTGACATGGGAAGTCTCTGTTCAATGGTTAGAATGTGTTATTTCAAAATGGAAAAGTTCTAGACACATGCTGTACAACAAGGTGCATGTAGTCAACAGGACGGCCTGGACATTTCAAAACTTGTTAAGACGTTGGATTGCATCGTATGTGTACTTTTACAACAGTAAAATACACATATGTAAAATAAATACAAAGTGGAAAAAGGGGAAAAAAGAAGAAAAATAAGGAAAGGGAGTCAACAGAGGAAAAGAAGAAAGCGGGAAGGGTCTCGAATGTACACAGGTATCAGGAGATAATGGGAGAGAAGCTCCTCTCCCCAGGCTTTAAAGAAGACATCTCTCCAGAGTTCACTCCAGCAAGAGGGGGATGTCCTTTCTCTTCCCCATTCAACCAGAAGTGCCAATAGCAACCTAAGTGTGGCCCAGGCTGTGCTCAGGTGTACACTTTTCCTTGATCTCTAAACCAACCACACCTGACTCCCCATGGCTCAGGTGTCCTTAATGTATCTCCTTCCACTTCTCTAAGGCATTTCCCTCTTCAAGTCCAGCCCGAGGCACCAATCCTGTCCTCACACGTGGGGTCCACTGGGCGGGTCTCTGAGTTCTTAAGAGCCTCCCCTTGAGTAGCAGGCACTGAATCGCACACCAGGGCTCCCCTCAGCACCATCAGGAAACTACCACCTAGGGATTGAGGATTTCTAGAACAACTTTACTCATACACAGTCTCTTGGGTAAACAAGGGACATTTTACAATCAAGCATTTTCAGTTTTTTCTTTGGTGGGGAAAATATTGACATATATAAGGGAATCATATTCTATTAAAGTATGTATTTCTCAAAGGACTCACTATCTAAAAAAAATTTTTAAGTATAACTTTCCATGTTTTAATTGACTTTACTCCCAAACTTGTTTGCTTGCAAAAGCCTTCAGAAAATACCAAAAACCTACTTCATCGGGCAGTTTGCACAGCAACATGAGTGGAGATCCTCTTGTCACACTGCTTGGTTTCTCTGTCCCACCTTGCAAAGCACAACCTCCTGTCCGCCCTCCTGGGAAGGGAGCCAGTGCCCACCCTGAGCTCAAGCCCTGGGGTAGATCTCTTGGTTCTGTCTTCACGGTATGCAGTGTTTCTTGCCCAGCACACAGAAACAGGGCTGGCACAAGTGATGGAAGACAGACTTTCTACTGGAGAAGGACATTTCGTTTCCTTAGCACAGAATCCGATAGTGAATATTAGCCTCAAAGGAGAAAGGTGGAGTGAATTTCCTCCATCTACTCCTGGAGGCTCCTTCTTTCTCGGACTCCTCCAGAACTGGGTGTGGCATGTGGGTACAAGCATGGGCTCCCTGCAAAAAGAAGGAGGCCTGCTTAGCACCAGGTGCTTCAGGTAAGGGGGGAGGACTCATCCCGAGGCTCTAATAGGAAACAGTTAGAATGAGGGAAGTGGCAGAGAGATGTATCATAACCATTCAGAATGCTATGAGACCTACTAAGAGATGAGGTTTCTTATTAAATGAAGTTGTAATTGACCAAGTAGTAGGGATGCTGAAACCCAGTGTTGTTCACTAAGTATCCAGCCATGGAGCAACTAAACCCTTACACCACAACTACTAAGCCTGTGCTCTAGACCCCGCAAGTCACAACTACTGAGCCCACGTGCCACAACTTTTGAAGCCCATGCACCTAGAGCCCGTGCTCTGGAACAACAGTAGCCACCGAAATGAGAAGCCTGCGCACTGCAACGAAGAGCCAACACAGCCAAAAAAAAAAAAAAAAAAGAAAAGAATCCAGTAAACATTTGCCTGGGTGGTGATAGGATTTGTTTTCCAGGTTAAATGAGGCTCAATTGGTATAAAATCAATGCACACCCTGAAAGTGTACAGTTTAGTTACTTTTATATCCATACCCATTCATGATGCAGTGTTGATGGGAATATTTTTTAGAAAGTTGGCACCAGTAACAGTGATGTTTAGGGGAACATAAATCAAGGCAAACACAACACAAAATGTTCACATACACACACAGAATCATACCACTCATTTCACATACAGACACACCCAGTCTCATGCACACAAACCTACACCACCTAACCGTAATACAGCTTCTTCCTGGGGCTAGAGTAATTGGTCACATTACTTGTAAATCACTTTCTATCACCAGGGCCCCTACTCTCATTCCCAGCACAAATTTGGAATCAGTTTGCCCTCTACACTAAACCCAGCAAGAATGTCCCACTTTCTCATCTTCAAAGTTCTTCCTCCCCAAGTGACTGATTCCAGAATACATACTGTTTAGACGTTCTGGGAAGGCCACCTGCAATTACAGAAGAGAAAACACTATGAGGATAAGATCACAGTGATGCTCAGGTCTTTTGTTCATTTGCTGACAGTAGAAAACCTCATAAGAAACAGTGGTCCAGGGAACCCAGCAAGGGTTATCAGAGCAAACCTACTCAGGCTGAAAGGCAAGAACTTTGCTGGGAGGATGGAACTTCCAAGTCCATTTAGGTTGGAAATTACAGAATTCTTTTCCTAGAGGAAAAATCGCTGCAGGAGAGAGAGCTCCGTACTCTACAGGCTGTAATGGATGCTGTCAATTGTAATGTCCTGTGGAATCAGGCACCATGACTTGGTAATAGACTCTCACTCCACATTCTCCCAACCAAGGGAATTGTATGTATCTGGAAGGAATACCCTCAAATATTCATAACTTAAATCTATTGAAAGAGAAATAAAGCAATATTGCTATCTCAGACCAGAAAAAATCCAGCTTACCTTGATGATCCACGGAGGCTTTTCTTCTGTCCTATCACGGTGCAGGTCAACGGCCACATCCTCAGGGAGAGCTGGAGGGACACAGAGTAACTGTCAGGACACTGGTGATGCTGCTCAGGAATTACTCAGGGGCTTTCTTCTCGATGAGGACATGGGGTGGTGTGTATGGATGTGGGAGGTTAGTAAGTGTGGGCTGAGCTGGTGTTGGGCCATCCTCTTTGGGGGATGAAGGAAGGCAAAGGACAAGAGGAAGGAATTGAAAACAGAGCTTTGGCTTTCTAGCTAAGGGGAGCCTAATCAGAAGGGAAGGGTCGATCTAAAAAATGGTAAACACTAAAATGCATGCTCTGTTTCAATGACAGGGACACATGACCCATGATTTGAGCTTCTGCTAAACTGCCACTGTCTCTTGATTTTTCCCAGATCACTCTTTCCCCAGCATCCACAAGTCCAGCTACTGCATTTATCATGTCTTCTCTTGTATGATATTTTATACCTGATTAAAAGCAACTTCCATTAAAGGACTGAATTCAATCCTAGACAAAATATGCTATATTTATTCACTAATCACTTGTCTTAAAGAAAATCAAATACACAAGATTTGACAAAACTGAAATCCTACCCTTTAGATACAGCCACTATCAATCGTATCATATTTTTCTCCCAGTCTTTGTTTTCTATACAATGTATGTATGCCCACTGAGTCAGGGGCTGTCCATACTCTAGGGAGCTGTTCCATAATTGGGACACTTCGTTATGAAGAGGGAGCCCGGACTGAGCACAGCCTGTCTCTAACCCAGCTGTGCAGGAGAAGTGTACAGGCTAACAGTCAGGCTCCACTTTGAGTCCTTGGGTGTGGGCTACAGAAATTGACCAATGCTATGGCTTATGGTAATGTTATCCAATACAATAAAATAGCTCCCTGATTCTTATCTGCTTTTGGCCTTGTTTAAGCAATGACACCAGCACTGACAGATATGACCTGTACTGTATACATGGGGTCTCACACCTCTCAGAATCTGTGAGCTGACCAGGAGAATGCAGGTCTTGAGGTGCATTTCACATTAATGACTGTGCCAAAGTCAACTGATAAGTCCACCCATAGCTGCCCTGGATTCTGTGATCATTAAGGCCACCTGATGGGCAAGGTCTGGACCTTTGGAGATGCTAGGACTTCCAGCCAAGGATACGGATGCAGGGACTCCCTTGCTCCATGACTGAGGATCCCTTGGCTGAGTGGTAAGTGCAGGTCAGGGATCCAGAGCATCCATATTGGGACCCATCCCTGGGTTCTCAGTTTGGCTTTTCCACTTAGGAGGTCAAGAGCTTAGAACATTTATCTCTGCACCATCTCCTTCTGAGGAAAAGGAATATTAACCAAATCTGGGCAACAGCTGTGTTGAGGGAAGAACATGCAACCAACTTCACAAAACAAGTAAGGGTCCTGTGCCTGAGCTAACCTTAGGTACTTCAAAACAACTCCGTAAGTCTCTTAGCCCCTTAGAGCGGATGAAAGCAATATTAGAGTTAAAAGTAACTTGTCCCAATTCCCTTACTCTGGAATAGTGAAACAAAATTCTACAGCAGAGGAAGCCTCATAAACACACAGCACCTGCCAGGGTTTACCACAGCCTTGGAAGAACTGGGAAGGATAAGACCAAGGCAGGCCTGAGGAAAGGTCAGAGGGTAGGCAGGACTGGGGTGTGGGGAGCATGGGCAGGGCTGTCTGGACGGAGCACTGGGTTGTAAGAAGAGCAGTGACCCTGGGTCCTGCTGCCCTGAGTCTCTGTCCTGGGCCTGGTCAACCCCAGGAGACCAGGTTAGCAGGGCTGTGAAAGCAAGTGTGTGAAGAAGCCCAGCAGCCCCTTCACACAGCCCTCTAGAATTCCTGCCGGCCATGAAGGGTCTTTAGGGGCAGCTGGACGTGGACCCCTCTCAAATGGAAGCATGTCAGCACATCAGCCTTGGGGAAATGGAGAGGCTGAGATGAGCTCAAGGAGCTCATGCAGTGATCCCAGAGCACATGTTCTGTGACTCATCCATCTCTGGGACTCTCCTTTACAAGAGGAACTAACAGTGAGGACAAAACATGAGGTGAAGCCACAAGTCCTGAAAGTGCAGAGGGAGACAGTTCACTTCTCATCCACCACCTCACCCTTTCTAGAAGAACTTGGTCTCAAGTTTCAAGGGCCCATGAGAGTTTTGACCCACAGGTTCTGTCCATCATAGGTCAATATGCAAAAGAAAACAAACTCTCCTGTGCACAATACCCTAGATGTGCTAACCAGAACACAAACTTCCATATTAGGCAGTGACAAGCGCAAGAAAGAGCAGCTCATGTGCAAAAGATCAGTTTTGATGAGCAAATCAAGAAAAGGTGATTATAGAGCACAGTCACGCCTAAGGACACAATTTCTCTCTATTGTATCATTAAAATATGAAAAAAACAAGTCAGAACTCTACACATATTTTATTCTTCTTTCTGATTTCATATCCACCTTCCTCAGTCTCCAAAGCAGGAGATATAACCCTAAAGTTCCAGGAACCCTCTGCCATTAGATCCTACCTAAGTGTTGTTCCTACCTGTATCCTTTTCCTTATCACGGCCACAAATGCTATCCAGAGTCGATTCTGTAGAAACACAAACATGAATGTACAAGTCTTATGGATACATTTAAAATGTGACTAATGTGACTGAGTAATTGGATATTTTATTTGTTTTATTTTAATACACTGAGTTAATCATTGATTGAATTAAATAAATTATAACAGGCACATCTAGCTAGTGGCTACCACACTATAATACACATCCCTCTCTCTCTCTCTCTCCATATATATATACATATCTACCCATTCAAGATGGCTGTTTGCTGATGGTTTCCCAAAGGAAAAACTTGTGCCCCGTGAAGGTACTTAGCCCAAGGGGTAAGAGGGATGTGTCCCTCTGCAGGTTTCCCTGGTAACCGATGAGCCCATCTGCTGTCAATTCCCCCTTTAACTGGTAGCCTGCCTATTCTGCCCAGAGTGAAGAATGCTGCTACTGCTGCTGCTGCGTTCTGCCTGCCATCGCCTATCTACAGTGGGATGTCTCTCCAGGACCGCATTGCTTCTGACGTGAAAGATCTCCCATCTATTAAACCATGAGTGTCTCTGTCCCTGTTTCCGGGCCCTTTCCTTAGCCCTGAGGCAGAGCAAGTACAGGGCTTGCAGGCGTGAGAGGTGCAGCCCAACAACTTCTGCAGGGCAGTTTGCTGGCCAGATTTGATGATTCCTTTGTAGGTGTTTCCTAGGCTCATGCACACTTGCCAGGCACTCATGAGACCTTGGGGACACTGAAACAGTAATGTCAACACCCAGATCCCAGAGGAATTCCCGACAGGTGTTCCACTTGAGGGGAGAGGTAATGAGCATGGCCCGGTGCACCTGTGCTAGACATAATCAGTGAGCAGGTGCAGAAGGGAGGGAGGGACATTCACTCACTTCATGAGGCCATCCTTCTCACCACTGCCTCTGAAAAATCCAGGGAAGGAAAGGACAATATGCCCTTAGAAGGTAAATGGCCTGTACACTAAAAACTACAAACCACTGCTGAAAGAATTTAACAAGGAACAAAGAATTGAAATGACATATCACATTCATAGACTGGAGACTTATTATTGTTGACATTTCTACACTACGCAAAGGTAAGTATAAATTCATTGTAATACATATCAAAATCCCAATGTCATTTTCAAAGAAATAGAAAAAAAAGATCCTAAAATATATATGGAAACACTAAGGACTCCAAACAGACAAAACAATCCTGAGAACAAAGAACATAGATGGAGGCTTCTCACTTCCTGTCTTCAAAACACACTACAAAGCCACAGGAATCAAAACTGTATGGTACTGACATAGAAACAGATACATAGGCCTAAAGACCAGAATAAATAACCCCCAAGAAAACTCATAGATACATGGCCAAATGAAATTCACCAAGCTTCTAAGACAACAAATAGGGAAAGTATAGTTTTTTCAACAGTCAATAGGATGAAAATATAACTTACAGAGAGATTACAAACATATATCAGAAAAGGAGCTAATGTCTAAAACATCTAAGAAAAACACTACAACTCAAATGCAAACTAAGTTAAAAAATTAAAAAGGGTAAATAAATGGGTTCAGAAATGTGCAAAGACTTAAAGAAGACATTTCCTGAAAAAGACATACAAATGGCTAACAAATATAGGAAAAGGTTCTCAACCTCACTAATCATCAAGGCAATGCAAATGAACACCTCACACCTGTTAGGCTGTGTATTATAAAGAAAAAAATTAACAGTTTAAGGCCAAGATGTGGGGAATTGGAAACTTTGTACACAGCTGGTGGGAATGTAAAATGGTGCAGCTCTTATGAAAAAGAGGATGGGGGTTCCTTATAAAATTATAAACAGAAATATCATATGATTCAGCAATCACAGTTCCGGGTATATATCCAGAGGAAATTAAATCAGTATCACAATGAGATGAACTTAGGTTCATTGCAGCATTCTCCACAATAGCCTAGATATGCAACCAACTTCACAAAACAAGTAAGTGTCCTGTGCCTGAGCTAACCTTAGGTACTTCAAAACAACTCCGTAAGTCTCTTAGCCCCTTAGAGAGGATGAAAGCAATATTAGAGTTAAAAGTAACTTGAACCAATTCCCTTAGTCTGGAATACTGAAACAAAAGTTCTACAGCAGGGGAAGCCTCCTAAACACACAGCACCTGCCAGGGTTTACCCCAGCCTTGGAAGAACTGGGAAGGATAAGACCAAGGCAGGCCTGAGGAAAGGTCAGAAGGTAGGCAGGACTGGAGTGTGGGGAGCAGGGGCAGGGCTGTCCGGATGGAGCAGTGGGTTGTAAGAAGAGCAGTGACCCTGGGTCCTGCTGCCCTGAGTCTCTGTCCTGGGCCTGGTCAATTCCAGGAGACCAGGTTAGCAGGGCTGTGAGAGCCAGTGTGTGAAGCGAGCCCAGCAGCCCCTTCACACAGTCCTCTAGAATTCCTGCTGGCCATGAAGGGTCTTTAGGGGCAGCTGGACGTGGAGCCCTCGCAATTGGAAGCATCTCAGCACATCAGCCTTGGGAGGTGCTGAGGCTGAAATGAGGAGACTGAGCACATGCAGTGATCCCAAAGCATGTGTTCTCTGACTCATCCACCTGTGGGAGCGCGCTTTCTATGAGGAATAAAGAGTGAGGACAAAAGTAAGATGAAGCTACAAGTCCTGAAAGTGTAGAGGGAGAGAGTTCTAGTCTCATCCACCACCTGACACTAAATATAAGGACTTGTTCTCCAGTGTCAAGTGACTATGAGAGTTTTGTTCCCACTAGGATATGGCCATCATACGTGAATGTAAAAATGAAACCAAAATCCTGGTGCAAAATACCCTCCAGGTACCAAACAGAAACGAACCTTTCATTTTTGGCAGTGAAAAAGCAATGAAAGAGTAGTCTTGTGAGAAAGAAAATTTCTGAATGCAAAGCTAGAAAAGATGACTATAAGCACAGTACAGTCAAAGAACATGGACACAACAACTCTATTATATCATTAAAATCTGGAAAGAACAAATCAGAATTCTACACATATTTCATTCTTCTTCCTGAGTTCATATTCACCTTCCTTCGTTTTTAAAGAAGTGGGTGGAACCAAAGTGTTCTAGAAATTGTCTCCCTTTAGATCCTACCTGAGAGTTGTTCCCTATGTGAATCGCCATCAGCATCACTGCTATGTAAGCTTCCACCATGCATTTTGTACAAACACAACCATGAGCTTAAAGTTATTATACAAGTTGACCCACCCATTTCTCCTACTCGACTTGCTGGCTCACACAGCATCACCCTGGTCTTCCCTCCAGGTTCTCAGACCTCCCCTGTGCTCTGTGCAGAGTCCTTCAATAAGATATTGATCACAGTTGAAAATTTCAAATGAGGGAGAGATGCTGAGAAAATCACCTTTCGACCCCTCACTTCCATAAACCCATTTATAGCTTTCACCGTCAACCTTACCAACCTGAAATTCCAGATGTTACAGACACACTTGAAACATGGCTAGTGTGACAAAGCAATTGTGTGTTTTGTGCATTTTTTAATAGAATGAGTTAATTATTGTTTGAACTAAATTAATTATAAAAAGACACATTTGGTTAGTGGCTACCACACTGGAAAGCTCAGCTCTAAGAAATCCAAAGATGAGAAAGAGGAAACCAGCCACCCTTCCCATGGTTGTTCTTTACTGCAGAAAATTTAATGGCCTGACCTGATCATTCGTATTTAGGTATATCTTGGGCTCTTGGACCCACGCCAGGCATTGGGAGAGTCCTTGTGGACACTGAAATAGTACAGTCAACACTCAGGTCCAAGAGGAATTCCCAGCAAGGGGCCCACTTGTAGACAGAGGTGAAGGGCGTGGCCCAGTACACCTGTATTAGACATAATCAGAGAGTAGGTGCAGGGCGAGGGAGGGATTTCACTCTCTCCATGAGTCCATCCTTCTCAATCCTGACTCTAGAAGACCTAAGGAAGGCAGTGGAAAAGGCCCCGTAGGAGGTGAAAAATTTGTATACTGAAAACTACAGGACATTACTGAAAAAAATTAAGGAAGAGACAAGAAATTGGAATGACATACCATGTTCATAGACTGGATTATTAAATACTGTTGCCATTTCTATACTACATAAAGGGATGTACACATACATCGCAACAACCCAGAAAATTCCATGTCATTATTATAGAAGTGGACAGAATTCTAAAATACATATGGAACCCACCCAAGTAGATAAAACAATCATGAGAGCAAAGAGCAATGATGGAGATTAACACTTCCTGAACTCAAAACACATAACAATGCCACAGTAGTCAAAACAGTCTGCTACTGGCATCAAGACAGTGAGATAGACCAATGAAATATAATAGAGAGACCCCAAATAAACGCACATATATATGGCCAACTGATCTTGGCCAAGGTTCTAAGATTACCAAGAGAAGAAAGGATAGTCTCTTCAACAATCAACAGAATGAAAAGGCAACCTATAGGATGGGAGGAAATATGTGTAAACCTTGTATCTGAATAAGAGACCAATATCCAGAATATATAAGAAACTATTACAAGTCAATTTCAGAAAAAGAGCGGGCAAATAACTGAGTTTAAAAATGGGTAAAAAGCTTCACTAGACATTTCTCCATGAAAACATACAAGTGGTCAATCTACATATGAAAATTTGCTCAACATTGCTAAGCATCAGGGAAATGGAAATCAAGCCACAAGGAGATATCACTCACACCTCTTAGGATGTGTATTATAAAAAGACAATTAGGGCTTCCCTGGTGGCACAGTGGTTGAGAGTCCGCCTGCCGAGGCAGGGGACACACGTTCGTGCCCCGGTCTGGGAGGATCCCACATGCCACTGAGCAGCTGGGACCATGAGCCATGGCCGCTGAGCCTGTGCGTTTGGAGCCTGTGCTCCCCAACGGGAGAGCCCACAGCAATGAGAGACACATGTACTGCAAAAAAAAAAAAAAAAAAAAAAAAAGAAAGACAGAAAATTAATGGATGCTGGCAAAGATGTGAAAAAGTGGAACTTCTGTACCCTGTTTTGTACCCTGTAGTAATGTAAAATGGTGTAGCCATTATGGAAAGCAGAATGGAGTTCCCCAAAAAATTATTAAGAGGACTATCATAAAATCCAGCAATCACTCATTTAGGTTTATATACCAAGGAGACAAAACAAGAATGTCCAAGAGATATCTACAATCTCATGTCTATGGCAGCATTATACACAATACACAACATAGGAAAACTGCCTAGTGTCCATGGGAAGATGAATTAATAAAGAAAATGTGGTGTATACATACAGTGGAATGTCATTCAGTCTTTGAAAAAGAAGGAAATCCTGCCATTTGCAGCAACACGAAAGAACTTGGAGGACATTTGTAAAAGTGAAATAAGCCAGTCACAGAAGGTCAAAAACTGAAAGAAAACTCCGAGAAGCAGAGAGTAGAAGGGGGGTTCCAAGAGCTGGCAGGAGGTTGACATGGGAAGTCTCTGTTCAATGGTTAGAATGTGTTATTTCAAAATGGAAAAGTTCTAGACACATGCTGTACAACAAGGTGCATGTAGTCAACAGGACGGCCTGGACATTTCAAAACTTGTTAAGACGTTGGATTGCATCGTATGTGTACTTTTACAACAATAAAATACACATATGTAAAATAAATACAAAGTGGAAAAAGGGGAAAAAAGAAGAAAAATAAGGAAAGGGAGTCAACAGAGGGAAAGAAGAAAGGTGGAAGGGTCTCGAATGTACACAGGTATCAGGAGATAATGGGAGAGAAGCTCCTCTCCCCAGGCTTTAAAGAAGACATCTCTCCAGAGTTCACTCCAGCAAGAGGGGGATGTCCTTTCTCTTCCCCATTCAACCAGAAGTGCCAATAGCAACCTAAGTGTGGCCCAGGCTGTGCTCAGGTGTACACTTTTCCTTGATCTCTAAACCAACCACACCTGACTCCCCATGGCTCAGGTTTCCTTAATGTATCTCCTTCCACTTCTCTAAAGCATTTCCTTCTTCAAGTCCAGCCCGAGGTGCCAATCCTGTCCTCACACGTGGGGTCCACTGGGCGGGTCTCTGAGTTCTTAAGAGCCTCCCTGTGAGTAGCAGGAACTGAATCGTACACCAGGGTTCCCCTCAGCACCATCAGGAAACTACCACCTAGGGATTGAGGATTTCTAGAACAACTTTACTCATACACAGTCTCTTGGGTAAACAAGGGACATTTTACAATCAAGCATTTTCAGTTTTTTCTTTGGTGGGGAAAATATTGACACATATAAGGCAATCATATTCTATTAAAGTATGTATTTCTCAAAGGACTCACTATTGAAAAAAAATTTTTAAGTATAACTTTCCATGTTTTAATTGACTTTACTCCCAGACTTGTTTGCTTGCAAAAGCCTTCAGAAAATATCAAGAACCTACTTCATCGGGCAGTTTGCACAGCAACATGAGTGGAGATCCTCTTGTCACACTGCTTGGTTTCTCTGTCCCACCTTGCAAAGCACAACCTCCAGTCCGCCATCCTGGGAAGGGAGCCAGTGCCCACCATGAGCTCAATCCCTGGGGTACATCTCTTGGTTCTGTCTTCACTGTATGCAGTGTTTCTTGCCCAGCACACAGAAACAGGGCTGGCACAAGTGATGGAAGACAGACTTTCTACAGGAGAAGGACATTTCGTTCCCTTAGCACAGAATCCGATAGTGAATATTAGCCTCAAAGGAGAAAGGTGGAGTGAATTTCCTCCATCTACTCCTGGAGGCTCCTTCTTTCTCGGACTCCTCCAGAACTGGGTGTGGCATGTGGGTACAAGCATGGGCTCCCTGCAAAAAGAAGGAGGCCTGCCTAGCACCAGGTGCTTCAGGTAAGGGGGGAGGACTCATCCCTAGGCTCTAATAGGAAACAGAATGAGGGAAGTGGCAGAGAGATGTATCATAACCATTCAGAATGCTATGAGACCTACTAAGAGATGAGATTTCTTATTAAATGAAGTTATAATTGACCAAGTAGTAGGGATGCTGAAACCCAGTGTTGTTCACTAAGAATCCAGCCATGGAGCAACTAAACCCGTGCACCACAACTACTGAGCCTGTGCTCTAGACCCCGCAAGTCACAACTACTGAGCCCACGTGCCACAACTTTTGAAGCCCATGCACCTAGAGCCTGTGCTCTGGAACAACAGTAGCCACCGAAATGAGAAGCCTGTGCACTGCAACGAAGATCCAACACAGTCAAAAGAAAAAAACAAAGAATCGAGTAAACATTTGCCTGGGTGTTGATAGGATTTGTTTTCCAGGTTAAATGAGGCTCAATTGGTATAAAATCAATGCACACCCTGAAAGTGTACAGTTTATTTACTTTTATATCCATACCCATTCATGATGCAGTGTTGATGGGAATATTTTTTAGAAAGTTGGCACCAGTAACAGTGATGTTTAGGGGAACATAAATCAAGGCAAACACAACACAAAATGTTCACATACACACACAGAATCATACCACTCATTTCACATACAGACACACCCAGTCTCATGCACACAAACCTACACCACCTAACCGTAATACAGCTTCTTCCTGGGAATAGAGTAATTGGTCACATTACTTGTAAATCACTTTCTATCACCAGGGCCCCTACTCTCATTCTCAGCACAAATTTGGAATCAGTTTGCCCTCTACACTAAAACCAGCAAGAATGTCCCACTTTCTCATCTTCAAAGTTCTTCCTCCCCAAGTGACTGACTCCAGAATACATACCGTTTTCCCGTTCTGGGAAGGCCACCTGCAATTACAGAAGAGAAAACACTATGAGGATAAGATCACAGTGGTGCTCAGGTCTTTTGTTCATTTGCTGACAGTAGAAAACCTCATAAGAAACAGTGGTCCAGGGAACCCAGCAAGGGTTATCAGAGCAAACCTACTCAGGCTGAAAGGCAAGAACTTTGCTGGGAGGATGGAACTTCCAAGTCCATTTAGGTTGGAAATCACAGAATTCTTTGCCTAGAGGAAAAATCGCTGCAGGAGAGACAGCTCCATACTCTACAGGCTGTAATGGATGCTGTCAATTGTAATGTCCTGTGGTATCAGGCACCATGAGTTGGTAATAGACTCTCACTCCACATTCTCCCAACCAAGGGAATTGTATGTATCTGGAAGGAATACCCTCAAATATTCATAACTTAATTCTATTGAAAGAGAAATAAAGCAATATTGCTATCTCAGACCAGAAAAAATCCAGCTTACATTGATGATCCACGGAGGCTTTTCTTCTGTCCTATCACGGTGCAGGTCAACGGCCACATCCTCAGGGAGAGCTGGAGGGACACAGAGTAACTGTCAGGACACTGGTGATGCTGCTCAGGAATTACTCAGGGGCTTTCTTCTCGATGAGGACATGGGGTGGTGTGTATGGATGTGGGAGGTTAGTAAGTGTGGGCTGAGCTGGTGTTGGGCCATCCTCTTAGGGGGATGAAGGAAGGCAAAGGATAAGAGGAAGGAATTGAAAACAGAGCTTTGTCTTTCTAGCTAAGGGGAGCCTAATCAGAAGGGAAGGGTCGATCTAAAAAATGGTAAACACTAAAATGCATGCTCTGTTTCAATGACAGAGACACATGACCCATGAATTGAGCTTCTGCTAAATTGCCACTGTCTCTTGATTTTTCCCAGATCACTCTTTCCCCAGCATCCACAAGTCCAGCTACTGCATTTATCATGTCTTCTCTTGTATGATATTTTATAACTGATTAACAGCAACCTCCATTAAAGGACTGAATTCAATCCTAGACAAATTATGCTATATTTATTCACTAATCACTTGTCTTAAAGAAAATCAAATACACAAGATTTGACAAAACTGAAATCCTACCATTTAGATACAGCCACTATCAATCGTATCATATTTTTCTCCCAGTCTTTGTTTTCTATACAATGTATGTATGCCCACTGAGGCAGGGGCTGTCCATACTCTAGGGAGCTGTTCCATAAGTGGGACACTTCGTTATGAAGAGGGAGCCTGGACTGAGCACAGCCTGTCTCTAACCCAGCTGTGCAGGAGAAGTGTACAGGCTAACAGTCAGGCTCCACTTTGAGTCCTTGGGTGTGGGCTACAGGAATTGACCAATGCTAAGGCTTATGGTAATATTATCCAATACAATAAAATAGCTCCCTGATTCTTATCTGCTTTTGGCCTTGTTTAAGCAATGACACCAGCACTGACAGATATGACCTGTACTGTATACATGGGGTCTCACACCTCTCAGAATCTGTGAGCTGACCAGGAGAATGCAGGTCTTGAGGTGCATTTCACATTAATGACTGTGCCAAAGTCAACTGATAAGTCCACCCATAGCTGCCCTGGATTCTGTGATCATTAAGGCCACCTGATGGGCAAGGTCTGGACCTTTGGAGATGCTAGGACTTCCAGACAAGGATACAGATGCAGGGACTCCCTTGCTCCATGACTGAGGATCCCTTGGCTGAGTGGTAAGTGCAGGTCAGGGATCCAGAGCATCCATATTGGGACCCATCCCTGGGTTCTCAGTTTGGCTTTTCCACTTAGGAGGTCAAGAGCTTAGAACATTTATCTCTGCACCATCTCCTTCTGAGGAAAAGGAATATTAACCAAATCTGGGCAACAGCTGTGTTGAGGGAAGAACATGCAACCAACTTCACAAAACAAGTAAGGGTCCTGTGCCTGAGCTAACCTTAGGTACTTCAAAACAACTCCGTAAGTCTCTTAGCCCCTTAGAGCGGATGAAAGCAATATTAGAGTTAAAAGTAACTTGTCCCAATTCCCTTACTCTGGAATAGTGAAACAAAATTCTACAGCAGAGGAAGCCTCATAAACACACAGCACCTGCCAGGGTTTACCACAGCCTTGGAAGAACTGGGAAGGATAAGACCAAGGCAGGCCTGAGGAAAGGTCAGAGGGTAGGCAGGACTGGGGTGTGGGGAGCATGGGCAGGGCTGTCTGGACGGAGCACTGGGTTGTAAGAAGAGCAGTGACCCTGGGTCCTGCTGCCCTGAGTCTCTGTCCTGGGCCTGGTCAACCCCAGGAGACCAGGTCAGCAGGGCTGTGAAAACAAGTGTGTGAAGAAGCCCAGCAGCCCCTTCACACAGCCCTCTAGAATTCCTGCCGGCCATGAAGGGTCTTTAGGGGCAGCTGGACGTGGACCCCTCTCAAATGGAAGCATGTCAGCACATCAGCCTTGGGGAAATGGAGAGGCTGAGATGAGCTCAAGGAGCTCATGCAGTGATCCCAGAGCACATGTTCTGTGACTCATCCATCTCTGGGACTCTCCTTTACAAGAGGAACTAACAGTGAGGACAAAACATGAGGTGAAGCCACAAGTCCTGAAAGTGCAGAGGGAGACAGTTCACTTCTCATCCACCACCTCACCCTTTCTAGAAGAACTTGGTCTCAAGTTTCAAGGGCCCATGAGAGTTTTGACCCACAGGTTCTGTCCATCATAGGTCAATATGCAAAAGAAAACAAACTCTCCTGTGCACAATACCCTAGATGTGCTAACCAGAACACAAACTTCCATATTAGGCAGTGACAAGCGCAAGAAAGAGCAGCTCATGTGCAAAAGATCAGTTTTGATGAGCAAATCAAGAAAAGGTGATTATAGAGCACAGTCACGTCTAAGGACACAATTTCTCTCTATTGTATCATTAAAATATGAAAAAAACAAGTCAGAACTCTACACATATTTTATTCTTCTTTCTGATTTCATATCCACCTTCCTCAGTCTCCAAAGCAGGAGATATAACCCTAAAGTTCCAGGAACCCTCTGCCATTAGATCCTACCTAAGTGTTGTTCCTACCTGTATCCTTTTCCTTATCACGGCCACAAATGCTATCCAGAGTCGATTCTGTAGAAACACAAACATGAATGTACAAGTCTTATGGATACATTTAAAATGTGACTAATGTGATTGAGTAATTGGATATTTTATTTGTTTTATTTTAATACACTGAGTTAATCATTGATTGAATTAAATAAATTATAACAGGCACATCTAGCTAGTGGCTACCACACTATAATACACATCCCTCTCTCTCTCTCTCTCCATATATATATATACATATCTACCCATTCAAGATGGCTGTTTGCTGATGGTTTCCCAAAGGAAAAACATGTGCCCCGTGAAGTACTTAGCCCAATGGGTAAGAGGGATGTGTCCCTCTGCTGGATTCCCTGGTAACCGATGAGCCCATCTGCTGTCAATCCCCCCTTTAACTGGTAGCCTGCCTATTCCGCCCAGAGTGAAGAATGCTGCTACTGCTGCTGCTGCGTTCTGCCTGCCATCGCCTATCTACAGTGGGATGTCTCTCCAGGACCACTTTGCTTCTGACGTGAAACATCTCCCATCTATTAAACCATGAATGTCTCTGTCCCTGTCTCCGGGCCCTTTCCTTAGCCCAGAGGCTGAGCAATACAGGGCTTGCAGGCGTGAGAGATGCAGCCCAACAACTTCTGCAGGGCAGTTTGCTGGCCAGATTTGATGATTCATTTGTAGGTATTTCCTAGGCTCATGCACACTTGCCAGGCACTCATGAGACCTGGGGACACTGAAACAGTAATGTCAACACCCAGATCCTAGAGGAATTCCAGACAGGTGTTCCACTTGAGGGGAGAGGTAATGAGCATGGCCCAGTGCACCTGTGCTAGACATAATCAGTGAGCAGGTGCAGAAGGGAGGGAGGGACATTCACTCACTTCATGAGGCCAGCCTTCTCACCACTGCCTCTGAAAAATCCAGGGAAGGAAGGGACAATATGCCCTTAGAAGGTAAATGGCCTGTACACTGAAAACTACAAAACACTGCTGAAAGAATTAAACAAGGAACAAATCATTGAAATGACATATCATATTCATAGACTGGAGACTTATTATTGTTGACATTTCTACACTCCCCGAAGGTAAGTATTAATTCATTGTAATACCTATCAAAATCCCAATGTCATATTCAAAGTAAAAGAAAAAACATCATTAAACACATATGGAACTACTAAGGACTCCAAACAGACAAAACAATCCTGAGAACAAAGAACATAGATGGAGGCTTCTCACTTCCTGACTTCAAAACACATTACAAAGCCACAGGAATCAAAACTGTACGGTACTGACATAGAAACAGATACATAGGCCTAAAGACCAGAATAAATAACCCCCAAGAAAACTCATAGATACATCGCCAAATGAAATTCACCAAGCTTCTAAGACAACAAATAGGGAAAGTATAGTTTTTTCAACAGTCAATAGGATGAAAATATAACATACAGAAAGATTACAAACATATATCAGAAAAGGAGCTAATATACAAAACATCAAAGAAAAACACTACAACTCAAATGCAAACTAAGTTAAAAAATTAAAAAGGGCAAATAACTGGGTTCAGAAATGTGCAAAGACTTAAAGAAGACATTTCCTGAAAAAGACATACAAATGGCTAACAAATATAGGAAAAGGTTCTCAACCTCACTAATCATCAGGGCAATGCAAATCAACACCTCATACCTGTTAGGCTGTGTATTATAAAGAAAAAAATTAACAGTTTAAGGCCGAGATGTGGGGAATTGGAAACTTTGTACACTGCTGGTGGGAATGTACAATGGTGCTGCTATTATGAAAAAGAGTATGGGGGTTCCTTATAAAATTATAAACAGAAATATCATATGATTCAGCAATCACAGTTCTGGGTATATAGCCAAAGGAAATTAAATCAGTATCACAATGAGATGAACATAGGTTCATTGCAGCATTCTACACAATAGCCTAGATATGCAACCAACTTCACAAAACAAGTAAGTGTCCTGTGCCTGAGCTAACCATAGGTACTTCAAAACAACTCCGTAAGTCTCTTAGCCCCTTAGAGAGGATGAAAGCAATATTAGAGTTAAAAGTAACTTGAACCAATTCCCTTAGTCTGGAATACTGAAACAAAAGTTCTACAGCAGGGGAAGCCTCATAAACTCACAGCACCTGCCAGGGTTTACCCCAGCCTTGGAAGAACTGGAAAGGATAAGACCAAGGCAGGTCTGAGGAAAGGTCAAAGGGTAGGAAGGACTGGAGTGTGGGGAGCAGGGACAGGGCTTCCGGATAGAGCCGTGGGTTGTAATAAGAGCAGTGACCCTGGGTCCTGCCGCCCTGAGTCTCTGTCCTGGGCCTGGTGAATTCCAGGAGACCAGGTTAGCAGGGCTATGAGAGCCAGTGTGTGAAGCGAGCCCAGCAGCCCCTTCACACAGTCCTCTAGAATTCCTGCTGGCCATGAAGCATCTGTAGGGGCAGCTGGACGTGGAACCCTCTCAAATGGAAGCATGTCAGCACATCAGCCTTGGGAGGTGCTGAGGCTGAAATGAGTTGACTGAGCACATGCTGTGATCCCAAACCATGTGTTCTGTGACTCATCCACTTCTGGGAGTGCAGTTTCCTTGAGAAATAAACAGTGAGGACAAAAGTAAGGTGAAGCTACAAGTTCTGAAAGTGTAGAGGGAGAGAACTCAAGTCTCATCCACCACCTGACACTGACTATAAGAACTTGTTCTCCAGTGTCAAGTGACTATGAGAGCTTTGTTCCCACTAGGATATGGCCATCATACGTGAATGTAAAAAGGAAACCAAAATCCCTGGTGCAAAATACCCTCCAGGTACCAAACAGAAATGAACTATTCATCTTTGGCAGTGAAAAAGCAATGAAAGAGTAGTCTTGTGAGAAAGAAAATTTCTAAATCGCAAAGCAATAAAAGATGACTATAAGCACAGTACAAAGGACATAGACACAATAACTCGATTATATCATTAAAATTTGGAAAGAACAAATCAGAATTCTACACATATTTCCTTCTTCTTCCTGATTTCATATTCACCTTCCTTCGTTTCTAAAGAACCAGGTGGAACCCAAGTGTTCTAGGAATTGTCTCCCTTTAGATCCTACCTGAGAGTTGTTCCCTACGTGAATCGTCATCAGCATCACTGCTATGTATGCTCTCCACCATGCAATCTGTACAAACACAACCATGAGCATAAAGTTATTATACAAGTTGACCCACCCATTTCTCCTACTCGACTTGCTGGCTCACACAGCATCACCCTGGTCTTCCCTCCAGGTTCTCAGACCTCCCCTGTGCTCTGTGCAGACAGAGTCCTTCAATAAGATATTTATCACAGTTGAAAATTTCAAATGTGGGAGAGATGCTGAGAAAATCACTTTTCGACCCCTCACTTCTATAGACCCATTTATAGCTTTCACCGTCAACCTTACCTACCTGAAATTCCAGATGTTACAGACACACTTCAAACATGGCTAGTGTGACCAAGCAATTGTGTGGTTTTTGCATTTTTTAATAGAATGAGTTAATTATTGTTTGAACTAAATTAATTATAAATAGACATATTTGGTTCGTGGCTACCACACTGGAAAGCTCAGCTGTAAGAAATCCAAAGATGAGAAAGAGGCAATCAGCCAACGCTCCCCTGGTTGTTCTTTACTGCAGAAAATTTGATGGCCTGATCTGATCATTCATATGTAGGTATATCTTGGGCTCTTGGACCCACGCCACGCATTGGGAGAGTCCTTGTGGACACTGAAATAGTACAGTCAACACTCAGATCCAAGAGGAATTCCCAGCAAGGGGCCCACTTGTAGACAGAGGTGAAGGGCATGGCCAAGTACACCTGAATTAGACATAATCAGAGAGTAGGTGCAGAGGGAGGGAGGGATTTCACTCTCTCCATGAGTCCATCCTTCTCACCCCTGACTCTAGAAGACCTGAGGAAGGCAGTGGAAAAGGCTCCATCGGAGGTGAAAAATTTGTATACTGAAAACTACAGGACATTGTGGAAAGAATTTAAAGAAGAGACAAGTAATTGGAATGACATACCATGTTCATAGACTGGATTATTAAATACTGTTGGCATTTCTGTACTACATAAAGTGATGTACACATATATCGCAACAACCCACATAATTCCATGTCATTATTATAGAAGTGGACAGAATCCTAAAATACATATGGAACCCCCAGAAGTAGATAAAACAATCTTGAGAGCAAAGAGCAATGATGGAGATAAACACTTCCTGAACTCAAAACACATAACAATGCCACAGTAGTCAAAACAGTCTGCTACTGGCATCAAGACAGTGAGATAGACCAATGAAATATAATAGAGGGACCTCAAATAAACGCACATATATATGGCCAACT
Source organism: Mesoplodon mirus (assembly GCF_964341445.2). Lineage (NCBI taxonomy): Eukaryota > Metazoa > Chordata > Mammalia > Artiodactyla > Ziphiidae > Mesoplodon > Mesoplodon mirus. The sequence continues at coordinate 162,931 of NW_028295325.1, forward strand.
GATCTTTGCCAAGGTTCTAAGATTACCAAGTGAAGAAAGGATAGTCTCTTCAACAATCAACAGAATGAAAAGGCAACTTATAGGATGGGAGGAAATATGTGTAAACCTTGAATCTGAATAACGGACCAATATGCAGAATATATAAGAAACTACAAGTCAATTACAGAAAAACAGCGGGCAAATAACTGAGTTTCAAAATGGGTAAAAAGCTTCACTAGACATTTCTCCATAGAGACATACAAGTGGTCAATCTACATATGAAAATTTGCTCAACATTGCTAAGCATCAGGGATATGGAAATCAAGCCTCAAGGAGATATCACTCACACCTGTTAGGATGTGTATTATAAAAAGACAATTAGGGCTTCCCTGGTGGCACAGTGGTTGAGAGTCCGCCTGCCGAGGCAGGGGACACGTGTTCGTGCCCCGGTCTGGGAGGATCCCACATGCCGCTGAGCGGCTGGGCCCATGAGCCATGGCGGCTGAGCTTGTGCATTTGGAGCATGTGATCCACAAGGGTAGAGCCCAGAACCATGAGAGGCCCGTGTACTGCAAAAAAAAAAAAGAAATAAAATTAATGGATGCTGGCAAAGATGTGAAGAAGTGAAACTTCTATACCCTGTTTTGTACCCTGTAGTAATGTAAAATGGTGTATCCATTATGGGAAACAGAATGATGGTCACCCTAAAATTATTAAGAACTATCATAAAACCCAGCAGTCACTCATTTAGATTTATATACAAAGGAGATAAAACAAGAATGTCCAAGAGATATCTACAATTTCATGTCTATGGCAGCATTATACACAATACACAACATAGGAAAACTGCCTAGTGTCCATGGGAAGATGAATTAATAAAGAAAATGTGGTGTATTCATACAGTGGAATGTCATTCAGTCTTTGAAAAAGAAGGAAATCCTGCCATTTGCAGCAACACGAAAGAACGTGGAGGACATTTGTAAGAGTGACATAAGCCAGTCACAGAAGGTCAAAAACTGAAAGAAAACTCTGAGAAGCAGAGAGTAGAAGGGTGGTTCCAAGAGCTGGCAAGAGGTTGACATGGGAAGTCTGTGTTCAATGGTTAGCATGTGTTATTTGCAACATGGAAAAGTTCTAGACACATGCTGTACAACAAGGTGCATGTAGTCAACAGAACTGACTGGACATTTCAAAACTTCTTAAGACGTTGGATTTCATTGTATGTGTACTTTTACAACAATAAAATATACATATGTAAAATAAATACAAAGTGGAAAAAGGGGAAAAAAGAAGAAAAATAAGGAAAGGGAGTCAACAGAGGGAAAGAAAAAAGCAGGAAGCGTATCGAATGTACACAGGTATCAGGAGATAATGGGAGAGAAGCTCCTCTCCCCAGGCTTTAAAGAAGACATCTCTCCAGAGTTCACTCCAGCAAGAGGGGGATGTCCTTTCTCTTCCCCATTCAACCAGAAGCGCAAATAGCATCCTAAGTGTGGCCCAGGCTGTGCTCAGGTGTACACTTTTCCTTGATCTCTAAACCAAACACCCCTGACTCCCCATGGCTCAGGTGTCCTTAAAGTATCTCCTTCCACTTCTCTAAAGCATTTCCCTCTTCAAGTCCAGCCAGAGGCTCTAATCCTGTCCTCAAACGTGGGGTCCACTTGGCGCGTCTCTAAGTTCTTAAAAGCCTCCCTGTGAGTAGCAGGCACCGAATCACACAGCAGGGTTTCCCTCAGCACCATCAGGAAACTATGACCTAGGGTATGAGGATTTCTAGAACAACTTTACTCATAGACAGTCTCTTGGGTAAACAAGGGACATTTTACAATCAAGCATTTTCAGTTTTTTCTTTGGTGGGGAATATATTGACACATATAAGGCAATCATATTCTATTAAAGTATGTATTTCTCAAAGGACTCACTATCGAAAAAAAATTTTTATATATAACTTTCCATGTTTTAATTGATTTTACTCCCAGACTTGTTTGCTTGCAAAAGCCTTCAGAAAATACCAAGAACCTACTTCACTTGGCAGTTTGCACAGCAACATGAGTGGCGATGCTCTTGCCACACTGCTTGGTTTCTCTGTCCCACCTTGTAAAGCACAACCTCCTGTCCGCCCTCCTGGGAAGGGAGCCAGTGCCCACCCTGAGCTCAATCCCTCGGGTAGATCTCTTGGTTCTGTCTTCACTGTATGCAGTGTTTCTTGCCCAGCACACAGAAACAGGGCCAGCACAACTGATGGAAAACAAACTTTACACAGGAGAAGGACATTTCGTTTCCTTAGCACAGAATCCGATAGTGAATACTAGCCTCAAAGGAGAAAGGTGGAGTGAATTTCCTCCATCTACTCCTGGAGGCTCCTTCTTTCTCGGAATCCTCCAGAACGGGGTGTGGCATGTGGGTACAAGCATGGGCTTTCTGCAAAAGGAAGGAGGCCTGCCTAGCACTAGGTGCTTCAGGTAAGAGGGGAGGACTCATCCCGAGGCTCTAATAGGAAACAGTTAGAATGAGGGAAGTGGCAGAGAGATGTATCATAACCATTCATAATGCTATGAGATGTACTAAGAGATGAGATTTCTAATTAAATGAAGTTGTAAATGGCCCAGTAGTAGGCATGCTGAAGCCCAGTTTTGTTCACTAAGAATCCACCCATGGAGCAACTAAGCCCGTGCACAACAATTACTAAGCCTGTGCTCTAGAGCCCGCAGGTCAAGGCCAAGATGTTGGGAATTGGAAACACTGTACACTGCTGGTGGGAATGTAAAATGGTGCCACTATTATGAAAAAGAGTATGGGGATTCCTTATAAAATTATAAACAGAAATAACATATGACTCAGCAATCCCAGTTCTGGGTATATATCCAAAGGAAATTAAATCAGTATCACAATGAGTTGAACTTAGGTTCATTGCAGCATTCTCCAAAATAGCCTAGATATGCAAACAACTTCACAAAAGAAGTAAGTGTCCTGTGCCTGAGCTAACCTTAGGTACTTCAAAACAACTCTGTAAGCCTCTTAGCCCCTTAGAGAGGATGAAAGCAATATTACAGTTAAAAGTAACTTGTCCCAATTCCCTTAGTCTGGAATACTGAAACAAAAGTTCTACAGCAGGGGAAGCCTCCTAAACACACAGCACCTGCCAGGGTTTACCCCAGCCTTGGAAGAACTGGGAAGGGTAAGACCAAGGCAGGCTTGAGGAAAGGAAAGAGGGAAGGCAGGACTGGAATGTGGGGAGCAGGGGCAGGGCTGTCCGGATGGAGCAGTGGGTTGTAAGAAGAGCAGTAACCCTGGGTCCTGCTGCCCTGAGTCTCTGTCCTGGGCCTGGTCAATTCCAAGAGACCAGGTTAGCAGGGCTGTGAGAGCCAGTGTGTGAAGAAGCCCAGCAGCCCATTCACACAGTCCTCTAGAATTCCTGCCGGCCATGAAGTTTCTTTAGGGGGAGCTGGACGTGGAGTCCTCTCAAATGGAAGCATGTCAGCACATCAGCCTTGGGAGGTGCTGAGGCTGAAATGAGGAGACTGAGCACATGCAGTGATCCCAAAGCATGTGTTCTGTGACTCATCCACCTCAGGGAGCACATTTTCCATGAGGAATAAACAGTGAGGACAAAAGTAAGATGAAGCTACAAGTCCTGAAAGTGTAGAGGGAGCGAGTTCAAGACTCATCCACCACCTGACACTAAATATAAGGACTTGTTCTCCAGTGTCAATTGACTATGAGACTTTTGTTCCCAATAGGATATGGCCATCATACGTGAATGTAAAAAGGAAACCAAAATCCCTGATGCAAAATACCCTCTAGGTACCAAACAGAAACGAACCTTTCATCTTTGGCAGTGAAAAAGCAATGAAAGAGTAGTCTTGTGAGAAAGAAAATTTCTGAATGGCAAAGCAAGAAAAGATGACTATAAGCACAGTACAGTCAAAGGACATGGACACAATAACTCTATTATATCATTAAAATTTGGAAAGAACAAACCAGAATTCTACACATATTTCCTTCTTCTTCCTGATTTCATATCCACCTTCCTTCGTTTCTAAAGAACCAGGTGGAACCCAAGTGTTCTAGGAATTGTCTCCCTGTAGATCCTACCTGAGAGTTGTTCCCTACGTGAATCGTCATCAGCATCACTGCTATGTATGCTCTCCACCATGCAATCTGTACAAACACAACCATGAGCATAAAGTTATTATACAAGTTGACCCACCCATTTCTCCTACTCGACTTGCTGGCTCACATAGCATCACCCTGGTCTTCCCTCCAGGTTCTCAGACCTCCCCTGTGCTCTGTGCAGACAGAGTCCTTCAATAAGATATTGATCACAGTTGAAAATTTCAAATGTGGGAGAGATGCTGAGAAAATCACTTTTCGACCCCTCACTTCTATAGACCCATTTATAGCTTTCACCGTCAACCTTACCTACCTGAAATTCCAGATGTTATAGAAACACTTCAAACATGGCTAGTGTGACCAAGCAATTGTGTGGTTTTTGCATTTTTTAATAGAATGAGTTAATTATTGTTTGAACTAAATTAATTATAAATAGACACATTTGGTTCGTGGCTACCACACTGGAAAGCTCAGCTGTAAGAAATCCAAAGATGAGAAAGAGGCAATCAGCCAACGCTCCCCTGGTTGTTCTTTACTGCAGAAAATTTGATGGCCTGATCTGATCATTCGTATGTAGGTATATCTTGGGCTCTTGGACCCACGCCACGCATTGGGAGAGTCCTTGTGGACACTGAAATAGTACAGTCAACACTCAGATCCAAGAGGAATTCCCAGCAAGGGGCCCACTTGTAGACAGAGGTGAAGGGCATGGCCAAGTACACCTGAATTAGACATAATCAGAGAGTAGGTGCAGAGGGAGGGAGGGATTTCACTCTCTCCATGAGTCAATCCTTCTCACCCCTGACTCTAGAAGACCTGAGGAAGGCAGTGGAAAAGGCCCCATCGGAGGTGAAAAATTTGTATACTGAAAACTACAGGACATTGTGGAAAGAATTTAAAGAAGAGACAAATAATTGGAATGACATACCATGTTCATAGACTGGATTATTAAATACTGTTGGCATTTCTGTACTACATAAAGTGATGTTCACATATATCGCAACAACCCACATAATTCCATGTCATTATTATAGAAGTGGACAGAATCCTAAAATACATATGGAACCCCCCCCAAGTAGATAAAACAATCTTGAGAGCAAAGAGCAATGATGGAGATTAACACTTCCTGAACTCAAAACACATAACAATGCCACAGTAGTCAAAACAGTCTGCTACTGGCATCAAGACAGTGAGATAGACCAATGAAATATAATAGAGGGACCTCAAATAAACGCATATATATATGGCCAACTGATCTTTGCCAAGGTTCTAAGATTACCAAGTGAAGAAAGGATAGTCTCTTCAACAATCAACAGAATGAAAAGGCAACTTATAGGATGGGAGGAAATATGTGTAAACCTTGAATCTGAATAACGGACCAATATGCAGAATATATAAGAAACTACAAGTCAATTACAGAAAAACAGCGGGCAAATAACTGAGTTTCAAAATGGGTAAAAAGCTTCACTAGACATTTCTCCATAGAGACATACAAGTGGTCAATCAACATATGAAAATTTGCTCAACATTGCTAAGCATCAGGGATATGGAAATCAAGCCTCAAGGAGATGTCACTCACACCTGTTAGGATGTGTATTATAAAAAGACAATTAGGGCTTCCATGGTGGCACAGTGGTTGAGAGTCCGCCTGCCGAGGCAGGGGACACGTGTTTGTGCCCCAGTCTGGGAGGATCCCACATGCCGCTGAGCGGCTGGGCCCATGAGCCATGGCGGCTGAGCTTGTGCATTTGGAGCATGTGATCCACAAGGGTAGAGCCCAGAACCATGAGAGGCCCGTGTACTGCAAAAAAAAAAAAAAAGAAATAAAATTAATGGATGCTGGCAAAGATGTGAAGAAGTGAAACATCTGTACCCTGTTTTGTACCCTGTAGTAATGTAAAATGGTGTATCCATTATGGAAAACAGAATGTTGGTCACCCCAAAATTATTAAGAAGTATCATAAAACCCAGAAGTCACTCATTTAGATTTATATACAAAGGAGATAAAACAAGAATGTCCAAGAGATATCTACAATTTCATGTCTATGGCAGCATTATACACAATACACAGCATAGGAAAACTGCCTAGTGTCCATGGGAAGATGAATTAATAAAGAAAATGTGATGTATACATACAGTGGAATGTCATTCAGTCTTTGAAAAAGAAGGAAATCCTGCCATTTGCAGCAACACGAAAGAACTTGGAGGACATTTGTAAGAGTGAAATAAGCCAGTCACGGAAGGTCAAAAACTGAAAGAAAACTCCGAGAAGCAGAGAGTAGAAGCGTGGTTCCAAGAGCTGGCAGGAGGTTGACATGGGAAGTCTCTGTTCCATGGTTAGCATGTGTTATTTGCAAAATGGAACAGTTCTAGATACATGCTGTACAACAAGGTGCATGTAGTCAACAGGACTGACTGGACATTTCAAAACTTGTTAAGAAGTTGGATTTCATCATATGTGTACTTTTACAACAATAAAATATACATATGTAAAATAAATACAAAGTTGAAAAGGGGGAAAAAAGTAGAAAAATATGGAAAGGGAGTCAACAGAGGGAAAGAAGAAAGGAGGAAGGGTCTCGAATGTACACAGGTATCAGGAGATAATGGGAGAGAAGCTCCTCTCCCCAGGCTTTAAAGAAGACATCTCTCCAGAGTTCACTCCAGCAAGAGGGGGATGTCCTTTCTCTTCCCCATTCAACCAGAAGTGCCAATAGCATCCTAAGTGTGGCCCAGGCTGTGCTCAGGTGTACACTTTTCCTTGATCTCTAAACCAACCACCCCTGACTCCCCATGGCTCAGGTGCCCTTCCTGTATCTCCTTCCACTTCTCTAAAGCATTTCCCTCTTCAAGTCCAGCCCGAGGCTCCAATCCTGTGCTCACACGTGTGGCCCACTGGGCGGGTCTCTGAGTTCTTAAGAGCCTCCCTGTGTGTAGCAGGCACTGAATCACACACTAGTGTTCCCCTCAGCACTATCAGGAAACTACGACCTAGGGATTCATGATTGCTAGAACAACTTTACTCATACACAGTCTCTTGGGTAAACAAGTGACATTTTACAATCAAGCATTTTCAGTGTTATCTTTGGTGGGGAAAATATTGACACATATAAGGCAATCATATTCTATTAAAGTATGTATTTCTCAAAGGACTCACTATCGAAAAAATTTTTATATATAACTTTCCATGTTTAGTTGACTTTACTCCCAGACTTGTTTGCTTGCAAAAGCCTTCAGAAAAAACCAAGAACGTACTTCATCTGGCAGTTTGCACAGCAACATGAGTGGAGATGCTCTTGTCACACTGCTTGGTTTCTCTATCACACGTGGCAAAGCACAAGCTCCTCTCCAACCTCCTGGGAAGGGAGCCAGTGACCACCCTGAGCTCAATCCCTGGGGTACATCTCTTGGTTCTGTCTTCACTGTATGCAGTGTTTCTTGCCCAGCACACAGAAACAGGGCCGGCACAAGTGATGGAAGACAGACTTTCCACAGGAGAAGGACATTTCGTTTCCTTAGCACAGAATCCGATAGTGAATATTAGCCTCAAAGGAGAAAGGTGGAGTGAAATTCCTCCATCAACTCCTGGAGGCCCCTTCTTTCTCGGGCTCCTCCAGAGCTGGGTGTGGCATGTGGGTACAAGCATGGGCTCCCTGCAAAAAGAAGGAGGCCTGCCTAGCACTACGTGCTTCAGGTAACGGGGGAGGACTCATCCCGAGGCTCTAATAAGAAAAAGAATGAGGGAAGTCCAGATAGATGTATCATAACCATTGAGAATGCTATGAGACCTACTAAGAGATGAGATTTCTTATTAAATGAAGTGGTAATTGGCCCAGTAGTAGGGATTCTGAAACCCAGTTTTGTTCCCTAAGAATCCAGCCATGGAGCAGCTAAGCCCTTGCACCACAAATACTAAGCCTGTGCTCTAGAGCCCGCAAGTCACAACTACTGAGCCCACGTGCCACAACTATTGAAGCCCATGCACCTAGAGCCCACGCTCTGGAACAACAGTAGCCACCGAAATGAGAAGCCCACGCACTGCAACGAAGACCCAACACAGCCAAAAGAAAAAAAAAAAAGAATCCAATAAACATTTGCCTGGGTGGTGATAGGATTTGTTTTCCAGGTTAAATGAGGCTCAATTAGTATAAAATCAATGCACACCCTGAAAGTGTACAGTTTATTTAGTTTTATATCCATACCCATTCATGATGCAGTGTTGAGGGGAATATTTTCTAGAAAGTTGGCACCAGTAACAGTGATGTTTAGGGGAACATAAATCAAGGGAAACACAACCCAAAATGTTCACATACACACACAGAATCATACCACTCATTTCACATACAGAATCACCCAGTCTCATGCACACAAACCTACACCACCTAACCATAATACAGATTCTTCTTGGGACTATAGTAATTGGTCACATTACTTGTAAATCACTTTCTATCACCAGGGCCCCTACTCTCATTCCCAGCACAAATTTGGAATCTGTTTGCCCTCTACACTAAAACCAGCAAGAATGTCCCACTTTCTCATCTTCAAAGTTCTTCCTCCCCAAGTGACAGATTCCAGAATACATACTGTTTATACGTTCTGTGAAGGCCACCTGAAATAAAAGAAGAGAAAACACTATGAGGATAAGATCACAGTGATGCTCAGGTCTTTTGTTCATTTGCTGACAGTAGAAAAACCTCGTAAGAAACAGTGGTCCAGGGAACCCAGCAAGGGTTATCAGAGCAAACCTACTCAGGCTGAAAGGCAAGAACTTTGCTGAGAGGATGGAACTTCTAAGTCCATTTAGGTTGGAAATTACAGAATTCTTTTCGTAGAGGAAAAATCGATGCAGGAGAGAGAGCTCTGTACTCCACAGGCTGTAATGGATGCTGTCAATTGTAATGTCCTGTGGAATCAGGCACCATGAGTTGGTAATAGACTCTCACTCCACATTCTCCCAACCAAGGGAATTGTATGTATCTGGAAGGAGTACCCTCAAATATTTATAACTTAATTCTATTGAAAGAGAAATAAAGCAATATTTCTATTTCAGACCAGAAAAAATCCAGCTAACCTTGATTTTCCACGGAGGCTTTTCTTCTGTCCTATCACGGTGCAGGTCATCCGCCACATCCTCAGGGAGAGCTGGAGGGACACAGAGTAACTGTCAGGACACTGGTGCTGCGACTCAGGAATTACTCAGGGGCTTTCTTCTCGATGAGGACATGGGGTGGTGTGTATGGATGTGGGAGGTTAGTACGTGTGGGCTGAGCTGGTGTTGGGCCATCCTCTTTGGGGAATAAAGGAAGGCAAAGGACAAGAGGAAGGAAATGAAAACCGAGCTTTGGCTTTCTAGCTAAGGGGAGCCTCATCAGAAGGGAAGGGTCGATCTAAAAAATGGTAAACACTAAAATGCATGCTCTGTTTCAATGACACAGACCCATGACCCATCCTGCCTCTTTTGAGCTTCTGCTAAATTGCCACTGTCTCTTGATTTTTCCCAGATCACTATTTCCCCCGCATCCACAATGCCAGCTACTGCATTTATCATGTCTTCTGTTGTATGATATTTTATACTTGATTAACAGCAACCTCCATTAAAGGACTGAATTCAATCCTAGACAAAATATGCTACATTTATTCACTAATCACTTGTCTTAAAGAAAATCAAATACACAAGATTTGACAAAACTGGAATCCTACCATTTAGATACAGCCACTATCAATCATATCATATTTTTCTCCCAGTCTTTGTTTGCTATACTATGTATGTATGCCCCCCGAGTCAGGGGCTGTCCATACACTAGGGAGCTGTTCGATAAGTGGGACACTTCGTTATGAAGAGAGAGCCCAGACTGAGCACAGCCTGTCTCTAATCAGCTGTGCAGGAGAAGTGTACAGGCTAACAGTCAGGTTCCACTTTGAGTCCTTGGATATGGGCTACAGGAATTGACCAATGCTATGGCTTATGGTAATGTTATCCAATACAATAAAATAGCTCCCTGATTCTTATCTGCTTTTGGCCTTGTTTAAGCAATGACACCAGCACTGACAGATATGACCTGTACTGTATACATGAGGTCTCACACCTCTCAAAATCTGTGAGCTGACCAGGAGAATGCAGGTCCTGAGGTGAATTTCACAATAATGACTGTGCCAAAATCAACTGATAAGTCCACCCATAGCTGCCCTGGATTCTGTGACCACTAAGGCCACCGGATGGGCAAGGTCTGGAACTTTGGAGATGCTAGTATTTCCAGCCAATTATACGGATGCAGGGACTCCCTTGCTCCATGACTGAGGATCCCTTGGCTGAGTGGTAAGTGCAGGTCAGGGATCCAGAGCACCCATACTGGGACACACCCATGGATTCTCAGTATGGCTTTTCCACTTAGGAGGTCAAGAGCTGAGAACATTTATCTCTGCACCATCTCCTTCTGAGGAAAAGGAATATTAACCAAATCTGGGCAACAGCTGTGTTGAGGGATGAACATGCAACCAACTTCACAAAACAAGTTAGGGTCCTGTGCCTGAGCTAACCTTAGGTACTTCAAAACAACTCCGTAAGTCTCTTAGCCCCTTAGAGAGGATGAAAGCAATATTAGAGTTAAAAGTAACTTGAACCAATTCCCTTAGTCTGGAATACTGAAACAAAATTCTACAGCAGAGGAGCCTCTTAAACACACAACTCCTGCCAGGGTTTACCCCAGCCTTGGAAGAACTGGGAAGGATAAGCCCAAGGCAGACCTGAGGAAAGGTCAGAGGTTAGGCAAGACTGGGGAGTGGGGAGCAGGGGCAGGGCTGTCTGGACGGAGCAGTGGGTTGTAAGAAGAGCAGGGACCCTGGGTCCTGCTGCCCTGAGTCTCTGTCCTGGGCCTGGTGAATTCCAGGAGACCAGGTTAGCAGGGCTGTGAGAGCCAGTGTGTGAAGAAGCCCAGCAGCCCATTCACACAGTCCTCTAGAATTCCTGCCGGCCATGAAGGGTCTTTAGGATCAGCTGGACGTGGACCCCTCTCAAATGGAAGCATGTCAGCACATCAGCCTTGGGAGGTGCTGAGGCTGAAATGAGGAGACTGAGCACATGCAGTGATCCCAAATCATGTGTTCTGTGACTCTTCCACCTCTGGGAGCGTGCTTTCCATGAGGAATAATCCGTGAGGACAAAAGTAAGATGAAGCTACAAGTCCTGAAAGTGTAGAGGGAGAGAGTTCAACTCTCATCCACCACCTGACACAAACTATAAGAACTTGTTCTCCAGTGTCAAGTGATTATGAGAGTTTTGTTCCCACTAGGAAATGGCCATCATACGTGAATGTAAAAAGGAAACCAAAATCCTTAGTGCAAAATACCCTCCAGGTACCGAACAGAAACGAACCTTTCATTTTTGGCAGTGAAAAAGCAATGAAAGAGTAGTCTTGTGAGAAAGAAAATTTCTGAATGGCAAAGCAAGAAAAGAAGCACAGTAGAGTCAAAGGACATGGACACAATAACTCGATTATATCATTAAAGTTTGGAAAGAACAAATCAGAATTCTACACATATTTCCTTCTTCTTCCTGATTTCATATTCACCTTCCTTAGTTTCTAAAGAACCGGGTGGAAACCAAGTGTTCTAGGAATTGTCTCGCTTTAGATCCTACCTGAGAGTTGTTCCCTATGTGAATCGTCCTCAGCATCACTGCTATGTATGCTCTCCAAGATCCATTCTGTACGAACACAAACATGAGCATAAAGTTATTATACAAGTTGACCCACCCATTTCTCCTACTCGACTTGCTGGCTCACACAGCATCACCCTGGTCTTCCCTCCATGTTCTCAGACCTCACCTGGGCTCTGTGCAGACAGAGTCCTTCAATAAGATATTTATCACAGTTGAAAATTTCAAATGAGGGAGAGATGCTGAGAAAATCACCTTTCGACCCCTCACTTCTACAGACCCATTTATAGCTTTCACCGTCAACCTTACCAACCTGAAATTCCAGATGTTACAGACGCACTTGAAACATGGCTAGTGTGACCAAGCAATTGTGTGGTTTTTGCATTTTTTAATAGAATGAGTTAAGTCTTGATTGAACTAAATTAATTATAAATAGACACATTTGGTTCGTGGCTACCACACTGGAAAGCTCAGCTATAAGAAATCCAAAGATGAGAAACAGGCAACCAGCCACCCCTCCCCTGGTTGTTCTTTACTGCAGAAAATTTGATGTCCTGATCTGATCATTCGTATGTAGGTATATCTTGGGATCTTGGACCCACGCCACGCATTCGGAGAGTCCTTGTGGACACTGAAGTAGTACAGTCAACACTCAGATCCAAGAGGAATTCCCAGCAAGGGGCCCACTTGTAGACAGAGTTGAAGAGCATGGCCCAGTACACCTGTATTAGACATAATCAGAGAGTAGGTGCAGAGGGGAGGGAGGGATTTCACTCTCTCCATGAGTCCATCCTTCTCACCCCTGACTCTAGAAGACCTGAGGAAGGCAGTGGAAAAGGCCCCGTAGGAGGTGAAAAATTTGTATACTGAAAACTACAGGACATTGCGGAAAGAAATTAAAGAAGAGACAAAGAATTGGAAAGATATAAGATGTTCATAGACTGGATTATTAAATACTGTTGGCATTTCTATACTACATAAAGTGATGTACACATATATCACAACAACCCACAAAATTCCATGTCATTATTATAGAAGTGGACAGAATCCTAAAATACATATGGAACCCCCCACAAGTAGAAAAAACAATCTTGAGAGCAAAGAGCAATGATGGAGATTAACACTTCCTGAACTCAAAACACAAAACAATGCCACAGTAGTCAAAACAGTCTGCTAGTGGCATCAAGACAATGAGATAGACCAATGAAATATAATAGAGAGACCCCAAATAAATGCACATATATATGGCCTACTGATCTTGGCCAAGGTTCTAAGATTACCAAGTGAAGAAAGGATAGTCTCTTCAACAATCTACAGCATGAAAAGGCAACCTATAGGATGGGAGGAAATATGTGTAAACCTTGTATCTGAATAAGGGACCAATATCCAGAATATATAAGAAACTACTTCAGGTCCATTTCAGAAAAACAGCAGGCAAATAACTGAGTTTAAAAATGGGTAAAAAGCTTCACTAGACATTTCTCCATAAAGACATACAGGTGGTCAATCTACATATGAAAATTTGCTCAACATTGTTAAGCATCAGGGAAATGGAAATCAAGCCACAAGGAGATATCACTCACACCTGTTAGGATGTGTATTATAAAAAGACAATTAGGTCTTCCCTGGTGGCACAGCGGTTGAGAGTCCGCCTGCCGAGGCAGGGGACACGTGTTCGTGCCCCAGTCTGGGAGGATACCACGTGCCGCTGAGCGGCTGGGCCCATGAGCCATGGCCGCTGAGCCTGTGCGTTTGGAGCCTGTGCTCCGCAATGGGAGAGCCCACAACAATGAGATGATCCTGTACTGCCAAAAAAAAAAAAGAAAGAAAGAAAATTAATGGATGCTGGCAAAGATGTGAAGAATTGGAACTCCTGTACCGTGTTTTGTACCCTGTAGTAATGTAAAATTTGTAGACATTATGGAAAACAGAATGGAGGTCCCCAAAAAATTATTAGGAGAACTATCATAAAATCCACAATCACTCATTTAGGTTTATATACAAAGGAGATAAAACAAGAATGTCCAAGAGATATCTACAATCTCATGTCCATTGCAGCATTATACACAATACACCACATAGGAAAACTGCCTAGTGTCCATGGGAAGATGAATTAATAAAGAAAATGTGGTGTATACATACAGTGGAATGTCATTCAGTCTTTGAAAAAGAAGGAAATCCTGCCATTTGCAGCAACACGAAAGAACTTGGAGGACATTTGTAAGAGTGAAATAAGCCAGTCACGGAAGGTCAAAAACTGAAAGAAAACTCCAAGAAGCAGAGAGTAGAAGGGGGGTTCCAAGAGCTGGCAGGAGGTTGACATGGGAAGTCTCTGTTCAATGGTTAGCATGTGTTATTTCAAAATGGAAAAGTTCTAGACACATGCTGCACAACAAGGTGCATGGAGTCAACAGGACTGCCTGGACATTTCAAAACTTGTTAAGAAGTCGGATTTCATCGTATGTGTACATTTACAACAATAAAATACACATATGCAAAATAAATACAAAGTGGGAAATGGGGAAAAAAGAAGAAAAATAAGGAAAGGGAGTCAACAGAGGGAAAGAAGAAAGCAGGAAGGGTCTCGAATGTACACAGGTATCAGGAGATAATGGGAGAGAAGCTCCTCTCCCCAGGCTTTAAAGAAGACATCTCTCCAGAGTTCACTCCAGCAAGAGGGGGATGTCCTTTCTCTTCCCCATTCAACCAGAAGTGCCAATAGCATCCTAAGTGTGGCCCAGGCTGTGCTCAGGTGTACACTTTTCCTTGATCTCTAAACCAACCACCCCTGACTCCCCATGGCTCAGGTGCCCTTCCTGTATCTCCTTCCACTTCTCTAAAGCATTTCCCTCTTCAAGTCCAGCCTGAGGCGCCAATCCTGTCCTCACACGTGGGGTCCACTGGGCGGGTCTCTGAGTTCTTAAGAGCCTCCCTGTGAGTAGCAGGCACTGAACACCAGGGTTCCCCTCAGAACCATCAGCAAACTACGACATAGGGATTCAGGATTTCTAGAACAACTTTACTCATAGACAGTCTCTTGGGTAAACAAGTGACATTTTACAATCAAGCATTTTCAGATTTTTCTTTGGTGGGGAAAATATTGACACATATAAGGCAATCATATTCTATTAAAGTATGTATTTCTCAAAGGACTCACTATTGAAAAAAAAATTAAGTATAACTTTCCATGTTTTAATTGACTTTACTCCCAGACTTGTTTGCTTGCAAAAGCCTTCAGAAAATACCGAGAACCTACTTCACTTGGCAGTTTGCACAGGAACATGAGAGATGCTCTTGTCACACTGCTTGGTTTCTCTGTCCCACCTTGTAAAGCACAACCTCCTGTCCGCCCTCCTGGGAAGGGAGCCAGTGCTCACCCTGAGCTCAATCCCTGGGGTAGATCTCTTGGTTCTGTCTTCACTGTATGCAGTGTTTCTTGCCCAGCACACAGAAACAGGGCCAGCACAACTGATGGAAAACAAACTTTACACAGGAGAAGGACATTTCGTTTCCTTAGCACAGAATCCGATAGTGAATATTAGCCTCAAAGGAGAAAGGTGGAGTGAATTTCCTCCATCTACTCCTGGAGGCTCCTTCTTTCTCAGAATCCTCCAGAACTGGGTGTGGCATGTGGGTACAATCATGGGCTTCCTGCAAAAGGAAGGAGGCCTGCCTAGCACTAGGTGCTTCAGGTAAGGGGGGAGGACTCATCCCGAGGCTCTAATAGGAAACAGTTAGAATGAGGGAAGTGGCAGAGAGATGTATCATAAACATTCAGAATGCTATGAGACGTACTAAGAGATGAGATTTCTTATTAAATGAAGTGGTAATTGACCCAGTATTAGGCATGCTGAAACCCAGTTTTGTTCACTAAGAATCCAGCCATGGAGTAACTAAGCCCGTGCACAACAACTACTAAGCCTGTGCTCTAGAGCCCGCAGGTCAAGGCCAAGATGTGGGGAATTGGAAACAATGTACACTGCTGGTGGGAATGTAAAATGGTGCGACTATTATGAAAAAGAGTATGGGGGTTCCTTATAAAATTATAAACAGAAATATCATATGATTCAGCAATCACAGTTCTGGGTATATATCCAAAGGAAATTAAATCATATCACAATGAGATGAATTTAGGTACATTGCAGCATTCTCCAAAATAGCTTAGATATGCAAGCAACTTCACAAAAGACGTAAGTGTCCTGTGCCTGAGCTAACCTTAGGTACTTCAAAACAAGTCCGTAAGTCTCTTAGCTCCTTAGAGAGGATGAAAGCAATATTACAGTTAAAAGTAACTTGTCCCAATTCCGTTAGTCTGGAATACTGAAACAAAATTCTACAGCAGAGGAAGCCTTATAAACACACAGCACCTGACAGGGTTTACCCCAGCCTTGGAAGAACTGGGAAGGATAAGACCAAGGCAGGCTTGAGGAAAGGAAAGAGGGCAGGCAGGACTGGAGTGTGGGGTGCAGGGGCAGGGCTGTCCGGATGGAGCAGTGGGTTGTAAGAAGAGCAGTAACCCTGGGTCCTGCTGCCCTGAGTCTCTGTCCTGGGCCTGGTCAATTCCAAGAGACCAGGTTAGCAGGGCTGTGAGAACCACTGTGTGAAGAAGCCCAGCAGCCCCTTCACACAGTCCTCTAGAATTCCTGCCGGCCATGAAGGTTCTTTAGGGGGAGCTGGACGTGGAGCCCTCTCAAATGGAAGCATGTCAGCACATCAGCCTTGGGAGGTTCTGAGGCTGAAATGAGGAGATTGAGCACATGCAGTGATCCCAAAGCATGTGTTCTGTGACTCATCCACCTCAGGGAGCACATTTTCCATGAGGAATAAACAGTGAGGACAAAAGTAAGATGAAGCTACAAGTCCTGAAAGTGTAGAGGGAGAGAGTTCAAGTCTCATCCACCACCTGACACTAAATATAAGGACTTGTTCTCCAGTGTCAATTGACTATGAGACTTTTGTTCCCAATAGGATATGGCCATCATACGTGAATGTAAAAAGGAAACCAAAATCCCTGGTGCAAAATACCCTCCAGGTACCAAACAGAAACGAATCTTTCATCTTTCGCAGTGAAAAAGCAATGAAAGAGTAGTCTTGTGAGAAAGAAAATTTCTGAATGGCAAAGCAAGAAAAGATGACTATAAGCACAGTACAGTCAAAGGACATGGACACAATAACTCGAGTATATCATTAAAATTTGGAAAGAACAAATCAGAATTCTACACATATTTCCTTCTTCTTCCTGATTTCATATTCACCTTCCTTAGTTTCTAAAGAACCGGGTGGAACCCAAGTGTTCTAGGAATTGTGTCCCTTTAGATCCTACCTGAGAGTTGCTCCCTATGTGAATCATCATCAGCATCACTGCTATGTATGCTCTCCACGATCCATTCTGTACAAACACAACCATGAGCATAAAGTTATTATACAAGTTGACCCACCCATTTCTCCTACTCAACTTGCTGGCTCACACAGCATCACCCTGGTCTTCCCTCCAGGTTCTCAGACCACCCCTGTGCTCTGTGCAGACAAAGTCCTTCAATAAGATATTGATCACAGTTGAAAATTTCAAATGAGGGAGTGTTGCTGAGAAAATCATCTTTCGACCCCTCACTTCTATAGACCCATTTATAGCTTTCTCAGTCAACGTTACCAACCTGAAATGCCAGATGTTACAGACACACTTGAAACATGGCTAGTGTGACCAAGCAATTGTGTGATTTTTGTGTTTTTTAATAGAATGAGTTAATTATTGTTTGTACTAAATTAATTATAAATAGACACATTTGGTTCGTGACTACCACACTGGAAATCTCAGCTGTAAGAAATCCAAAGATGAGAAAGAGGCAACCAGCCACCCTTCCCCTGGTTGTTCTTTACTGCAGAAAATTTGATGGCCTGATCGGATCCTTTATATGTAGGTATATCTTGGGCTCTTGGTCCCACGCCAGGCATTGGGAGAGTCCTTGTGGACACTGAAATAGTACAGTCAACACTCAGATAAAAGAGGAATTCCCAGCAAGGGGCCCTCTTGTAGACAGAGGTGAACGGCATGGCCCAGTACACCTGTATTAGACATAATCAGAGAGTAGGTGCAGAGGGGAGGGAGGGATTTCACTCTCTCCATGAGTCCATCCTTCTCCCCCGTGAATCTAGAAGACCTGAGGAAGCCAGTGGAAAAGGCCCCGTAGGAGGTGAAAAATTTGTATACTGAAAACTACAGGATATTGTGGAAAGAAATTAAAGAACAGACAAGTAATGGGAATGACATACCATGTTCATAGACTGGATTATTAAATACTCTTGGCATTTCTATACTACATAAAGGGATGTAAACATATATCGCTACAACCCACAAAATTCCATGTCATTATTATAGAAGTGGACAGAATCCTAAAATACATATGGAACCCCCACAAGTAGATAAAACAATCTTGAGAGCAAAGAGCAATGATGGAGATTAACACTTCCTGAACTCAAAACACAAAACAATGCCACAGTAGTCAAAACAGTCTGCTACTGGCATCAAGGCAGTGGGATAGACCAATGAAATATAATAGAGAGACCTCAAATAAACGCACATATATATGGCCAACAGATCTTGGCCAAGGTTCTAAGATTACCAAGTGAAGAAAGGATAATCTCTTCAGCAATCAACAGCATGAAAAGCCAACCTATAGGATGGGAGGAAATACGTGTAAACCTTGTATCTGAATAAGGGACCAATATCCAGAATATATAAGAAACTACTACAAGTCAATTTCAGAAAAAGAGCGGGCAAATAACTGAGTTTAAAAATGGGTAAAAAGCTTCACTAGACATTTCTCCATAACGACATACAAGTGGTCAATCTACATATGAAAATTTGCTCAACATTGCTAAGCATCAGGGAAATGGAAATCAAGCCACAAGGAGATATCACTCACACCTGTTAGGATGTGTATTATAAAAGGACAATTAGGTCTTCCCTGGTGGCACAGTGGTTGAGAGTCAGCCTGCCGAGGCAGGGGACACGTGTTCGTGCCCTGGTCTGAGAGGATCCCACATGCCACTGAGCGGCTGGGCCCGTGAGCCATGGCCGCTGACCCTGTGTGTTTCGAGCCTGTGCTCCGCAACGGGAGAGCGCATAACAATGAGAGGCCCATGTACTGCAAAAAAAAAAAAAAGAACAAAGAAAGAAAATTAATGGATGCTGGCAAAGCTGTGAAGAGGTGGAACTTCTTTACCCTGTTTTGTACCATGTAGTAATGGAAAATAGTGTAGCCATTATGGAAAACAGAATGGAGATCCCCCAAAAATTATTAAGAGAACTCTCATAAAATCCAGCAATCACTCATTTAGGTTTATATACAAAGGAGATAAAACAAGAATGTCCAAGAGATATCTACAATCTCATGTCCTTTGCAGCATTATACACAATACACAGCATAGGAAAACTGCCTAGTGTCCATGGGAAGAAGAATTAATAAAGAAAATGTGGTGTATACATACATTGGAATGTCATTCAGTCTTTGAAAAAGAAGGAAATCCTGCCATTTGCAGCAACACGAAAGAACTTGGAGGACATTTGTAAGAGTGAAATAAGCCAGTCACAGAAGGTCAAAAACTGAAAGAAAACTCCAAGAATCAGAGAGTAGAAGGGGGGTTCCAAGAGCTGGCAGGAGGTTGACATGGGAAGTCTCTGTTCAATGGTTAGCATGTGTTATTTGCAAAATGGGACAGTTCTAGATACATGCTGTACAACAATGTGCATGTAGTCAACAGGACTGACTGGACATTTCAAAACTTGTTAAGACGTTGGATTTCATCGTATGTGTACTTTTACAACAATAAAATATACATATGTAAAATAAATACAAAGTGGAAAAAGGGGAAAAAAGAAGAAAAATAAGGAAAGGGAGTCAACAGAGGGAAAGAAGAAAGCAGGAAGGGTCTCGAATGTACACAGGTATCAGGAGATAATGGGAGAGAAGCTCCTCTCCCCAGGCTTTAAAGAAGACATCTCTCCAGAGTTCACTCCAGCAAGAGGGGGATGTCCTTTCTCTTCCCCATTCAAGCAGAAGTGCCAATAGCATCCTAAGTGTGGCCCAGGCTGTGCTCAGGTGTACACTTTTCCTTGATCTCTAAACCAACCACCCCTGACTCCCCATGGCTCAGGTGCCCTTCCTGTATCTCCTTCCACTTCTCTAAAGCATTTCCCTCTTCAAGTCCAGCCCAAGGCGCCAATCCTGTCCTCACACGTGGGGTCCACTGGGCGGGTCTCTGAGTTCTTAAGAGCCTCCCTGTGAGTACCAGGCACTGAACACCAGGGTTCCCCTCACAACCAACAGCAAACTACGACCTAGGGATTCAGGATTTCTAGAACAACTTTACTCATACACAGTCTCTTGGGTAAACAAGTGACATTTTACAATCAAGCATTTTCAGTTTTTTCTTTGGTGGGGAAAATATTGACACATATAAGGCAATCATATTCTATTAAAGTATGTATTTCTCACAGGACTCAATATTGAAAAAAAATTTTTAAGTATAAATTTCCATGTTTTAATTGACTTTACTCCCAGACTTGTTTGCTTGCAAAATCCTTCAGAAAATACCAAGAACCTACTTCACCTGGCAGTTTGCACAGCAACATGAGTGGAGATGCTCTTGTCACACTGCTTGGTTTCTCTGTCCCACCTTGCAAAGCACAACCTCCTGTCCGCCCTCCTGGGAAGGGAGCCAGTGCCCACCCTGAGCTCAAGCCCTGGAGGAGATCTACTGGTTCTGTCTTCACTGTATGCAGTGTTTCTTGCCCAGCACACAGAAACAGGGCCGGCACAAGTGATGGAAGACAGACTTTCCACAGGAGAAGGACATTTCGTTTCCTTAGCACAGAATCCGATAGTGAATATTAGCCTCAAAGGAGAAAGGTGCAGTGAATTTCCTCCATCTACTCCTGGAGGCTCCTTCTTTCTCGGACTCCTCCAGAGCTGGGTGTGGCATGTGGGTACAAGCATGGGCTCCCTGCAAAAGGAAGGAGGCCTGCCAAGCACTAGGTGCTTCAGGTAAGGGGGGAGGACTCATCCCGAGGCTCTAATAGGAAACAGTTAGAATGAGGTAAGTGGCAGAGAGATGTATCATAATCATTGAGAATGCTATGAGACCTACTAAGAGATGAGATTTCTTATTAAATGAAGTTGTAATTGACCCAGTAGTAGGGGTGATGAAACCCAGTTTTGTTCATTAAGATACCAGCCATTGGGCAAATAAGTCCATGCACCAAAACTACTAAGCCTGTGCCGAAGAGCCTGCAAGTCACAACTACTGAGCCCACGTGCCACAACTATTGAAGCCCATGCACCTAGAGCCCGTGCACTGGAACAACAGAAGCCACCTAAATGAGAGGCCCGCCCACTGCAAAGAAGACCCAACACAGCCAAAAGAAAAAAAAAAAAAGAATCCAGTAAACATTTGCCTGGGTGGTGATAGGATTTGTTTTCCAGGTTAAATGAGGCTCACTTGGTATAAAATCAATGCACACACTGAAAGTATACAGTTTATT
The DNA here is from genome assembly GCF_964341445.2 of Mesoplodon mirus. NCBI lineage: Eukaryota > Metazoa > Chordata > Mammalia > Artiodactyla > Ziphiidae > Mesoplodon > Mesoplodon mirus. Next base: position 184,218 of record NW_028295325.1, read on the forward strand.
TACTTTTATATCCATACCCATTCATGATGCAGTGGTGATGGGAATATTTTTTAGAAAGTTGGCACCAGAAACAGTGATGTTTAGGGGAACATAAATCAAGGGAAACACAACACAAAAAGTTCACATACACACACAGAATTATCCCACTCATTTCACATACAGACACACCCAGTCTCATGCACACAAACCTACACCACCTAACCATAATACAGCTTCTTCCTGGGACTATAGTAATTGGTCACATTACTTGTAAATCACTTTCTATCACCAGGACCCCTACTCTCATTCCCAGCACAAATTTGGAATCAGTTGGCCCTCTACACTAAAACCAGCAAGAATGTCCCACTTTCTCATCTTCAAAGTTCTTCCTCCCCAAGTGACTGATTCCAGAATACATACCGTTTTCACGTTCTGGGAAGGCCACCTGCAATTACAGAAGAGAAAACACTATGAGGATAAGATCACAGTGATGTTCAGGTCTTTTGTTCATTTGCTGACAGTAAAAAACCTCGTAAGAAACAGTGGTCCAGGGAACCCAGCAAGGGTTATCAGAGCAAACCTACTCAGGCTGAAAGGCAAGAACTTTGCTGGGAGGATAGAACTTCCAAGTCCATTTAGCTTGGAAATTACAGAATTCTTTGCCTAGAGGAAAAATCGCTGCAGGAGAGAGAGCTCCATACTCTACAGGCTGTAATGCATGCTGTCAATTTTAATGTCCTGTGGAATTAGGCACCATGAGTTGGTAATAGACTCTCACTCCACATTCTCCCAACCAAGGGAATTGTATGTGTCTGGAAGGAGTACCCTCAAATATACATAACTTAAATCTATTGAAAGAGAAATAAAGCAATATTTCTATCTCAGACCAGAAAAATTCCAGCTTGCCTTGGGGATCCACGGGGGCTTTTCTTCTGTCCTAGCACGGTGCAGGTCATCCACTGAAACCTCAGGGAGAGCTGGAGGGACACAGAGTAACTGTCAGGACACTGGTGATGCGACTCAGGAATTACTCAGGGGCTTTCTTCTCGATGAGGACATGGGGTGGTGTGTATGGATGTGGGAGGTTAGTAAGTGTGGGCTGAGCTGGTGTTGGGCCATCCTCTTTGGGGGATGAAGGAAGGCAAAGGACAAGAGGAAGAAAATGAAAACAGAGCTTTGGCTTTCTAGCTAAGGGGAGCCTCATCAGAAGGGAAGGGTCGATCTAAAAAATGGTAAACACTAAAATGCATGCTCTGTTTCAATGACACAGACCCATGACCCATCCTGCCTCTTTTGAGCTTCTGCTAAATTGCCACTGTCGCTTGATTTTTCCCAGATCACTCTTTCCCCAGCATCCACAATGCCAGCTACTGCATTTATCATGTCTTCTGTTGTATGGTATATTATACTTGATTAACAGCAACCTCCATTAAAGGACTGAATTCAGTCCTAGACAAAATACGCTATATTTATTCACTAATCACTTGTCTTAAAGAACATCAAATACACAAGATTTGACAAAACTGAAATCCTACCCTTTAGATACAGCCACTATCAATCGTATCATATTTTTCTCCCAACATTTGTTTTCTATACAATGTATGTATGCCCCCTAAGTCACGGGCTGTCCATACTCTAGGGAGCTGTTGCATAAGTGGGACACTTAGTTATGAAGAAGGAGCCCGGACTGAGCACAGCCTGTCTCTAACCCAGCTGTGCAGGAGAAGTGTACAGGCTAACAGTCAGGGTCCACTTTGAGTCCTTGGGTGTGGGCTACAGGAATTGACCAATGCTATGGCTTGTGGTAATGTTATCCAATACAATAAATAGCTCCCTGATTCTTATCTGCTTTTGGCCTTGTTTAAGCAATGACACCAGCACTGACAGATATGACCTGTACTGTATACATGGGGTCTCACACCTCTCAGAATCTGTGAGCTGACCAGGAGAATGCAGGTCCTGAGGTGAATTTCACATTAATGACTGTGCCAAAGTCAACTGATAAGCCCACCCATAGCTGCCCTGGATTCTGTGACCACTAAGGCCACCTGATGGGCAAGGTCTGGACCTTTGGAGATGCTAGGACTTCCAGCCAAGGATACGGACGCAGGGACTCCCTTGCTCCATGACTGAGGATCCCTTGGCTGAGTGGTAAGTGCAGGTCAGGGATCCAGAGCACCCACATTGGGACCCACCCCTGGGTTCTCAGTTTGGCTTTTCCACTTAGGAGGTCAAGAGCTGAGAACATTTATCTCTGCACCATCTCCTTCTGAGGAGAAGGAATATTAACCAAATCTGGACAACAGCTGTGTTGAGGGATGAACATGCAACCAAACTCACAAAACAAGTTAGGGTCCTGTGCCTGAGCTAACCTTAGGTACTTCAAAACAACTCCATAAGTCTCTTAGCCTCTTAGAGGATGAAAGCAATATTAGAGTTAAAAGTAACTTGAACCAATTCCCTTAGTCTGGAATACTGAAACAAAATTCTACAGCAGAGGAGCCTCTTAAACACACAACTCCTGCCAGGGTTTACCGCAGCCTTGGAACAACTGGGAAGGATAAGACCAAGGCAGGCCTGAGGAAAAGTCTGAGAGTAGGCAGGACTGGGGTGTGGGGATCAGGGGCAGGGCTGTCTGGACGGAGAAGTGGGTTGTAAGAAGAGCAGTGACCCTGGGTCCTGCTGCCCTGAGTCTCTGTCCTGGGCCTGGTCAACCCCAGGAGACCAGGTCAGCAGGGCTGTGAAAGCAAGTGTGTGAAGAAGCCCAGCAGCCCCTTCACACAGCCCTCTAGAATTTCTGCCGCCCATGGAGGGTCTCTAGGGTAGCTGGACGTGGACCCCTCTCAAATGGAAGCATGTCAGCACATCAGCCTTGGGGAAGTGTAGAGGCTGAGATGAGCTCAAGGAGACTGAGCACATGCAGTGATCCCAGAGCACGTGTTCTGTGACTCATCCATCTCTCGGACTGTCCTTTACAACAGGAACTAACAGTGAGCACAAAATATGAGGTGAAGCCACAAGTCCTGAAAGTGCAGGGGGAGACAGTTCACTTCTCATCCACCACCTCACCCTTTCTAGAAGAACTTGGTCTCAAGTTTCAAGGGCCCATGAGTGTTTTGACCTTCAGGTTCTGTCCATCATAGGTCAATATGCAAAAGAAACCAAACTCTCCTGTGCACAATACCCTAGATGTGCTAACCAGAAAACAAACTTCCATATTAGGCAGTGACAAGCACAAGAAAGAGCAGCTCATGTGCAAAAGATCACTTTTGATGAGCAAATCAAGAAAAGGTGATTATAGAGCACAGTCACGTCTAAGGACACAATTCTCTCTACTGTATCATTAAAATATGAAAAAAACAAGTTAGAACTCTACACATATTTCATTCTTCTTTCTGATTTCCTATCCACCTTCCTCAGTCTCCAAAGCAGGAGATATAACCCTAAAGTTCCAGGAACCCTCTGCCATTAGATCCTACCTAGGAGTTCTTCCTACCTGTATCCTTTTCTTTATCACAGCCACAAATGCTATCCAAAGTCAATTCTGTAGAAACACGAATATGAATTTACAAGTCTTATGGATACGTTTAAAATGTGACTAATGTGACTAATTGGATATTTCATTTTGTTTTATTTTAATACACTGAGTTAATCATTGATTGAATTAAATAAATTATAACAGGCACATCTAGCTAGTGGCTACCACACTATAATACACATCCCTCTCTCTCTCTCTCTCCATATATATATACATATCTACCCATTCAAGATGGCTGTTTGCTGATGGTTTACCAAAGGAAAAACCTCTTCCCCGTGAAGGTACTTAGCCCAAGGTGTAAGACGGATGCGTCCCTCTGCAGGTTTCCCTGGTAACCGATGAGCCCATCTGCTGTCAATTCCCCCTTTAACTGGTAGCCTGCCTATTCCGCCTAGAGAGAAGAATGCTGCTACTGCTGCTGCTGCGTTCTGCCTGCCATCGCCTATCTACAGTGGGATGTCTCTCCAGGACCACTTTGCTTCTGACGTGAAAGATCTCCCATTTATTAAACCATGAATGTCTCTGTCCCTGACTTCGGGCTCTTTCCTTAGCCCTGAGGCTGAGCAAGTACAGGGCTTGCAGGCGTGAGAGGTGCAGCCCAACACCTTCTGCAGGGCAGTTTGCTGGCCAGATTTGATGATTCCTTTGTAGGTGTTTCCTAGGCTCATGCACACTTGCCAGACACTCATGAGACCTTGGGGACACTGAAACAGTAATGTCAACACCCAGATCCTAGAGGAATTCCCGACAGGTGTTCCACTTGAGGGGAGAGGTAATGAGCATAGCCCAGTGCACCTCTGCTAGACATAATCAGTGAGCAGGTGCAGAAGGGAGGGAGGGACATTCACTCACTTCATGAGGCCAGCCTTCTCACCACTGCCTCTGAAAGATCCAGGGAAGGAAGGGACAAAATGCCCTTAGAAGGTAAATGGCCTGTACACTGAAAACTACAAACCACTGCTGAAAGAATTAAACAAGGAACAAATCATTGAAATGACATATCATATTCACAGACTGGAGACTTATTATTGTTGACATTTCTACACTCCCCGAAGGTAAGTATTAATTCATTGTAATACCTATCAAAATCCCAATGTCATTTTCAAAGTAAAAGAAAAAAAAATCATAAAATACATATAGAACTACTAAGGACTCCAAACAGACAACACAATCCTGAGAACAAAGAACATAGATGGAGGCTTCTCACTTCATGACTTCAAAACACATTACAAAGCCACAGGAATCAAAACTGTACGGTACTGACATAGAAACAGATACATAGGCCTAAAGACCAGAATAAATAACCCCCAAGAAAACTCATAGATACATGGCCAAATGAAATTCACCAAGCTTCTAGACAACAAATAGGGAAAATATAGTTTTCTCAACAGTCAATAGGATGAAAATATAACTTACAGAAAGATTACAAATATATATCAGAAAAGGAGCTAATGTCCAAAACATCTAAGAAAAACACTACAACTCAAAGGCAAAATACGTTAAAAAATTAAAAAGGGCAAATAACTGGGTTCAGAAATGTGCAAAGACTTAAATAAGACATTTCCTGAAAAAGACATACAAATGGCTAACAAATATAGGAAAAGGTTCTCAACCTCACTAATCATCCGGGCAATGCAAATCAACACCTCATACCTGTTAGGCTGTGTATTATAAAGAAAAAAATTAACAGTTTAAGGCCAAGATGTGGGGAATTGGAAACATTGTACACTGCTGGTGGGAATGTAAAATGGTGCCGCTATTATGAAAAAGAGTATGTGGGTTCCTTATAAAATTATAAACAGAAATATCATATGATTCAGCAATCACAGTTCTGGGTATATAGCCAAAGGAAATTAAATCAGTATCAAAATGAGATGAACTTAGGTTCATTGAAGCATTCTCCACAATAGCCTAGATATGCAACCAACTTCACAAAAGAAGTAAGTGTCCTGTGTCTGAGCTAACCTTAGGTACTTCAAAACAAGTCCGTAAGTCTCTTAGCCCCTTAGAGAGGATGAAAGCAATATTAGAGTTAAAAGTAACTTGTACCAATTCCCTTAGTCTGGAATACTGAAACAAAATTCTACAGCAGAGGAAGCCTCATAAACTCACAGCACCTGCCAGGGTTTACCCCAGCCTTGGAAGAACTGGGAAGGATAAGACCAAGGCAGGCCTGAGGAAAGGTCAGAGGGTAGGCAGGACTGGAGTGTGGGGAGCAGGGACAGGGCTGTCCGGATAGAGCAGTGGGTTGTAATAAGAGCAGTGACCCTGGGTCCTGCTGCCCTGAGTCTCTGTCCTGGGCCTCTTCAATTCCAGGAGACCAGGTTAGCAGGTCTATGAGAGCCAGTGTGTGAAGCGAGCCCAGCAGCCCCTTCACACAGTCCTCTAGAATTCCTGCTGGCCATGAAGCATCTGTAGGGGCAGCTGGACGTGGAACCCTCTCAAATGGAAGCATGTCAGCACATCAGCCTTGGGAGGTGCTGAGGCTGAAATGAGGAGACTGAGCACATGCTGTAATCCCAAAGCATTTGTTCTGTAACTCATCCACCTCTGGGAGTGCAGTTTCCTTGAGGAATAAACAGTGAGGACAAAACTAAGGTGAAGCTACAAGTCCTGAAAGTGTAGAGGGAGAGAGTTCTAGTCTCGTCCACCACCTGACACTAAATGTAAGGACTTGTTCTCCAGTGTCAATTGACTATGAGACTTTTGTTCCCAATAGGATATGGCCATCATACGTGAATGTAAAAAGGAAACCAAAATCCCTGGTGCAAAATACCCTCTAGGTACCAAACAGAAACGAACCATTCATCTTTGGCAGTGAATAAGCAATGAAAGAGTAGTCTTGTGAGAAAGCAAATTTCTGAATGGGAAGGCAAGAAAAGATGACTATAAGCACAGTACAGTCAAAGGACATGGACACAATAACTCTATTATATAATTAATTTGGAAAGAACAAATCAGAATTCTACACATATTTCCTTCTGCTTCCTGATTTCATATTCACCTTCCTTAGTTTCTAAAGAACCGTGTGGAACCCAAGTGTTCTAGGAATTGTCTCCCTTTAGATCCTACCTGAGAGTTGCTCCCTACGTGAATCATCATCAGCATCACTGCTATGTATGCTCTCCACGATCCATTCTGTACAAACACAACCATGAGCATAAAGTTATTATACAAGTTGACCCACCCATTTCTCCTACTCAACTTGCTGGCTCACACAGCATCCCCCTGGTCTTCCCTCCAGGTTCTCAGACCGCCCCTGTGCTCTGTGCAGACAGAGTCCTTCAATAAGATCTTCATCACAGTTGAAAATTTCAAATGAAGGAGAGATGCTGAGAAAATCACCTTTCGACCCCTCACTTCTGTAGACCCATTTATAGCTTACACCGTCAACCTTACCAACCTGAAATTCCAGATGTTACAGACACACTTGAAACATGGCTAGTGTGACAAAGCAATTGTGTGTCTTTTGCATTTTTTAATAGAATGAGTTAATTATTGTTTGAACTAAATTAATTATAAATAGACACATTTGGTTCGTGACTACCACACTGGAAAGCTCAGCTCTAAGAAATCCAAAGATGAGAAACAGGCAACCAGCCACCCTTCCCCTGGTTGTACTTTACTGCAGAAAATTTGATGGCCTGATCTGATCCTTCGTATGTAGGTATATCTTGGGCTCTTGGACCCATGCCACGCATTGGGAGAGCCCTTGTGGACACTGAAATAGTACAGTCAACACTCAGATCCAAGTGGAATTCCCAGCAAGGGGCCCACTTGTAGACAGAGGTGAAGGGCATGGCCCAGTACACCTGTATTAGACATAATCAGAGAGTAGGTGCAGAGGGGAGGGAGGGATTTCACTCTCTCCGTGAGTCCATCCTTTACACGCCTGAATCTAGAAGACCTGAGGAAGGCAGTGGAAAAGGCCCCATCGAAGGTGAAAAATTGGTATACTGAAAACTACAGGACATTGCGGAAAGAAATTAAAGAAGAGACAAGTAAAGGGAATGACATGCCATGTTCATAGACTGGATTATTAAATACTATTGGCATTTCTATACTACATAAAGGGATGTACACATATATCGCAACAACCCACAAAATTCCATGTCATTATTATAGAAGTGGACAGAATCCAAAAATACATATGGAACCCCCACAAGTAGATAAAACAATCCTGAGAGCAAAGAGCAATAATGGAGATTAACACTTCCTGAACTCAAAACACATAACAATGCCACAGTAGTCAACACAGTCTGCTAGTGGCATCAAAACAGTGAGATAGACCAATGAAATATAATAGAGAGACCTCAAATAAACGCACATATATATGGCCAACTGATCTTGGCCAAGGTTCTAAGATTACCAAGTGAAGAAAGGATAGTCTGTTCAACAATCAACAGCATGAAAAGGCAACCTATAGGATGAGAGGAAATATGTGTAAACCTTGTATCTGAATAAGGGACCAATATCCAGAATATATAAGAAACTACTACAAGTCAATTTCAGAAAAAGAGCGGGCAAATAACTGAGTTTAAAAATGGGTAAAAAGCTTCACTAGACATTTCTCCAAAAAGACATACAAGTGGTCAATCTACATATGAAAATTTGCTCAACATCGCTAAGCATCAGGGAAATGGAAATCAAGCCACAAGGAGATATCACTCACACCTGTTAGGATGTGTATTATAAAAAGACAATTAGGGCTTCCCTGGTGGCACAGTCGTTGAGAGTCCGCCTGCCGATTCAGGGGACATGTGTTCGTGCCCCAGTCTGGGAGGATCCCACATGCCACTGAGCGGCTGGGCCCATGAGCCATGGCTGCTGAGCCTGTGTGTTTGGAGCCTGTGCTCTGCAACGGGAGAGCCAACAACAATGAGAGGCCCGTGTACTCCAAAAAAAAAAAAAGAAAGAAAGAAAAAAAAAAAAGAAAGAAAATTAATGGATGCTGGCAAAGATGTGAAGAAGTGGAACTTCTATACCCTGTTTTGTACCCTGTAGTAATGGAAAATAGTGTAGCCATTATGCAAAACAGAATGGAGGTCCCCCAAAAATTATTAAGAGAACTATCATAAAATCCAACAATCACTCATTTAGGTTTATATACAAAGGAGATAAAACAAGAATGTCCAAGAGATATCTACAATCTCATGTCCATTGCAGCATTATACACAATACACAACATAGGAAAACTGCCTAGTGTCCATGGGAAGATGAATTAATAAAGAAAATGTGGTGTATACATACAGTGGAATGTCATTCAGTCTTTGAAAAAGAAGGAAATCCTGCCATTTGCAGCAACACGGAAGAACTTGGAGGACATTTGTAAGAGTGAAATAAGCCAGTCACCGAAGGTCAAAAACTGAAAGAAAACTCCGAGAAGCAGAGAGTAGAAGGGGGGTTCCAAGAGCTGGCAGGAGGTTGACATGGGAAGTCTCTGTTCAATTGTTACCATGTGTTATTTGCAAAATGGAACAGTTCTAGACACATGCTGTACAACAAGGTGCATGTAGTCAACAGGACTGCCTGGACATTTCAAAACTTGTTAAGACGTTGGATTTCATCGTATGTGTACTTTTACAACAATAAAATATACATATGTAAAATAAATACAAAGTGGAAAAAGGGGAAAAAAGAAGAAAAATAAGGAAAGGGAGTCGACAGAGGGAAAGAAGAAAGCAGGAAGGGTCTCGAATGTACACAGGTATCAGGAGATAATGGGAGAGAAGCTCCTCTCCCCAGGCTTTAAAGAAGACATCTCTCCAGAGTTCACCCCAGCAGGAGGGGGATGTCCTTTCTCTTCCCCATTCAAGCAGATGTGCCAATAGCATCCTAAGTGTGGCCCAGGCTGTGCTCAGGTGTACACTTTTCCTTGATCTCTAAACCAACCACCCCTGACTCCCCATGGCTCAGGTGCCCTTCCTGTATCTCCTTCCACTTCTCTAAAGCATTTCTCTCTTCAAGTCCAGCACGAGGCTCCAATCCTTTCCTCACATCTGGGGTCCACTGGGAGGGTCTCTGAGTTCTTAAGAGCCTCCCCTTGAGTAGCAAGAACTGAATCGCACATCAGGGTTCCCCTCAGGACCATCAGGAAACTACCACCTAGGGATTGAGGATTTCTAGAACAACTTTACTCATACACAGTCTCTTGGGTAAACAAGTGACATTTTACAATCAAGCATTTTCAGTTTTTTCTTTGGTGGGGAAAATATTGACACATATAAGGCAATCATATTCTATTAAAGTATGTATTTCTCAAAGGACTCACTATCGAAGAAGAATTTTATATATAACTTTCCATGTTTTAATTCACTTTACTCCCAGTCTTGTTTGCTTGCAAAAGCCTTCAGAAAATACCAGGAACCTACTTCATCTGGCAGTTTGCACAGCAACATGAGTGGAGATGCTCTTGTCACACTGCTTGGTTTCTCTATTCCACCTTGTAAAGCACAAACTCCTGTCCGCCCTGCTGGGAAGGGAGCCAGTGCCCACCCTGACCTCAATCCCTGGGGTAGATCTCTTGGTTCTGTCATCACTGTATGCAGTGTTTCTTGCCCAGCACACAGAAACAGGGCTGGCACAAGTGATGGAAGACAGACTTTCCACAGGAGAAGGACATTTCGTTTCCTTAGCACAGAATCCGATAGTGAATATTAGCCTCAAAGGAGAAAGGTGGAATGAATTTCCTCCATCTACTCCTGGAGGCCCCTTCTTTCTCGGGCTCCTCCAGAACTGGGTGTGGCATGTGGCCACAAGCATGGGCTCCCTGCAAAAAGAAGGAGGTCAGCCTAGCACTAGGTGCTTCAGGTAAGGGGGGAGGACTCATCCCGAGGATCTAATAGGAAACATTTACAATGAGGGAAGTCCAGATAGATGTATCTTAACCATTCAGAATGCTATGAGACGTACTAAGAGATGAGATTTCTTATTAAATGAAGTGATAATTGACCCAGTAGTAGGGATGCTGAAACCTACTTTTGTTCATTAAGAATCCAGCCTTGGAGCAACTAAGCCCGTGCACCACAACTACTAAGCCTGTGCTCTAGAGCCCGCAAGTCACAACTACTGAGCCCACGTGCCACAACTATTGAAGCCCATGCACCTAGAGCCCGTGGTCTGGAACTACAGTAGCCACCGAAATGAGAAGCCCGCACAGTGCAACGAAGAGCCAACACAGCCAAAAGAAAAAAAAAAAGAATCCAGTAAACATTTGCCTGGGTTGTGATAGGATTTGTTTTCCAGGTTAAATGAGGATCAATTGGTATAAAACCAATGCACACCCTGAAAGTGTACAGTTTATTTACTTTTATATCCATACCCATTCATGATGCAGTGGTGATGAGAATATTTTTTAGTAAGTTGGCACCAGTAACAGTGATGTTTAGGGGAACATAAATCAAGGCAAACACAACACAAAATGTTCACATACACACACAGAATCATACCACTCATTTCACATACAGACACACCCAGTCTCATGCACACAAACCTACACCACCTAACCGTAATACAGCTTCTTCCTGGGACTATAGTAATTGGTCACATTACTCGTAAATCACTTTCTATCACCAGGGCCCCTACTCTCTTTCCCAGCACAAATTTGGAATCAGTTGGCCCTCTACACTAAAACCAGCAAGAATGTCCCACTTTCTCATCTTCCAAGTTCTTCCTCCCCAAGTGACTGATTCCAGAATACATACCGTTTTCACGTTCTGGGAAGGCCACCTGCAATTACAGAAGAGAAAACACTATGAGGATAAGATCACAGTGATGCTCAGGTCTTTTGTTCATTTGCTGACAGTAGAAAACCTCATAAGAAACAGTGGTCCAGGGAACCCAGCAAGGGTTATCAGAGCAAACCTACTCAGGCTGAAAGGCAAGAACTTTGCTGGGAGGATGGAACTTCCAAGTCCATTTAGGTTGGAAATTACAGAATTCTTTTCCTAGAGGAAAAATCGCTGCAGGAGAGAGAGCTCCGTACTCTACAGGCTGTAATGGATGCTGTCAATTGTAATGTCCTGTGGAATCAGGCACCAGGAGTTGGTAATAGACTCTCACTCCACATTCTCCCAACCAAGGGAATTGTATGTATCTGGAAGGAGTACCCTCAAATATACATAACTTAATTCTATTGAAAGAGAAATACAGCAATATTTCTATCTCAGACCAGAAAAAATCCAGCTAACCTTGATTTTCCACGGAGGCTTTTCTTCTGTCCTATCATGGTGCAGGTCATCTGCCGCATCCTGAGGGAGAGCTGGAGGGACATAGAATAACTGTCAGGTCACTGGTGATGCGGCTCAGGAATTACTCAGGGCCTTTCTTCTCGATGAGGACACGGGGTGGGGAGTATGGATGTGGGAGGTTAGTAAGTGTGGGCTGAGCTGGTGTTGGGCCATCCTCTTTGGGGGATGAAGGAAGGCAAAGGACAAAAGGAAGGAAATGAAAACAGAGCTTTGGCTTTCTAGCTAAGGGGAGCCTCATCAGAAGGGAAGGGTCGATCTAAAAAATGGTAAACACTAAAATGCATGCTCTGTTTCAATGACACAGACCCATGAACCATCCTGCCTCTTCTGAGCTTCTGCTAAATTGCCACTGTCTCTTGATTTTTTCCCAGATCACTCTTTCCCCAGCATCCACAATGCCAGCTACTGCAATTATCATGTCTTCTATTGTATAATATTTTGTACTTGATTAACAGCAACCTCCATTAAAGGACTGAATTCAATCCTAGACAAAATATGCTATATTTATTCACTAATCACTTGTCTTAAAGAAAATCAAATACACAAGATTTGACAAAACTGAAGTCCTACCATTTAGATACAGCCACTCTCAATCGTGTCATATTTTTCTCCCAATATTTGTTTTCCATACAATGTATGTATGCCCCCTGAGTCAGGGGCTGTCCATACTCTAGGGAGCTGTTCCATAAGTGGGACACTTCGTTATGAAGAGGGAGCCCGAACTGAGCACAGCCTGTCTCTAACCCAGCTGTGCAGGAGAAGTGTACAGGCTAACAGTCAGGTTCCACTTTGAGTCCTTGGGTGTGGGCTACAGGAATTGACCAATGCTAAGGCTTATGGTAACATTATCCAATACAATAAAATAGCTCCCTGATTCTTATCTGCTTTTGGCCTTGTTTAAGCAATGACACCAGCACTGACAGATATGACCTGTACTGTGTACATGGGGTCTCACACCTCTCAGAATCTGTGAGCTGACCAGGAGAATGCAGGTCCTGAGGTGAATTTCACATTAATGACTGTGCCAAAGTCAACTGATAAGCCCACCCATAGCTGCCCTGGATTCTGTGACCACTAAGGCCACCTGATGGGCAAGGTCTGGACCTTTGGAGATGCTAGGACTTCCAGCCAAGGATACGGATACAGGGACTCCCTTGCTCCATGACTGAGGATCCCTTGGCTGAGTGGTAAGTGCAGGTCTGGGATCCAGAGCACCCACACTGGGACCCACCTCTGGGTTCTCAGTTTGGCTTTTCCACTTAGGAGGTCAAGAGCTTAGAACATTTATCTCTGCACCATCTCCTTCTGAGGAAAAGAAATATTAACCAAATCTGGGCAACAGCTGTGTTGAGGGAAGAACATGCAACCAACTTCAGAAAACAAGTAAGGGTCCTGTGCCTGAGCTAACCTTAGGTACTTCAAACCTACTCCGTAAGTGTCTTAGCCCCTTAGAGCAGATGAAAGTAATATTAGAGTTAAAAGTAACTTGTCCCAATTCCCTTATTCTGGAATACTGAAACAAAATGCTACAGCAGAGGAAGCCTCATAAACACACAGCACCTGCCAGGGTTTACCCCAGCCTTGGAAGAACTGGGAAGCATAAGACCATGGCAGGCCTGAGGAAAGGTCACAGGGTAGGCAGGACTGGGGTGTGGGGATCAGGGGCAGGGCTGTCTGGACGGAGAAGTGGGTTGTAAGAAGAGCAGTGACCCTGGGTCCTGCTGCCCTGAGTCTCTGTCCTGGGCCTGGTCAACCCCAGCAGACCAGGTCAGCAGGGCTGTGAAAGCAAGTGTGTGAAGAAGCCCAGCAGCCCCTTCACACAGTCCTCTAGAATTTCTGCTGCCCATGGAGGGTGTCTAAGGCAGCTGGACGTGGACCCCTCTCAAATGGAAGCATGTCAGCACATCAGCCTTGGGGAAGTGCAGAGGCTGAGATGAGCTCAAGGAGACTGAGCACATGCAGTGATCCCAGAGCACGTGTACTGTGACTCATCCATCTCTCGGACTGTCCTTTACAACAGGAACTAACAGTGAGGACAAAACATGAGGTGAAGCCACAAGTCCTGAAAGTGCAGAGGGAGACATTTCACTTCTCATCCACCACCTCACCCTTTCTAGAAGAACTTGGTCTCAAGTTTCAAGGGCCCATGAGAGTTTTGACCCACAGGTTCTCTCCATCATAGGTCAATATGCAAAAGAAAACAAACTCTCCTGTGCACAATATCCTAGATGTGCTAACCAGAAAACAAACTTCCATATTAGGCAGTGACAAGCACAAGAAAGAGCAGCTCATGTGCAAAAGATCAGTTTTCATGAGCAAATCAAGAAAAGGTGATTATAGAGCACAGTCACGTCTAAGGACACAATTTCTCTCTATTGTATCATTAAAATGTGAAAAAAAAACAAGTCAGAACTCTACACATATTTCATTCTTCTTTCTGATTTCATATCCACCTTTCTCAGTCTCCAAAGCAGGAGATATAACCCTAAAGTTCCAGGAACCCTCTGCCATTAGATCCTATCTAAGTGTTGTTCCTACCTGTATCCTTTTCTTTATCACGGCCACAAATCCTCTTCAAAGTCAATTCTGTAGAAACACGAACATGAATTTACAAGTCTTATGGATACATTTAAAATGTGACTAATGTGACTGAGTAATGGGATATTTTATTTTCTTTTATTTTAATACACTTAGTTAATCATTGATTGAATTAAATAAATTATAACAGGCCCATCTAGCTAGCGGCTACCACATTTTAATATACATCCCTCTCTCACTCTTTCTCTCTCTCTCTCTCTCTCTGTCTCTCTCTCTCTCCATATATAGGTGTATATATATATATATATATATATATATATATTTATATATATATATATATATAAAATATATATGGAGGATGATACCACCGTTCCCCTGGTTATTCCCCTCTGTATGGTCTACCCATTCAAGATGGCTGTTTCCTGATGGTTTACCAAAGGAAAAACCTCTGCCCCGTGAAGGTACTTAGCCCAAGGGGTAAGAGGGATGTGTCCCTCTGCTGGATTCCCTGGTAACCGATGAGCCCATCTGCTGTCAATTCCCCCTCTAACTGGTAGCCTGCCTATTCCGCCCAGAGTGAAGAATGCTGCTACTGCTGCTGCTGCGTTCTGCCTGCCATCGCCTATCTACAGTGGGATGTCTCTCCAGGACCACTTTGCTTCTGACGTGAAAGATCTCCCATCTATTAAACCATGAATGTCTCTGTCCCTGACTCCGGGCTCTTTCCTTAGCCCTGAGGCTGAGCAAGTACAGGGCTTGCAGGCGTGAGAGGTGCAGCCCAACACCTTCTGCAGGGCAGTTTGCTGGCCAGATTTGATGATTCATTTGTAGGTGTTTCCTAGGCTCATGCACACTTGCCAGACACTCATGAGACCTTGGGGACACTGAAACAGTAATGTCAACACCCAGATCCTAGAGGAATTCCCGACAGGTGTTCCACTTGAGGGGAGAGGTAATGAGCATGGCCCAGTGCACCTCTGCTAGACATAATCAGCGAGCAGGTGCAGAAGGGAGGGAGGGACATTCACTCACTTCATGAGGCCAGCCTTCTCACCACTGCCTCTGAAAAATCCAGGGAAGGAAGGGACAAAATGCCCTTAGAAGGTAAATGGCCTGTACACTGAAAACTACAAACCACTGCTGAAAGAATTAAACAAGGAACAAATCATTGAAATGACATATCATATTCATAGACTGGAGACTTATTATTGTTGACATTTCTACACTACCCAAAGGTAAGTATAAATTCATTGTAATACCTATCAAAATCCCAATGTCATTTAAAAGAAATAGAAAAAAAAAATGATCCTAAAATACATATGGAACCACTAAGGACTCCAAACAGAAAAAAGAATCCTGAGAACAAAGAACATAGATGGAGGCTTCTCACTTCCTGACTTCAAAACACATTACAAAGCCACAGGAATCAAAACTGTACGGTACTGACATAGAAACAGATACATAGGCCTACAGACCAGAATAAATAACCCCCAAGAAAACTCATAGATACATGGCCAAATGAAATTCACCAAGCTTCTAAGACAACAAATAGGGAAAGTATAGTTTTTTCAACAGTCAATAGGATGAAAATATAACTTACAGAGAGATTACAAACATATATCAGAAAAGGAGCTAATGTCCTAAACATATAAGAAAAACACTACAAATCAAATGCAAACTAAGTTAAGAAATTAAAAAGGGCAAATAACTGGGTTCAGAAATGTGCAAAGACTTAAAGAAGACATTTCCTGAAAAAGACATACAAATGGCTAACAAATATAGGAAAAGGTCCTCAACCTCACTAATCATCAGGGCAATGCAAATCAACACCTCATACCTGTTAGGCTGTGTATTATAAAGAAAAAAAATTAACAGTTTAAGGCCAAGATGTGGTGAATTGGAAACTTTGTACACTGCTGGTGGGAATGTAAAATGGTGCAGCTATAATGAAAAAGAATATGCGGGTCCCTTTTAAAATTATAAACAGAAATATCATATGATTCAGCAATCAAAGTTCTGGGTATATAGCCAAAGGAAATTAAATCAGTATCACAATGAGATGAACTTATGTTCATTGAAGCATTCTCCACAATAGCCTAGATATGCAACCAACTTCACAAAACATGTAAGTGTCCTGTGCCTGAGCTAACCTTAGGTACTTCAAAACAACTCTGTAAGTCTCTTAGCCCCTTAGAGAGGATGAAAGCAATATTAGAGTTAAAAGTAACTTGTCCCAATTCTCTTAGTCTGGAACACTGAAACAAAAGTTCTACAGCAGGGGAAGCCTCATAAACACACAGAACCTGCCAGGGTTTGCCCCAGCCTTGGAAGAACTGGGAAGGATAAGACCAAGGCAGGCCTGAGGAAATGTGAGAGGACTGGAGCAGGACTGGAGTGTGGGGAGCAGGGGCAGGGATGTCCGGATGGAGCAGTGGGTTTTAAGAAGAGCAGTGACCCTGGGTCCTGCTGCCCTTAGTCTCGGTCCTGGGCCTGGTGAATTCCAGGAGACCAGGTTAGCAGGGCTGTGAGAGCCAGTGTGTGAAGCGAGCCCAGCAGCCCCTTCACACAGTCCTCTAGAATTACTTCCGGGCATGAAGGGTCTTTAGGGGCAGCTGGACGTGGATCCCTCTCAAATGGAAGCATGCCAGCACATCAGCCTTGGGAGGTGCCGAGGCTGAAATGAGGAGACTGAGCACATGCAGTGATCCCAAAGCACGTGTTCTGTGACTCATCCACCTCTGGGAGCGCACTTGCCATGAGGAATAAACAGTGAGGACAAAAGTAAGGTGAAGCTACAAGTCCTGAAAGTGTAGAGGGAGAGAGTTCAAGTCTCATCCACCACCTGACACTAAATATAAGAACTTGTTCTCCAGTGTCAAGTGACTATGAGAGTTTTGTTCCCACTAGGATATGGCCATCATACGTGAATGTAAAAAGGAAACCAAAATCCTGGTGCAAAATACCCTCCCAGTATCAAACAGAAATGAACCTTTCATCTTTAGCAGTGAAAAAGCAATGAAAGAGTTGTCTTGTGAGAAAGAAAATTTCTGAATTGCAAAGCAAGAAAAGATGACTATAAGCACAGTATAGTCAAAGGACATGGACACAATAACTCTATTATATCATTAAAATTTGGAAAGAACAAATCAGAATTCTACACATATTTCCTTCTTCTTCCTGATTTCATATTCACCTTCCTTAGTTTCTAAAGAACCGGGTGGAAACCAAGTGTTCTGGAATTGTCTCGCTTTAGATCCTACCTGATATTTGTTCCCTACCTGAATCGTCATCAAAATCGCTGCTATGTATGCTCTCCACGATCCATTCTGTACAAACACAACCATGAGCATAAATTTATTATACAAGTTGACCCACCCATTTCTCCTACTCGACTTGCTGGCTCACACAGCATGCCCCTGGTCTTCCCTCCAGGTTCTCAGACCTCCCCTGTGCTCTGTGCAGACAGAGTCCTTCAATAAGATATTGATCACCGTTGAAGATTTCAAATGAGGGAGAGATGCTGAGAAAATCACCTTTCGACCCCTCACTTCTATAGACCCATTTATAGCTTTCACCGTCAACCTTACCAACCTGAAATTCCAGATGTTACAGACATACTTGAAACATGGCTAGTGTGACCACGCAATTGTGTGTTTTTTGCACTTTTTAGTAGAATGAGTTAATTATTGTTTGAACTAAATTAATTATAAATAGACACATTTGGTTAGTGGCTACCACACTGGAAAGCTCAGCTCTAAGAAATCCAAAGATGAGAAAGAGGCAACCAGCCACCCCTCCCCTGGTTGTTCTTTACTGCAGAAAATTTGAAGGCCTGATCTGATCATTCGTATGTACGTATATCTTCGGCTCTGGGACCCACACGAGGCATTGCGAGAGTCCTTGTGGACACTGAAATAGTACAGTCAACACTCAGATCCAAGAGGAATTCCCAGCAAGGGGCCCACTTGTAGACAGAGGTGAAGGGCATGGCCCAGTACACCTGTATTAGACATAATCAGAGAGTAGGTGCAGAGGGGAGGGAGGGATTTCACTCTCTCCATGAGTACATCCTTCTCACCCCTGACTCTAGAAGACCTGAGGAAGGCAGTAGAAAAGGCCCCATAGGAGGTGAAAAATTTGTATACTGAAAACTACAGGACATTGCAGAAAGAAATTAAAGAAGAGACAAGTAATTGGAATGACATACCATGTTCATAGACTGGATTATTAAATACTGTTGGCATTTCTATACTACATAAAGTGATGTACACATATATCGCAACAACCCACAAAATCCCATGTCATTATTATAGAAGTGGACAGAATCCTAAAATACATGTGGAACCACCCCAAGTAGATAAAACAATCTTGAGAGCAAAGAGCAATGATGGAGATTAACACTTCCTGAACTCAAAACACATAACAATGCCACAGTAGTCAAAACAGTCTGCTACTGGCATCAAGACAGTGAGATAGACCAATGAAATCTAATAGAGAGACCTCAAATAAACACACATATATATGGCCAACTGATCTTGGCCAAGGTTCTAAGATTACCAAGTGAAGAAAGGATAGTCTCTTCAACAATCAACAGCATGAAAAGGCAACCTATAGGATGGGAGGAAATATGTGTAAACCTTGTATCTGAATAAGGGACGAATATCCAGAATATATAAGAAACTACTACAGGTCAATTTCAGAAAAACAGCGGGCAAATAACTGAGCTTAAACATGGTTAAAAAAGTGCTTCCCTGGTGGTGCAGTGGTTGGGAGTCCGCCTGCCGATGCAGGGTACGTGGGTTAGTCCCCCAGCCTGGGAGGATCCCGCACGCCGCGGAGCGGCTGGGCCCGTGAGCCATGGCCGATGGACCTGCACATCCGGAGCCTTTTCTCCGCAATGGGAGAGACCACAACAGTGTGAGGCCCGCATACCACGAAAACAAAAAAAAAAAGGGTAAAAAGTTTCACTTGGCATTTCTCCATAAAGACATACAAGTGGTCAATCTACATATGAAAATTTGCTCAACATTGCTAAACATCAGGGAAATGGAAGTCAAGCCACAAGGAGATATCACTCACATCTCTTAGGATGTGTATTATAAAAAGACAATTATGGCTTCCCTGCTGGCACAGTGGTTGAGAGTCCGCCTGCCGATGCAAGAGACACATGTTCGTGCCCTGGTCTGGGAGGATCACACATGCCGCTGCGCGGCTGGGCCCATGAGCCATGGCCGCTGAGCCTGTGCGTTTGGAGCCTGTGCTCCCCAACGGGAGAGCCCACAACAATGAGAGGCCCGTGTACTGCAAAAAAAAAAAAAGAAAAGAAAAGAAAAGAAAGAAAATTAATGGATGTGGCAAAGATGTGAAGAAGTGGAACTTCTGTACCCTGTTTTGTACCCTGTAGTAATGTAAAATGGTGTAGCCATTATGGAAAACAAAATGGAGGTCCCCCAAAAATTATTAAGAGAACTCTCATAAAATCCAGCAATCACTCATTTAGTTTTATATACAAAGGAGATAAAACAAGAATGTCCAAGAGATATCTACAATCTCATGTCCATTGCAGCATTATACACAATACACCACATAGGAAAACTGCCTAGTGTCCATGGGAAGATGAATTAATAAAGAAAATGTGGTGTATACATACAGTGGAATGTCATTCAGTCTTTGAAAAAGAAGGAAATCCTGCCATTTGCAGCAACTCGAAAGAATTGGGGACATTTGTAAGAGTGAAATAAGCCAGTCACAGAAGGTCAAAAACTGAAAGAAAACACCGAGAAGCAGAGAGTAGAAGGGAGGTTCCAAGAGCTGGAAGGAGGTTGACATGGGAAGTCTCTGTTCAATGGTTAGAATGTGTTACTTGCAAAATGGAAAAGTTCTAGACACATGCTGTACAACAAGGTGCATGTAGTCAACAGGACTGACTGGACATTTCAAAACTTGTTAAGACGTTGGATTTCATTGTATGAGTACTTTTACAACAATAAAATATACATATGTAAAATAAATACAAAGAGGAAAAAGGGGAAAAAAGAAGACAAATAAGGAAAGGGAGTCAACAGAGGGAAAGAAGAAAGGAGGAAGGGTCTCGAATGTACACAGGTATCAGGAGATAATGGGAGAGAAGCTCCTCTCCCCAGGCTTTAAAGAAGACATCTCTCCAGAGTTCACTCCAGCAAGAGGGGGATGTCCTTTCTCTTCCCCATTCAACCAGAAGTGCCAATAGCAACCTAAGTGTGGCCCCGGCTGTGCTCAGGTGTACACTTTTCCTTGATCTCTAAACCAACCACACCTGACTCCCCATGGCTCAGGTGTCCTTAATGTATCTCCTTCCACTTCTCTAAAGCATTTCCCTCTTCAACTCCATCCCAAGGCTCCATTCCTGTCCTCACATATGTGGTCCACTGGGCGGGTCTCTGAGTTCTTAAGAGCCTCCCTGTGAGTAGCAGGCACTGAATCGCACACCAGGGTTCCCCTCAGCACCATCAGCAAACTACGACCTAGGGATTGAGGATTTCTAGAACGACTTTACTCATACACAGTCTCTTGGGGAAAAAAGTGACATTTTACAATCAAGCATTTTCAGTGTTTTCTTTGGTGGGGAAGATATTGACACTTATAAGGCAATCATATTCTATTAAAGTATGTATTTCTCAAAGGACTCACTATCGAAAAAAAAATTTTAAGTATAACATTGCATGTTTTAATTGACTTTACTCCCAGACTTGTTTGCTTGCAAAAGCCTTCAGAAAATACCAAAAACCTACTTCATCGGGCAGTTTGCACAGCAACATGAGTGGAGATCCTCTTGTCACACTGCTTGGTTTCTCTGTCCCACCTTGCAAAGCACAACCTCCTCTCCGCCCTCCTGGGAAGGGAGCCAGTGCCCATCCTGAGCTCAATCACTGGGGTAGATCTCTTGGTTCTGTCTTCACTCTGTGCAGTGTTTCTTGCCCAGCACACAGAAACAGGGCTGGCACAAGTGATGGAAGACAGACTTTCCACAGGAGAAGGACATTTCGTTTCCTTAGCACAGAAGCTGATACTGAATATTAGCCTCAAAGGAGAAAGGTGGAGTGAATTTCCTCCATCTACTCCTGGAGGCTCCTTCTTTCTCGGACTCCTCCAGAACTGGGTGTGGAATGTGGGTACAAGCATGGGCTCCCTGCAAAAGGAAGGAGGCCTGCCTAGCACTAGGTGCTTCAGGTAAGGGGGGAGGACTCATCCCGAGGCTCTAATAGGAAACAGAATGAGGGAAGTGGCAGAGAGATGTATCATAACCATTCAGAATGCTATGAGACCTACTAAGAGATGAGATTTCTTATTAAATGAAGTTGTAATTGACCCAGTAGCAGGGATGCTGAAACCCAGTTTTGTTCTTTAAGAATCCAGCCACGGAGCAACTAAGTCCGTGCACCACAACTACTAAGCCTGTGCTCTAGAGCCCGCAAGTCACAACTACTGAGCCCACGTGCCACAACTATTGAAGCCCATGCGCCTAGAGCCCGTGCTCTGGAAAAACAGAAGCCACAGAAGTGTGAAGTCCGCACAGGGCAACGGGGACCCAACACAGGCAAAAGAAAAAAAAAGAATCCAGTAAACATTTGCCTGGGTTGTGATAGGATTTGTTTTCCAGGTTAAATGAGGCTCACTTGGTATAAAATCAATGCACACACTGAAAGTGTACAGTTTATTTACTTTTATATCCATACCCATTCAAGATGCAGTGGTGATGGGAATATTTTCTAGAAAGTTGGCACCAGTAACAGTGATGTTTAGGGGAACATAAATCAAGGGAAACACAACACAAAAAGTTCACATACACACACAGAATCATACCACTCATTTCACATACAGACACACCCAGTCTCATGCACACAAACATACACCACCTAACCATAATATAGCTTCTTCCTGGGACTATAGTAATTGGTCTCATTACTCGTAAATCACTTTCTATCACCAGGACCCCTACTCTCATTCCCAGCACAAATTTGGAATCAGTTGGCCCTCTACACTAAAACCAGCAAGAATGTCCCACTTTCTCATCTTCAAACTTCTTCCTCCCCAAGTGACTGATTCCAGAATACATACCGTTTTCACGTTCTGTGAAGGCCACCTGCAATTACAGAAGAGAAAACACTATGAGGATAAGATCACAGTGATGCTCAGGTCTTTTGTTCATTTGCTGACAGTAGAAAACCTCATGAGAAACAGTGGTCCAGGGAACCCAGCAAGGGTTATCAGAGCAAACCTACTCAGGCTGAAAGGCAAGAACTTTGCTGGGAGGATGGAACTTCCAAGTCCATTTAGGTTGGAAATTACAGAATTCTTTTCCTAGAGGAAAAATCGCTGCAGGAGAGAGAGCTCCGTACTCTACCGGCTGTAATGGATGCTGTCAATTGTAATGTCCTGTGGAATCAGGCACCATAAGTTGGTAATAGACTCTCACTCCACATTCTCCCAACAAGGGAATTGTATGTATCTGGAAGGAATACCCCCAAGTATTCATAACTCAATTCTATTGAAAGAGAAATAAAGCAATATTCCTATCTCAGACCAGAAACAATCCAGCTACCTTGGGGATCCACGGAGGCTTTTCTTCTGTCCTATCACGCTGCAGGTCATCCGCCACATCCTCAGGGAGAACTGGAGGGATACAGAGTAACTGTCAGGACACTGGTGATGCGGCTCAGGAATTACTCAGGGCCTTTCTTCTCGATGAGGACATGGGGTGGTGTGTATGGATGTGGGAGGTTAGTAAGTGTGGGCTGAGCTGGTGTTGGGCCATCCTCTTTGGGGGAGCAGGGGCAGGAATGTCCGGATGGAGCAGTGGGTTGAAAGAAGAGCAGTGACCCTGGGTCCTGCTGCCCTGAGTCTCTGTCCTGGGCCTGGTCAATTCCAGGAGACCAGGTTAGCAGGGCTGTGAGAGCCAGTGTGTGAAGCGAGCCCAGCAGCCCCTTCACACAGTCCTCTAGAATTCCTGCCGGCCATGAAGGGTCTTTAGGGGCAGTTGGACGTGGAGCCCTCTCAATTGGAAGCATCTCAGCACATCAGCCTTGGGAGGTGCTGAGGCTGAAATGAGGAGACTGAGCACATGCAGTGATTCCAAATCAAGTGTTCTGTGACTCTTCCACCTCTGCGAGCGTGCATTCCATGAGCAATAAACAGTGAGGACAAAAGTAAGATGAAGCTACAAGTCCTGAAAGTGTAGAGGGAGAGAGTTCAACTGTCATCCACCACCTGATACAAAGTATAAGAACTTGTTCTCCAGTGTCAAGTGACTATGAGAGTTTTGTTCCCACTAGGATATGGCCATCATACGTGAATGTAAAAAGGAAACCAAAATCCTTGGTGCAAAACACCCTCCAGGTACCGAACAGAAACGAACCTTTCATTTTTGGCAGTGAAAAAGCAATGAAAGAGTAGTCTTGTGAGAAAGAAAATTTCTGAATGGCAAAGCAAGAAAAGAAGCACAGTAGAGTCAAAGGACATGGACACAATAACTCTATTATCTCATTAAAGTTTGGAAAGAACAAATCAGAATTCTACACATATTTCCTTCTTCTTCCTGATTTCATATTCACCTTCCTTAGTTTCTAAAGAACCGGGTGGAACCCAAGTGTTCTAGGAATTGTCTCGCTTTAGATCCTACCTGAGAGTTGTTCCCCATGTGAATCGTCCTCAGCATCACTGCTATGTATGCTCTCCAAGATCCATTCTGTATGAACACAACCATGAGCATAATGTTATTATACAAGTTGACCCACCCATTTCTCCTACTTGACTTGCTGGCTCACACAGCATCACCCTGGTCTTCCCTCCAGTTTCTCAAACCTCCCCTGTGCTCTGTGCAGAAAGTCCTTCAATAAGATCTTGATCACAGTTGAAAATTGCAAATGAGGGAGAGATGCTGAGAAAATCACCTTTCGACCCCTCACTTCTATAGACCCATTTATAGCTTTCACCGTCAACCTTACCAACCTGAAATTCCAGATGTTACAGACACACTTGAAACATGGCTAGTGTGACCAAGCACTTGTGTGTTTTTTGCATTTTTTAATAGAATGAGTTAATTATTGTTTGAACTAAACTAATTATAAATAGACACATTTGGTTAGTGGCTACCACACTGGAAAGCTCAGTTCTAAGAAATCCAAAGATGAGAAAGAGGCAACCAGCCACCCCTCCCCTGGTTGTTCTTTACTGCAGAAAATTTGATGGCCTGATCTGATGATTTGTATGTTGGTATATCTTGGGCTCTTCGACCCACGCCACGCATTGGGAGAGTCCTTGTGGACACTGAAATAGTACAGTCAACACTCAGATCCAAGAGGAATTCCCAGCCAGGGGACCACTTGTAGACAGAGGTGAAGAGCATGGCCCAGTACACCTGTATTAGACATAATCAGAGAGTAGGTGCAGAGGGGAGGGAGGGATTTCACTCTCTGCATGAGTCCATCCTTCTCACCCCTGACTCTAGAAGACCTGAGGAAGGCAGTGGAAAAGGCCCCGTAGGAGGTGAAATATTTGTATACTGAAAACTACAGGACATTGCGGAAAGAAATTAAAGAAGAGACAAGTAAAGGGAATGACATACCATGTTCATAGACTGGATTATTAAATACTGTTGGCATTTCTATACTACATAAAGGGATGTACACATATATCGCAACAACCCACAAAATTCCATGTCATTATTATAGAAGTGGACAGAATCCTAAAATACATATGGAACCCCCCACACGTAGATAAAACAATCTTGACAGCAAAGAGCAATGATGGAGATTAACACTTCCTGAACTCAAAACACATAACAATGCCACAGTAGTCAACACAGTCTGCTAGTGGCATCAAGACAGTGAGATAGACCAATGAAATATAATAGAGAGACCCCAAATAAACGCACATATATATGGCCAACTGATCTTGGCCAAGGTTCTAAGATTACCAAGTGAAGAAAGGATAGTCTGTTCAACAATCAACAGCATGAAAAGGCAACCTATAGGATGAGAGGAAATATGTGTAAACCTTGTATCTGAATAAGGGACCAATATCCAGAATATATAAGAAACTACTACAAGTCAATTTCAGAAAAAGAGCGGGCAAATAACTGAGTTTAAAAATTCGTAAAAAGCTTCACTAGACATTCCTCCATAAAGACATACAAGTGGTCAATCTACATATGAAAATTTGCTCAACATCACTAAGCATCAGGGAAATGGAAATCAAGCCACAAGGAGATATCACTCACACCTCTTAGGATGTGTATTATAAAAAGACAATTAGGGCTTCCCTGGTGGCACAGTGGTTGAGAGTCTGCCTGCCGATGCAGGGGACAAGTGTTCGTGCCCTGGTCTGGGAGGATCCCACATGCCGCTGAGCGGTTGGGCCCATGAGCCATGGCCGCTGAGCCTGGGCGTTTGGAGCCTGTGCTCGGCAACGGGAGAGCCCACAAAAATGAGAGGCCCGTGTAATGCAAAAAAAAAAAAAAAAAAAAAAAGAAAAGAAGAAGAGAAAAAAGAAAGAAAATTAATAGATGCTGGAAAAGATGTGAAGAAGTGGAACTTCTATACCCTGTTTTGTACCCTGTAGTAATGGAAAATAGTGTAGCCATTATGGAAAACAGAATGGAGGTCCCCCAAAAATTATTAAGAGAACTATCATAAAATCCACAATCACTCATTTAGGTTTATATACAAAGGAGATAAAACAAGAATGTCCAAGAGATATCTACAATCTCATGTCCATTGCAGCATTATACACAATACACAACATAGGAAAACTGCCTAGTGTCCATGGGAAGATGAATTAATAAAGAAAATGTGGTGTATACATACAGTGGAATGTCATTCAGTCTTTGAAAAAGAAGGAAATCCTGCCATTTGCAGAAACACGAAAGAACTTGGAGGACATTTGTAAGAGTGAAATAAGCAGTCGCAGAAGGTCAAAAACTGAAAGAAAACTCCGAGAAGCAGAGAGTAGAAGGGGGGTTCCAAGAGCTGGCAGGAGGTTGACATGGGAAGTCAATGTTCAATTGTTACCATGTGTTATTTGCAAAATGGAACAGTTCTAGACACATGCTGTACAGCAAGGTGCATGTAGTCAACAAGACTGCCTGGGCATTTCAAAACTTCTTAAGAAGTAGGATTTCATTGTATGTGTACTTTTACAACAATAAAATATACATATGAAAAATAAACACAAACAGGAAAAAGGGGAAAAAAGAAGAAAAATAAGGAAAGGGAGTCAACAGAGGGAAAGAAGAAAGCAGGAAGGGTCTCGAATGTACACAGGTATCAGGAGATAATGGGAGAGAAGCTCCTCTCCCCAGGCTTTAAAGAAGACATCTCTCCAGAGTTCACTCCAGCAAGAGGGGGATTTCCTTTCTCTTCCCCATTCAACCAGAAGTGCCAATAGCATCCTAAGTGTGGCCCAGGCTGTGCTCAGGTGTACACTTTTCCTTGATCTCTAAACCAAACACCCCTGACTCCCCATGGCTCAGGTGCCCTTCCTGTATCCCCTTCCACTTCACTAAAGCATTTGCCTCTTCAAGTGCAGCACGAGGCGGTGATCCTGTCCTCACACGTGGGGTCCACTGGGCGGGTCTCTGAGTTCTTAAGAGCATCCCTGTGAGTAGTAGGCACTGAATCGCACACCAGGGTTCCCCTCAGGACAATCAGGAAACTACAACCTAGGGATTGAGGATTTCTAGAACAACTTTACTCATACACAGTCTCTTGGGTAAACAAGAGACATTTTACAATCAAGCATTTTCAGTTTTTTCTTTGGTGGGGAAAATATTGACACATATAAGGCAATCATATTCTATTAAAGTATGTATTTCTCAAAGGACTCACTATCGAAAAAGAATTTTTAAGTATAACTTTCCATGTTTTAATTGACTTTACTCCCAGACTTGTTTGCTTGCAAAAGCCTTCAGAAAATACCAAGAACCTACTTCATCTGGCAGTTTGCACAGCAACATGAGTGGAGATGCTCTTGTCACACTGCTTGGTTTCTCTGTCCCACCTTGCAAAGCACAACATCCCCTCCGTCATCCTGGGAAGGGAGCCAGTGCCCACCATGAGCTCAATCCCTGGGGTAGATCTCTTGGTTCTGTCCTCACTGTATGCAGTGTTTCTTGCCCAGCACACAGAAACAGGGCCGGCACAAGTGATGGAAGACAGACTTTCCACAGGAGAAGGACACTTCGTTTCCTTAGCACAGAATCCGATAGTGAATATTAGCCTCAAAGGAGAAAGGTGGAGTGAATTTCCTCCATCTACTCCTGGAGGCTCCTTCTTTCTCGGGCTCCTCCAGAACTGGGTGTGGCATGTGGGTACAAGCATGGGCTCCCTGCAAAAGGAAGGAGGCCTGCCTAGCACTAGGTGCTTCAGGTAAGGGGGGAGGACTCATCCCGAGGCTCTAATAGGAAACAGTTAGAATGAGGGAAGTGGCAGAGAGATGTATCACAACCATTCAGAAAGCTATGAGACCTACTAAGAGATGAGATTTCTTATTAAATGAAGTTGTAATTGTCCCAGTAGTAGGGATGCTGAAACCCAGTTTTGTTCATTAAGAATCCAGCCATGGAGCAACTAAGTCCGTGCACCACAACTACTAAGCCTCTGCTCTACAGCCCACAAGTCACAACTACTGAGCCCACGTGCCACAACTATTGAAGCCCATGCACCTAGAGCCCATGCTCTGGAAAAACAGAAGCCACCGAAATGAGAAGCCCGTGCACTGCAACGAAGAACCAACACAGCCAAAAATAATCATAATAATAATAATAATCCAGTAAACATTTGCCTGGGTGGTGATAGGATTTGTTTTCCAGGTTAAATGAGGCTCACTTGGTATAAAATCAATGCACACACTGAAAGTGTACAGTTTATTTACTTTTATATCCATACCCATTCAAGACGCAGTCGTGATGGGAATATTTTCTAGAAAGTTGGCACCAGTAACAGTGATTTTTAGGGGAACATAAATCAAGGGAAACACAACACAAAAAGTTCACATACACACACAGAATCATACCACTCATTTCACATACAGACACACCCAGTCTCATGCACACAAACATACACCACCTAACCATAATATAGCTTCTTCCTGGGACTATAGTAATTGGTCTCATTACTTGTAAATCACTTTCTATCACCAGGACCCCTACTCTCATTCCCAGCACAAATTTGGAATCAGTTGGCCCTCTACACTAAAACCAGCAAGAATGTCCCACTTTCTCATCTTCAAACTTCTTCCTCCCCAAGTGACTGATTCCAGAATACATACCGTTTTCACGTTCTGGGAAGGCCACCTGCAATTACAGAAGAGAAAACACTATGAGGATAAGATCACAGTGATGCTCAGGTCTTTTCTTCATTTGCTGACAGTAGAAAATCTGATAAGAAACAGTGGTCCAGGGAACCCAGCAAGGGTTAACAGAGCAAAGCTACTCTCACTCCACATACTCCCAATCAAGGGAATTGTATGTATCTGGAAGGAATACCCTCAAATATACATAACTTAATTCTATTGAAAGAGAAATAAAGCAATATTTGTATCTCAGACCAGAAACAATCCAGCTACCTTGGGGATCCACGGAGGCTTTTCTTCTGTCCTATCACGCTGCAGGTCATCCGCCACATCCTCAGGGAGACCTGGAGGGACACAGAGTAACTGTCAGGATACTGGTGATGCGGCTCAGGAATTACTCAGGGCCTTTCTTCTCGATGAGGACATGGGGTGGTGTGTATGGATGTGGGAGGTTAGTAAGTGTGGGCTGAGCTGGTGTTGGGCCATCCTCTTTGGGGGATGAAGGAAGGCAAAGGACAAGAGGAAGGAAATGAAAACAGAGCTTTGGCTTTCTAGCTAAGGGGAGCCTCATCAGAAGGGAAGGGTCGATCTAAAAAATGGTAAACACTAAAATGCATGCTCTGTTTCAATGACACAGACCCATGACCCATCCTGCCTCTTTTGGGCTTCTGCTAAATTGCCACTGTCGCTTGATTTTTCCCAGATCACTCTTTCCCCAGCATCCACAATGCCAGCTACTGCATTTATCATGTCTTCTGTTGTATGATATTTTATACTTGATTAACAGCAACCTCCATTAAAGGACTGAACTCAATCCTAGACAAAATATGCTATATTTATTCACTAATCACTTAACGAACATCAAATACACAAGATTTGACAAAACTGAAATCCTACCATTTAGATACAGCCACTATCAATCGTATCATATTTTTCTCCCAGTCTTTGTTTTCTATACAATGTACGTATGCCCACTGAGGCAGGGGCTGTCCATACTGTAGGGAGCTGTTCCATAAGTGGGACACTTTGTTATGAAGAGGGAGCCCGGACTGAGCACAGCCTGTCTCTAACCCAGCTGTGCAGGAGAAGTGTACAGGCTAACAGTCAGGTTCCACTTTGAGTCCTTGGGTGTGGGCTACAGGAATTGACCAATGCTAAGGCTTATGGTAACATTATCCAATACAATAAAATAGCTCCCTGATTCTTATCTGCTTTTGGCCTTGTTTAAGCAATGACACCAGCACTGACAGATATGACCTGTACGGTATACATGGGGTCTCACACCTCTCAGAATCTGTGAGCTGACCAGGAGAATGCAGGTCCTGAGGTGAATTTCACATTAATGACTGTGCCAAAGTCAACTGATAAGCCCACCCATAGCTGCCCTGGATTCTGTGACCACTAAGGCCACCTGATGGGCAAGGTCTGGACCTTTAGAGATTCTAGGACTTCCAGCCAAGGATACGGATGCAGGGACTCCCTTGCTCCATGACTGAGGATCCCTTGGCTGAGTGGTAAGTGCAAGTCAGGGATCCAGAGCACCCACATTGGGACCCACCCCTGGATTCTCAGTTTGGCTTTTCCACTTAGGAGGTCAAGAGCTTAGAACATTTATCTCTGCACCATCTCTTTCTGAGGAAAAGAAATATTAACCAAATCTGGGCAACAGCTGTGTTGAGGGAAGAACATGCAACCAACTTCAGAAAACAAGTAAGGGTCCTGTGCCTGAGCTAACCTTAGGTACTTCAAAACAACTCCGTAAGTCTCTTAGCCCCTTAGAGGGGATGAAAGCAATATTTGAGTTAAAAGTAACTTGTCCCAATTCCCTTAGTCTGGAACACGGAAACAAAATTCTATAGCAGAGGAGCCTCTTAAACACACAGCACCTGCCAGGCTTTACCCCAGCCTTGGAAGGACTGGGAAGGATAAGACCAAGGCAGGCCTGAGGAAAGGTCAGAGGGTAGGCAGGACTGGGGTGTGGGGAGCAGGGGCAGAGCTGTCTGGATGGAGCAGTGGGTTGTAAGAAGAGCAGTGACCCTGGGTCCTGCTGCCCTAACTCTCTGTCCTGGGCCTGGTCAACCCCAGGAGACCAGGTCAGCAGGGCTGTGAAAGCAAGTGTGTGAAGAAGCCCAGCAGCCCCTTCACACAGCCCTCTAGAATTTCTGCCGCCCATGGAGGGTCTCTAGGGACAGCTCAACGTGGACCCCTCTCAAATGGAAGCATGTCAGCACATCAGCCTTGGGGAAGTGCAGAGGCTGAGATGAGCTCAAGGAGACTGAGCACATGCAGTGATCCCAGAGCACGTGTTCTGTGACTCATCCATCTCTGGGACTGTCCTTTACAAGAGGAATAAACAGTGAGGACAAAACATGAGGTGAAGCCACAAGTCCTGAAAGTGCAGAGGGAGACAGTTCACTTCTCATCCACCACCTCACCCTTTCTAGAAGAACTTGGTCTCAAGTTTCAAGGGCCCATGAGAGTTTTGACCCACAGGTTCTGTCCATCATAGGTCAATATGCAAAAGAAAACAAACTCTCCTGTGCACAATACCCTAGATGTGCTAACCAGAACACAAACTTCCATATTAGGCAGTGACAAGCACAAGAAAGAGCAGCTCATGTGCAAAAGATCATTTTTCATGAGCAAATCAAGAAAAGGTGATTATAGAGCACAGTCACGTCTAAGGACACAATTTCTCTCTATTGTATCACTAAAATGTGAAAAAAACAAGTCAGAACTCTACACATATTTCATTCTTCTTTCTGATTTCATATCCACTTTCCTCAGTCTCCAAAGCAGGAGATATAACCCTAAAGTTCCAGGAACCCTCTGCCATTAGATCCTACCTAAGTGTTGTTCCTACCTGTATCCTTTTCTTTATCACGGCCACAAATGCTATCCAAAATCGATTGTGTAGAAACACGAATATGAATTTACAAGGCTTATGGATACATTTAAAATGTGACTAATGTGATGGAGTAATTGGATATTTTATTTTGTTTTATTTTAATACACTGAGTTAATCATTGATTGAATTAAATAAATTATAACAGGCTCATCTAGCTAGTGGCTACCACATTTTAATATACATCCCTCTCTCACTCTCTCTCTCTCTCTCTCTCCATATATATGTGTATATATACATATATATATATATATATATATATTTATATATAAGATATATGGAGGATGTTACCACCGCTCCCCTGGTTATTCGCCTCTGTATGGTCTACCTATTCAAGATAGCTGTTTGCTGATGGTTTACCAAAGGAAAAACCTCTGCCCCGTGAAGGTACTTAGCCCAAGGGGTAAGAGGGATATGTCCCTCTGCTGGATTCCCTGGTAACCGATGAGCCCATCTGCTGTCAATCCCCCCTTTAACTGGAAGCCTGCCTATTCCGCCCAGAGTGAAGAATGCTGCTACTGCTGCTGCTGCGTTCTGCCTGCCATCGCCTATCTACAGTGGGATGTCTCTGCAGGACCACTTTGCTTCTGATGTGAAAGATCTCCCATCTATTAAACCATGAATGTCTGTGTCCTTGACTCCGGGCTCTTTCCTTAGCCCTGAGGCTGAGCAAGTACAGGGCTTGCAGGCGTGTGAGGTGCAGCCCAACACCTTCTGCAGGGCAGTTTGCTGGCCAGATTTGATTATTCCTTTGTAGGTGTTTCCTAGGCTCATGCACACTTGCCAGGCATTCATCAGACCTTGGGGACACTGAAACAGTAATGTCAACACCCAGATCCTAGAGGAATTCCCGACAGGTGTTCCACTTGAGGGGAGAGGTAATGAGCATGGCCCAGTGCACCTGTGCTAGACATAATCAGCGAGCAGGTGCAGAAGGCAGGGAGGGACATTCACTCACTTCATGAGGCCAGCCTTCTCACCACTGCCTCTGAAAGATCCAGGGAAGGAAGGGACAAAATGCCCTTAGAAGGTAAATGGCCTGTACACTGAAAACTACAAACCACTGCTGAAAGAATTAAACAAGGAACAAATCATTGAAATGACATATCATATTCATAGACTGGAGACTTATTATTGTTGACATTTCTACACTACCCAAAGGTAAGTATAAATTCATTGTAATACCTATCAAAATCCCAATGTCATTTTCAAAGATATAGAAAAAAAAATGATCCTAAAATACATATGGAACCACTAAGGACTCCAAACAGACCACACAATCCTGAGAACAAAGAACATAGATGGAGGCTTCTCACTTCCTGACTTCAAAACACATTACAAAGCCACAGGAATCAAAACTGTACGGTACTGACATAGAAACAGATACATAGGCCTAAAGACCAGAATAAATAACCCCCAAGAAAACTCATAGATACATGGCCAAATGAAATTCACCAAGCTTCTAAGACAACAAATAGGGAAAGTATAGTTTTTTCAACAGTCAATAGGATGAAAATATAACTTACAGAAAGATTACAAACATATATCAGAAAAGGAGCTAATATACAAAACATCAAAGAAAAACACTACAACTCAAATGCAAACTAAGTTAAAAAATTAAAAAGGGCAAATAACTGGGTTCAGAAATGTGCAAAGACTTAAATAAGACATTTCCTGAAAAAGACATACAAATGGCTAACAAATATAGGAAAAGGATCTCAACCTCACTAATCATCAGGGCAATGCAAATCAACATCTCATACCTGTTAGGCTGTGTATTATAAAGAAAAAAATTAACAATTTAAGGCCAAGATGTGGGGAATTGGAAACTTTGTACACTGCTGGTGGGAATGTAAAATGGTGCCGCTATTATGAAAAAGACTCTGGGGGTTCCTTATAAAATTATAAACAGAAATATCATATGATTCAGCAATCACAGTTCTGGGTATATAGCCAAAGGAAATTAAATCAGTATCACAATGAGATGAACTTATGTTCATTGAAGCATTCTCCACAATATCCTAGATATGCAACCAACTTCACAAAACAAGTAAGTGTCCTGTGCCTGAGCTAACCTTAGGTACTTCAAAACAAATCCGTAAGTCTCTTAGCCCCTTAGAGAGGATGAAAGCAATATTAGAGTTAAAAGTAACTTGAACCAATTCCCTTAGTCTGGAATACTGAAACAAAAGTTCTGCAGCAGGGGAAGCCTCCTAAACACATACCAGCTGCCAGGGTTTACCCCAGCTTTGGAAGAACTGGGAAGGATAAGACCAAGGCAGGCCTGAGGAAAGGTCCGAGGGTAGGCAGGACTGGAGTGTGGGGAGCAGGGGCAGGGCTGTCCGGATGGAGCAGTGGGTTGTAAGAAGAGGAGTGACCATGGGTCCTGCTGCCCTGAGTCTCTGTCCTGGGCCTGGTGAATTCCAGGAGACCAGGTTAGCAGGGCTGTGAGAGCCAGTGTGTGAAGCAAGCCCAGCAGCCCCTTCACACAGCCCTCTAGAATTCCTGCCGGCCATGAAGGTTCTTTAGGGGCAGCTGGACGTGCAGCCCTCTCAAATGGAAGCATGTCAGCACATCAGCCTTGGGAGGTGCTGAGGCTGAAATGAGGAGACTGAGCACATGCAGTGATCCCAAAGCATGTGTTCTCTGACTCATCCACCTCTGGGAGCGCACTTTCCATGAGGAATATACAGTGAGGACAAAAGTAAGGTGAAGCTACAAGTCCTGAAAGTGTAGAGGGAGAGAGTTCAAGTCTCATCCACCACCTGACACTCACTATAAGAACTTGTTCTCCAGTGTCAAGTGACTATGAGAGTTTTGTTCCCACTAGGATATGGCCATCATACGTGAATGTAAAAAGGAAACCAAAATCCCTGGTGCAAAATACCCTCCAGGTACCAAACAGAAACGAAGCTTTCATCTTTGGCAGTGAAAAAGCAATGAAAGAGTAGTCTTGTGAGAAAGCAAATTTCTGAATGGCAAAGCAAGAAAAGATGACTATAAGCACAGTACAGTCAAAGGACATGGATACAATAACTCTATTATATCATTAAAATTTGGAAAGAACAAATCAGAATTCTACACATATTTCCTTCTGCTTCCTGATTTCATATTCACCTTCCTTAGTTTCTAAAGAAGTGGGTGGAACCCAACTGTTCTAGGAATTGTCTCGCTTTAGATCCTAACTGAGAGTTGTTCGCTATGCGAATCGTCATCACCATCACTGCTATGTATGCTCTCCAAAATGCATTCTGTACAAACACAACCATGAGCATAAATTTATTATACAAGTTGACCCACCCATTTCTTCTACTCGACTTGCTGGCTCACACAGCATCACCCTGGTCTTCCCTCCAGGTTCTCAGACCTCCCCTGTGCTCTGTGCAGACAGAGTCCTTCAATAAGATATTGATCACAGTTGAAAATTTCAAATGAGGGAGAGATGCTGAGAAAATCACCTTTCGACCCCTCACTTCTATAGACCCATTTATAGCTTTCACCGTCAACCTTACCAACCTGAAATTCCAGATGTTACAGACATACTTGAAACATGGCTAGTGTGACCAAGCAATTGTGTGGTTTTTGCATTGTTTAATAGAATGAGTTAATTATTGTTTGAACTAAATTAATTATAAATAGACACATTTGGTTAGTGGCTACCACACTGGAAAGCTCAGCTCTAAGAAATCCAAAGATGAGAAAGAGGCAACCAGCCACCCCTATCCCGGTTGTTCTTTACTGCAGAAAATTTGATGGCCTGATCTGATCATTCATATGTAGGTATACCTTGGGCTCTTGGACACACACCAGGCATTGGGAGAGTCCTTGTGGACACTGAAATAGTACAGTCAACACTCAGATCCAAGAGGAATTCCCAGCAAGGGGCCAACTTGTAGACAGAGATGAAGGGCATGGCCAAGTACACCTGTATTAGACATAATCAGAGAGTAGGTGCAGAGGGGAGGGAGGGATTTCACTCTCTCCATGAGTCCATCTTTCCCAACCCTGACTCTAGAAGACCTCAGGAAGGCAGTGGAAAAGGCCCCGTAGGAGGTGAAAAATTTGTATACTGAAAAATACAGGACATTGC
Organism: Mesoplodon mirus; assembly: GCF_964341445.2. Taxonomy (NCBI): domain Eukaryota; kingdom Metazoa; phylum Chordata; class Mammalia; order Artiodactyla; family Ziphiidae; genus Mesoplodon; species Mesoplodon mirus. Next base: position 219,845 of record NW_028295325.1, read on the forward strand.
GGAAAGAATTTAAAGAAGAGACAAGTAATTGGAATGACATACCATGTACATAGACTGGATTATTAAATTCTCTTGGCATTTCTATACTACATAAAGTGATGTACACATATATCACAACAACCCACAAAATTCCATGTCATTATTATACAAGTAGACAGAAACCTAAAATACATATGGAACCGCACCCAAGTAGATAAAACAATCTTGAGAGCAAAGAGCAATGATGGAGATTAACACTTCCTGATCTCAAAACACATAACAATGCCACAGTAGTCAAAACAGTCTTCTACTGGCATCAAGACAGTGAGATAGACCAAAGAAATATAATAGAGAGACCCCAAATAAATACACGTATATATGGCCAACTGATCTTGGCCAAGGTTCTAAGATTACCAAGTGAAGAAAGGATACTCTCTTCAACAATCAACAGAATGAAAAGGCAACCTATAGGATGGGAGGAAATATGTGTAAACCTTGTATCTGAATAAGGGACCAATATCCAGAATATATAAGAAACTACTACAAGTCAATTTCAGAAAAACAGCGGGCAAATAAGTGAGTTTAAAAATGGGTAAAAAGCTTCACTAGACATTTCTCCATAAAGACATACAAGTGGTCAATCTACATATGAAAATTTGCTCAACATCACTAAGCATCAGGAAAATGGAAATCAAGCCACAAGGAGATATCACTCACACCTGTTAGGATGTGTATTATAAAAAGACAATTAGGACTTCCCTGGTGGCACAGTGGTTGAGAGTCCGCCAGCCGAAGCAGGGGACACGTGTTCGTGCCCCGGTCTGGGAGAATCCCACATGCCACTGAGCTGCTGGGCCCATGAGCCATGGCCGCTGAGCCTGTGTGTTTGGATCCTGTGCTCCGCAACGGGAGGGCCCACAACAATGAGAGGCCCGTGTAAGGCAAAATAAATAAATAAATAAATAAATAAAATTAATGGATGCTGGCAAAGATGTGAAGAAGTGGATCTTCTGTACCCTGTTTTGTACCATGTAGTAATGTAAAATGTTGTAGCCATTATGGAAAACAGAATGGAAGTCCCCCAAAAATTATTAAGAGAACTATCATAAAATCCAGCAGTCACTCATTTAGGTTTATATACAAAGGAGATAAAACAAGAATGTCCAAGAGATATCTACAATCTCATGTCCATTGCAGCATTATACACAATACACAACATAGGAAAACTCACTGGTGTCCATGGGAAGATGAATTAATAAAGAAAATGTGGTGTATACATACAGTGGAATGTCATTCAGTCTTTGAAAAGAAGGAAATCCTGCCATTTGCAGCAACACGAAAGAACTTGGAGGACATTTGTAAGAGTGAAATAAGCCAGTCACGGAAGGTCAAAAACTGAAAGAAAACTCCGAGAAGCAGAGAGTAGAAGGGTGGTTCCAAGAGCTGGCAGGAGGTTGACATGGGAAGTCTCTGTTCAAGGTTAGAGTGTGTTATTTGCAAAATGGAAAAGTTCTAGACACATGCTGTACAACAAGGTGCATGTAGTCAACAGGACTGCCTGGACATTTCAAAACTTTAGGGGAACATAAATCAAGGGAAACACAACACAAAAAGTTCACATACACACACAGAATCATACCACTCATTTCACATACAGACACACCCAGTCTCATGCACACAAACCTACACCACCTAACCGTAATACAGCTTCTTCCTGGGACTATAGTAATTGGTTACATTACTTGTAAATCACTTTCTATCACCAGGACCCCTACTCTCATTCCCAGCACAAATTTGGAATCAGTTGGCCCTCTACACTAAAACCAGCAAGAATGTCCCACTTTCTCATCTTCAAACTTCTTCCTCCCCAAGTGACTGATTCCAGAATACATACCGTTTTCACGTTCTGGGAAGGCCACCTGCAATTACAGAAGAGAAAACACTATGAGGATAAGATCACAGTGATGCTCAGGTCTTTTGTTCATTTGCTGACAGTAGAAAACCTCATAAGAAACAGTGGTCCAGGGAACCCAGCAAGGGTTATCAGAGCAAACCTACTCGGGCTGAAAGGCAAGAACTTTGCTGGGAGCATGGAACTTCCAAGTCCATTTAGGTTGGAAATTACAGAATTCTTTGCCTAGAAGAAAAATCGATGCAGGAGAGAGAGCTCCACACTCTACAGGCTGTAATGGATGCTGTCAATTGTAATGTCCTGTGGAATCAGGCACCATGAGTTGGTCATAGACTCTCACTCCACATTCTCCCAACCAAGGGAATTGTATGTATCTGGAAGGAATACCCTCAAATATACATAACTTAATTCTATTGAAAGAGAAATAAAGCAATATTTCTATCTCAGACCAGAAACAATCCAGCTACCTTGGGGATCCACGGAGGCTTTTCTTCTGTCCTATCACGCTGCAGGTCATCCGCCACATCCTCAGGGAGAGCTGGAGGGACACAGAGTAACTGTCAGGACACTGGTGATGCTGCTCAGGAATTACTCAGGGGCTTTCTTCTCGATGAGGACATGGGGTGGTGTGTATGGATGTGGGAGCTTAGTAAGTGTGGGCTGAGCTGGTGTTGGGCCATCCTCTTTGGGGGATGAAGGAAGGCAAAGGACAAGAGGAAGGAATTGAAAACAGAGCTTTGGCTTTCTAGCTAAGGGGAGCCTCATCAGAAGGGAAGGGTCGATCTAAAAAATGGTAAACACTAAAATGCATGCTCTGTTTCAATGACACAGACCCATGACCCATCCTGCCTCTTTTGAGCTTCTGCTAAATTGCCACTGTCGCTTGATTTTTCCCAGATCACTCTTTCCCCAGCATCCACAATGCCAGCTACTGCATTTATCATGTCTTCTGTTGTATGATATTTTATACTTGATTAACAGCAACCTCCATTAAAGGACTGAATTCAATCCTAGACAAAATATGCTATATTTATTCACTAATCACTTGTCTTAACGAACATCAAATACACAAGATTTGACAAAACTGAAATCCTACCCTTTAGATACAGCCACTATCAATCGTATCATATTTTTCTCCCAGTCTTTGTTTTCTATACAATGTACGTATGCCCACTGAGGCAGGGGCTGTCCATACTCTAGGGAGCTGTTGCATAAGTGGGACACTTCGTTATGAAGAGGGAGCCCGGACTGAGCACAGCCTGTCTCTAACCCAGCTGTGCAGGAGAAGTGTACAGGCTAACAGTCAGGCTCCACTTTGAGTCCTTGGGTGTGGGCTACAGGAATTGACCAATTCTAAGGCTTATGGTAATGTTATCCAATACAATAAAATAGCTCCCTGATTCTTATCTGCTTTTGGCCTTGTTTAAGCAATGACACCAGCACTGACAGATATGACCTGTACTGTATACATGGGGTCTCACACCTCTCAGAATCTGTGAGCTGACCAGGAGAATGCAGGTCCTGAGGTGAATTTCACATTAATGACTGTGCCAAAGTCAACTGATAAGCCCACCCATAGCTGCCCTGGATTCTGTGACCACTAAGGCCACCTGATGGGCAAGGTCTGGACCTTTGGAGATGCTAGGACTTCCAGCCAAGGATACGGATGCAGGGACTCCCTTGCTCCATGACTGAGGATCCCTTGGCTGAGTGGTAAGTGCAGGTCAGGGATCCAGAGCACCCACATTGGGACCCACCCCTGGGTTCTCAGTTTGGCTTTTCCACTTAGGAGGTCAAGAGCTGAGAACATTTATCTCTGCACCATCTCCTTCTGAGGAAAAGGAATATTAACCAAATCTGGGCAACAGCTGTGTTGAGGGAAGAACAAGGTAGTGTTCAGGCAGTGTGCAGTGGTGATGAGCTTTGTTGACAGGTGAATTGTGCTGTGTAAGAGGGAAATATCTCCTCAGGAAACACACACACGCTCACACATGCAGGTTCACAATCACACCACATAGGCTCACACATGGACCCCACCCCAACCCTGATACACACAAACCCACATCATCTAAATGATGCAGCTACTTCCAGGACCATAGAACTTGGGCATGGCTCTTTACTGGGAAATCACTCTCTAGCTCTACACCCCCAGCCCTCATCCCTGTAGGGACCCTGAATCAGGGTGTCTCTCCAAGCAAAGCCAGCAAGAGAGTCCCACCTTCTTCATCATCTAGATTGTTCCTCAGCACAGGGGTGAACTCTGAATACATACCGGTTTTGTTTGCTGTCCAATCCACCTGTGATTAGAGAAGAGAAAACAGTGTAAGGATCTCAGCAGCCTGTGCTCTGTGGACACAGGTATTTCATCTCTTTTTTTGTCCTCAGAAAACCAAATGGGAAACTGTTGTTGAGTCAATGGCCCCAAAAGAAACCAGAGAAGACAGCTGTGGGAAAGGCTGGAGCTTTGCCTGGAAGATCTCTCAGGTCCACTTTGAGGAGCAAATACAAAAGTCTATTTCAAGGAGGGAAATTTTCTGTTGAGGAAAGTGTGTCTGACTCTACAGTTTCTAACTGATGTTGCCATTTTTTAAATGGCCTTTTGAATGAGTTATCTGTTGGGAAAGACCTCCAATCAGCATTCATCCAACCAAGCAAAATTGTATACATCAGCTGTCTTGAACATTGTAGATCTTCATATCTGAAATCAATTGGAAAAGAAAGAAATGAAGCAAACTTTTAATCTCTGATAAATAAGGTGAGCTTACCCTGGAGGTAGAAGGAGCCACTTTAATTGTCCTCACATGGGGCAGTTTCTCCAACAGGTCCTCAGGGGGCTCTAGGAGGACACAGAGTAAGTGTCAGGACACTGGTGATGCTGCTCAGGAATTACTCAGAGAGCCTCGTTAATGTGGACACAGGGTGGCAGTGTATGGATGCAGGTGGTTACTGAGTGTGGACTGAGGTGCTGTTGGACAAACCTCCCTGGTGGGTGGAGGAAGGCAAAGGGGAGGAACATTTCAGAAATGAGGAAGAGAACCTTTAGCTTTCTAGCTGTAGGGAACCTAATCAATTTGAAAGTGTCAGTCTGAAAAAGCTTAAACACTAACATTGCACTATGTTTCAGTATAGAGTCCCACGGCCCCTCTGCCCATTTCAAAGTCCCTCCAAATCCCCCTTCTTCTTGAAATGTTACAAGACTCTTGCAGCTTCCTTCTAATCAAATATGTTGCTCCTTCATTCATCGTCCATTCTGTTGGATTTTTGACTTATTTTATTGTGATGAAATATACATATTTATGCTTTTCATAATTTTGAAGTATACAGTTCACTAGCATTTCTTACTTTCACAATGCTGTGTACCCATCAACACAATCTACATCTTAATCTTTTTCATCATTTCAACGTAACCTCTGTACCCATTAAATCATAATCCACCTTACTCCTGCCTCCTGACCTTGGTAATTTCTACTTCCGGTGTCTGTGAGTTTGCCTACACTAGGTACCTCATACAAGTGGAATCATATAATATTTGTCTTTCTGCGCCTGCCTTATTTCACTAACAATAATATATTTTTTATATTATTTGGATCATTCATTTTGTAGCATAAGTCAATCTTTAATTCCTTTTTATGGTTGAAAATTATTCCATTCTGTGTATATATCACATTTTATTTATCCATTCATCACCTCATGGACTTTGGATGGTTTCTATCTTTTCGCTACTAAGAATAATGCTACTATGCACATTAGTGTACACATTTCTGTATGGCACCATAAAGGTGACAAATAATATTGTACATATTTCAAATATCATTGAATATAACAACACAAGGTGTGACTCTGAGGTGAACTATGGACTTTTCATTAGTAAAAATATACTTACATTGTTTCACTAATTGTAACAAATGTACTTCACCTATGCTATATATTATTAATAGCTGAAACTGGAGTGATAGGATACAGGTATTTTCTGTATTGCATGTACAACTTTTAGGTCAATATAATCCTGTTCTAAATAATGTCTAATAATTTAAAGAAATCTCAAAACATGGTTTCCGGGAGGGATGTGTTGTTGCTGACGTTCAAAAATCAGCTAATGTCTAAACCATAACTAGAGACCATCTTCCCTCTTAAACATGAACCAAATGTTGAATTTTAAATGCATGCCGCAGAGCACAGGGAGATCAGCTCGGTGCTTTGTGACTGCCTGGAGGGGTGGGATGGGGAGGGTGGGAGGCAGGGAGATGCATGAGGGAAGGGATGTGGGAACAGATGTATATGTATGACTGATTCACTTTGTTATAAAGCAGAAACTAATAAAAATAAAATAAAATAAAATTCAAAAAATAAATAGATAAATAAATAAATAAATAAATAAATGCATGTTTACTTTCATGGTTAAAACAGTACCAGCTGGCTTAGTAAGTTTCAATTTGAACACATTAAATAAAAGAAGAATACTGCTTAATATTTCATAGCTTTTTCTTCAATATGAGGCACTGAATCAACTAGAATAATTATTCTTGAGTGAACCGAATGAGACATTTTCCACAGTACCTTCAGCTGGGTCATTTATAGGGTGCATCCTAAAATGTGGCCGGATGCCGATCTTTTTCAGCCAGCCTGGGGTTGATATTCTTGACCTCTGATGAGTGTTTCTTCTTCTCACAATCTGGGAGCAGCATCCTGGGAAATGCATTACAATAGAGACAACTATTGACATCTTGCTGGCAGAAGACCATGGGGAAATTAGCAATAATTTATTCACAGTTCAATCCTTTGGTCCCTTTCCTCACCAGTGGCCCAGCAGAGCCTCCTGAATCAAAGTTGGACTTAGGAAGATCTTGCAGTTTGCTATGCAGTGAAAACACCCAACAGACAGGTTTTGTGGGCAAATATCTTTATTTAACTGAGAATGTCTAGAAAGTCAGCAAACCATTGGGACCATGACTGATGGACTGGATTCAAATCCCGTTTAGAAGAAGCATGTACTTGGGAAAGATATGTAGATCCCTCTTAGCCTCAGTTCCCTGTTCTGAGATGTAGGAATGTTAATATGGCCTAAGTTTAGCATTATGTCATGTGTCCAAAAATGATTGAATATAGGTAAAATGTTTGAAAAATAAAGGACCGGTGCTTCACAAATGCTCTATAAGTGTTCAATCCTGAATGATGGCAAGAAGAAGCTGGACATTTCGTAGCTGTTGAAAGCAGAGAAGGGATTTGACGGCTCCAAGTAAAGGGGGGATTCAAGCTTACTCTTTAGCTTTTTCATGGGAACAAGGCTTTACAGCTCATGTCTGTAAATCCATTATCATGTCTGACACCCAGCCCTGTTGGGGGTGAAGGGGAGGACAAAGTGGGGGCTGTAACCCGTATGTTATGGTGGAGGGTGTGGAAATTTAGAGAGATAAGTGACTGTCCAAGAATCACAACCATGATGAATGATGGATCTGGGACAGGACAGACCCCTGGACCCCTGAGCCAGGAGTTCTCCTCACTCTCTCTCTCAAATTCTCCTGCCCCAAGTTTTCTGTGGGTGAGAGCTGATGCCCTGGAGGAGCTGCCTGAGCCTAGAAAAGAACCCAAATCCTTACCCTACTTTTCGTCTCTATATTTCAATCCCTCATTCAAAATACATCAGTTTCTTACGAACAAAGCTCCCCTGAAGGACCACAGGAATTCCAACTGTGTCCGTTCTCCCCAGCCTCTTCATACCGTCAACTATCTCACAAGCATCCTTCACAGTGACCAGCTCACCATGCTGAGTGACCAGTGGTCTGTTACATTCCTAGGTTGCCTCAGAGCTCAAAACCTCTAAGCAAAAGGCCACATGATGGCTCTACCAAGAATCAGCTTCCCTTCAATTGACCAAGTTTGGATGAATAGTTACCATGAATTAACTGGGGAGGTGGCCACCTCTGCTGGGCTTTGGTGGCTTAGTTAAGTCTGTGATGCTCAAAGTCTCACTGACAATTGATCTGAGCACCCATTCGAGCAGCCTGGACCAAGGGCTTGCTAAGAATTGGCAAGCGTTCAAGTCTTTCCTCACTAATATTCCGGCTCTATAAACTCATCATTTTCTAGACCCTGTAGTGGAAGGCAATAGAATCCCACATTCTTTTTGAAAGTCATCTCCATACTCAGAGGCTGGAGACCCCACCCCAGGATTCTCCTTGAGAATCACCAGACAGACCCTCCTTCCCTCAGTGACCAAATGTTCATTCCACTAATGTGATGGCACTGGCCCTTCTCACCAAACTCCCTGGCAGCCGCCAAACAGCCCGTGATCTTGTCCACAGCAACCCATGGAAATCCAACCAGTGAATCCCAGGTTCTTTCCTTTATAAAACTCTCTGGATTTAGACCTTGAATATTTGGTTTCAGATTGACAGCTACATTTAGAAGAGCTGAGCTGTAATTCCCCTTTCCTCCTATAATGACCATTGCTGAGGAGATATGAAGATTCTCCTGCTTCAGTAAAAGCATAATGAGTGAGTTCCCTTTATCTGTTCTCTGGTAGAGTGTGTACAAAATTGGCATTTGGAGATAGTATGTTTTTCTAAATTTAGGAAAATATTTAAGGCAGCTGGCTTGATAGAAGAATCAAAAATATAACTTAAGTAATATAACAAACTATAAAATATATTTATAACTGTAGATAAATGGGGTAGAAATCAAAAAAGAAAACAAAAAAGATGAGGAACATATATCAGTAAAAGTTAACCAGCCCATTTGAAGGAACAGCCTTCAGAGGATGAATATGAACCTACCTCCAGAACAATTCAGACTGTCCATTTTCAAAGTCTCAAGGGGTGAGAGTGAGAGCTTCTCATCTGTCACCGTATGTGAACCTCTCAGTTCACAGAATGCCAGTTGGAATGGAATGCCAAGATGTGCATTATCATATTACCATAGTGACAGGTCACAATAGAACTTTCAGAATGAACTGGACTCTGCACAGGATGGGTCCAACTGCTGTTGTCTAGAAAGTGTGTTTCCAAGGACAAGTTTGGCTCTTCAGAGTAAACAGTTTATTTCCGAAGTTGAATCTCAGGCGCACAATTTACTCTCTCGTTAAGAAAATAATTTATATGGGAGAAAATGATCTGCCCCCCCAAATACAGTTGATAGTGCACATTTCAGGGTGAAGATGGACAAAGGTAACACGTTGAGAATAAAAAGAGGTTCTATTCTTGACGGAAATATCATCCTGTTGCTGAACGCAAGTCCATGTGCCTGACAAACAGTGAGGCCAAACAATACCAACATGTCGAGCTTGGAGCATTGGAGCAGAGAAAGGTTTACTGCAGGGCCATGTGAGGAGATGGGCGGCTCATGCCTTAGAAAACCCTGAACTCCCCAAAAGCTTTCAGCAAAGCCCTTTCATGGGAAAGGTAAGGGAGGGGTGTGGTTAGTTGCTTCAAACTTCTAAGGTCAGATCCTCTTTTCTTGAGGTCAGGTCATGGTCAGGTCACGATGTTCCTGTAAGCCTCCACCAAAACAAATGTTACTCTCTGTACTGACAAGAAAGGGCAAGGTCCCGAGGCTCAACTCTTGCTCTCCAGGGTCCAGGTCCTGGCCAAGAGGAGGGGGTCTGTGTGCAGGCTGGTTACCCTGCCCGGGAGTGTCCGTCCATCAACCAGTCTGGGTTCTCCCACCAGTGCCCAGGCCTGCTTGAAGAAGCAGATCTCAGGTGGCGGTGCCCTCCAGGCCAGGTCCCCAGACCCTGCCCAGCCTTCATCACTGAGGGAGCCAGGCGCCCAGGACCCTGCCGGCCCTCAGGCTTTTCCTTTAAACTGGAGAGAATCATTTGTAGCAAATACCAGTCAGGTGAATTCCCAGCTGCCAACAACTGCCCTTTGACGAGAACAGCCCAACCACAGAGGCGGACCTGAAGTAATGATGTGCAAAGTCCTTGCAGCTGAACCTTGACCTCTGGCCTCTTCCTGGGGTGGACAACTGATCAAAGCTGGACCAAGTTTTGAAACTTGAGCAGAGAGTCTGAAGCCGGTTGAAGCTCTTACCTGGATGACAGTGTCCGTGTACTGCAGGTGCTGAGGCCTCTGTGCACCACGACCCATGGGGACCGCTGCTGCCATTAGGTCGCTGAGGCAGGGACGGGGGGTAGGTTCACGCCTGCCCCGCCCCTATTACAATCTCCACCCATTTCTACTCTTCCTCCCCATACTTTTCTAGATAAAATCATTTAAAATGTAAGATTTAATCTTATTATAAACAAAGTTAAGTTTTCATGTCTAATGTCCAGTTGTATTCTTAGTGTCCTATAAATTCGGTTTTTCTCCTCACAGAAATTAATATTTTTGCCACGTATTGCAAGTATATTTCCAATTTGTCACTGTCTTTTTATCAGTTACTCTTACTTTTATCATGAAGACATTTATTTTATTTTCAAAAATCAGTAATTCAAATATTTTTATTTGTTACTTTTGGCTGTGAGAAAGGTAAGGAGGAAGAATAGTATGACTAATATTCATATTAAGGACTAAATACTCCTTTAAGAAAATATTTTACTAATTAGGAAAATAACTACAGGTTATGTTACATTGGTTCTGCCTTCAAGGTGCCCACACTCTAGTGCCATGAAGATATAAATCAAATTTAGAGCCCAATAATAATAAATAGCTCAATCCAGGTGACTTGTAACACCCATTGCAATGTTTGCACTTCAAACTGTTTTATGTGATTCCCTAATTATATTATATGGTAACCTAATAAATGATCTCAAATCCATTAGATAAAAGCATGATAAAAAATTAAGAAATAGACTTAGTAAAATAAAGGGTACCATGGCAAAATAATGTGTTTCCCTTGATTTATAAACCCGTTAATCTTGAATGAACATTTTGGTAACATTTCATCTGGTTTGTGAGTCCATTTTACAAGTATAAGCAGTTCACTTGGAGGAATTTTGTTGATTCCTGCTGGGTTTAAAACTTCAGTTAAGTGACTACCATTCTATTTCTCATGAGAGCTAGCTTAACTTCTTCCATTTTTCTTCATAATTCTCATCTTTGAGAGCAGGAACATGTTGGTTGGAATAATTTTGCATCCCAGTAGGAGCAATTATACATCTTCTCATGTGATTGATACTGCACGCAAGTCTATTGGTGATCAGTAACCTGTGCCTTGTAATTCCTTTCATTTCATTTATATTCAGCTGGGAAAGGAGCCAGATTTCTCCTGGCTTCCACACACTCGCTGATGGTTAGACAATAAATAAGATTTTTATTTTCCTTCCTGTACTTGTAGGCTTGTCGGCTATAACACTTTCTTCTTTTTGCAGCATTTTCTGTCACTATCTTTATTTTTAAATTAAGTGTATTTTATTTTGTGCAAAGTACCCCTTCAGCTTCAACAGAGAAGTTTCACTCTGCCGTATTTTTGTTACTATTCAGTCATATTATTTTAAACTTTATTCTTTCTTCTTTCATCTAAGGGTTACTTACAAGAGTAAGTTTATTTCTCCCTAACTTCAGATGTGGTTGTTCCTTAGTAATCCCTTTATATCAAATACCAGCTTAATTGCGTTCTGGTCAAGAATGTGTTCTTTAGGATACTGGTTCTGGGAATATAATAAAACTTGCTTTATTACCTTGTAGCTGATTAATTTTTATGGATATGCTATGTTTGCTTGAAAATGATATGCATTCTACATTTGTTAGGTGTCATGTTCTATCTATACTCATTATATCAAGATCTTGTTTAGTTTAAATCTTCTATATCTTTATCAATTCTTAACATCTTGTTAATATTCCTGGCTTGGATTTAAGTTTTGTTTTCTTCTTAGCATTTCTACATTGTTACATTTGTATATATGTGGTGCTATTATTAGATGCATACATATTTATAATTTATACTCAGTATGATTTTTATCATCCTGATGACTTTAATACTACTATTTAACGTATTGTTTGTTTGACATGAACACAAATACATCATTGATATTTTAAATATTTGGTTTGCTTATAAATTTATGCTCTTTTAATTTCAAATTCTAAGTTTTTTGGGTTTTTTTTTTAATTTACTTAGGGCCTAAAACTTATCCCCTTGCAAAAAAGCATATAACTTTATTTTTAAATTGACTTATTGATTTTTTTTAACCTGGATTATTTCTTTGGCACATTTAATTTCATATATATTGATTCATTCTTACAATCTTATTTTACTTATTTAATGTTTTCTATTTATCTGATTTTCAACATTTGTTTTGTTGGTTAGCATGTAGGTGCATATACTTGTGTGTGTGTGTGTGTGTGTGTGTGTGTGTGTGTGTGTGTGTTTTAGTGTAACTTTTCAATTTTGGATTGATTTCACTTATATACTACTCTAATTCCATTTCACACAACTATTTTATTTTATTTTTTTGATTGAAGTATAGTTGATTTATAATGTGTTATTTTCTGACAATGTGATTTGGTTATATATATATATATATATATATATATATATATATATGTATATATTCTTTTTAATATTCTTTTCCATTATCGTTTATTACAAGATATTGAATACAGTTCCCTGTGGTACACAATGTGTCCTTGTTGATTATCTATTTTATATATAGTAGTGTGTATATGTTAATCTCAAATTCCTCATTTATCCCTCCACTCCTCTCCCTGTTATCCCTTATGGTAACCATAAGTTTGTTTTCTAGGTCTGTGGGTCTATTTGTTTTGTAGATAAGTTAGTTTGTATCATTTTTTTTTCAGACTTCACAAATAAGCGATATCATATGATATTTGTCTTTTTCTGTCTGGCTTACTTCGCTTAGTATGATCATCTCTAGGTCCACCCATGTTGCTGCAAATGGAATTATTTCATTCTTTTTTGTGGCTGAGCAGTATTTTATTGTATATATGTACATCTTCTTTATCCATTCATCTGTCGATGGACATTTAGGTTGCTTCCATGTCTTGGCTATTGTGAATAGGGCTGCTATGAACACAGAAGTGCATGTATCTTTTCAAATAGAGTTTCCTCCAGCTACATGCCCAGGAGTGGGATTGCTGGTCATATGATAGTTCTATTGTTTATTTTTTAAGGAAACTCCGTACAAGTTTCCATAGTGGCTGCACCAATTTATATTCTCACCAACAGTGTAGGAGGGTGCCCTTTTCTTCATACCCTCTCTAACATTTGTTATTTGTAGAATTTCTTGATGATGGCCATTCTGACTGGTGTGAGGTGATATCTCATTGTAGTTTTGATTTGCATTTCTCTGATAATTGGTGAAGCTGAGCATCTTGCCATGTGCCTTTGGCTATCTGTATGTCTTCTTTGGAGAAATGTCTATTTAGGTCTTCTGCCCATTTTTGGATTTGTTGTTGTTGTTGTTGTTGTTATGCATTGTACGAGCTGTTTGTATATTTTGGAAAGTAATCCCTTGTCAGCCGAATTGTTTGCAAATATGTCCTCCCATTCCATAGGTTGTCTTTTCATTTTGTTTATGTTTTCCTTTGCTGAGCAAAACTTATAAGTTTGATTGTGTTCTGTTTGTTTGTTTGTGCTTTTATTTCTATTGCCTTGGGAGACTGACCTAAGAAAACACTGGTATAATTTATGTCAGAAAATACTTTGCCTAAGTTCTCTTCAAGGAGTTTTATTCTGTGATGTCTTATATTTAAGTCTTTAAACCATTTTGAATTTATTTTGGTGTAGGGTGTGAGGGTGTGTTCTAACTTTATTGATTTACATGCAGCTGTCAAACTTCCCCAACACCACTTGCAGAGAGACTGTCCTTTTCCCATTTTATATTCTCGCCTCCTTTGTCAGAGATTAATTGACTATAGGTGTGTGGGTTTATTTCTGGGCTCTCTATTCTGTTCCACTGACCCATATGTCTGTTTTTGTGCCAACACCACACCGTTTTGTTTACTGTAGCTTTGTAGTATTGTCTGAAGTCTGGGAGAGTTACGCCTCCCGCTTTGTTGTTTTTCCTTAGGATTGCTTTGGCAATTCTGGGTCTTTCATGGTTCCATAAATAAATTTTAGGATTATTTGTTCTGGTTCTGTGAAAAATGCCATTGGTAATTTGATAGGGGCTGCATCAAATCTGTAGATTGCTTTGGGCAGTATGGCCATTTTAACAATATTAGTTCTTCCAATCCAAGAACATGGCATATCTTTTCATTTCTTTGAATGATCTTCAAATTCCTTTACAGTTCTCAGAATATAGGTCTTTCACCTCCGTGGTCAGGTTTATTCCTAAGTATTTTTCTTTTTATATGATTTTCAAAGAGATTTTTTTTTAACTTTCCCTTCCTGATATTTCATTATTAGTGTAAAGAAATGCAACAGATTTCTGTATGTTAACCCTGTATCATGCTACCTTGCTAAATTAATTGATCAGTTCTTGCAGTTTGGGTCACACTATTTTAGATATTATATACTGTTTTTATCTTACAATGGCTACTTTATAAAATAGTACATGTTAAAATGTTAATTATTACTTTCCAAATTACATAATAAATCCAGAATTCTTTAATTCCAATATTTTATCCTGACATAGTTTTTACTTTACTTCTGCAATACAGTAAGCCCCCTACATATGAACCTTCAAGTTGCAAACTTTCAAAGATGCAAACGTGCGTTCGCATGTCCAATCACGTAAGTTACTTCATGTGTCTGGCTTCCATTGTCACGTGCATGCGTCCTCTACAAGTGGTTGTGCTTTTGTGTATTTTACTGTACAGTACTGTATACAGTATAATAATACAGTATCTTTATTTCAAGCCCAGGATGTTTGGAAGCAAGTGTAAAAGCAATGGTATATAGCTGTTGTATTAGTTGGGTACCTAGGCGAACTTTGATGGACTTACGAGCAAATTGGACTTATGAATGAGCTCTCAGAATGGAACTCATTCATATGTAGGGGACTTACTATAATTTATAAGTATAAGCATTAGATGTAAATGTTATATTTTCATATACTCACAAATAGCTTTGACCAACATGATTACATTTTCAATATTAATACTTGTGTTAAAGAACATTACTTGATGGAGTAAATTTGAAGATGTAATTGGCTTTATTCAATGATTCATGAATTGGGCAGCATCCCATCTAGCAAGCAGAAAGGAGCTCTGAGGAGCTGTACAAAATGGAAGGCTTTTATACACAGAAGGGGGCAAAAAGAAGTTTCTAACAAAGTATTATTTCAAGCAAGGTCACCTTTTTGGGGGGGATGTCACCTGTCTATGAGGCAGATTATCTCACTGGAACTAACCAAGTAATTCCAGAGTAACTGGTTAAAGTCACATCCCTGGAAGAGGCTGCAACTGTTAGTTATTAAGTCTATGATACAGACCTATGATTCTTTGGATCTTCTTGTGGGTAACCTAAGTCTCTCCCATGCCTTCAAACACCTGTCCTCCCAAAAAGCCCAGATCTGTACCTTGGGTCCAGACCCGTCTACCAGGCCCCTCTAAAGCACTGAAGATAAAGTAAGATCCTCTCGCCACCCCCAATCCCTTTCTACTGTGCTCTGTATCTCTCAAAAAGATGCAGCTGTAAACTGTCACCCACGCTTGCTGCCCTCCCTTTTCTAACGGGTCACCAGGCCTCACCCATTCTCTCTCAGATCTGCAAAATCCAGTCCAACCTTTTATAACTTAAGTGGGACCCTCAGATTACAACTCAGCCTGCACCAAATCAACTGCCTTCCACATGGAGGTCCGAGTGAGCCTCTGAACCACAAGTCCATCTCACTCTTCTTTGGTGTTTCCCACAGCCTTCAGGATAAACACCCAAACTTCTGACAGGACAAACAAGGCCCCCTTCTCTTGGGCCCCACTAAGTTTCCAGTATCAACTCTCATTTCTTTCCCAAACCCTGAGTTCCAGTCCTGTACATTAGTTTTGCCATATTTTCTTATATTTCTCAAACAACAACACACACTGCTCTCTCCTGCCACCCCAGGAGCTTCTACATATCCTTAGAAAGGATGCCACCTCCTCCAAGAAGCCTACCCTGAACTTTCCCTTCCAAGATTCTGAGCTCTGCAAAGGGGAAAGATCGGGGGGAGGGATACATTAGGAGTTTGGCATTAACATAGACACACGACTCTATATAAAACAGATAATCAACAAGGACCTACTGCATAGCACAGGGAACTCTACTCTATATCCTGTAACAAACTTTACAGGAAAAGAATCTGAAAAAGAATGGATACATGAATAACTAAATCACTTTGCTGTACACCTGAAACTAACACAATATTGTACATCAACTAACCTCCAATATAAAATAAGAATTAAATTTTAAAAAGATTCTATGCTCTGTAGCACCAGAACTCACTTCTTCCAGAGTACTGACTACTGTGCTTGTGTTTACCTGCCGCCCAGTAGAAGGGGAGATTACCTAGGGCAGAAGCATCGTCTCCAGCAGCCCTTGGTTCTGACAACTCATTCAAGTGCCAGGCTACTTGACACACATAACCTGCTTAATTAATTCTAAGAACCCACAGAAAGAGTGGTTATTAACGTCATTTTACAAGTGTGGGGATTGTAGTCCATAAGAAACCTGCCCAGGCCACAGACAGCATAAGCCCTGGAATTCAAACCCTAAGCTGCCTTCACACCAGTGCTCTTTCCACTATATGATACGACTATTGAAAAAAATTTTTTTTTCCTGAACCCTGTTTTAATGGAAAGGAAATGAAGCTGGGATATATCCATTTCCTAATCGCTTTGGTGTGTACCAGGCAAAGTCATTCAACAGACCAGGAAACATCTGTGCAACAATTAACGATGCTCCAAACTGTGCTAAGTGTTCTACTTTGTAGAGTCTAGAAGCATTAATACAGTGCATCCTTGTAACCACCACAGAGACTGGGACCTGTTAAGCCCACGCTACAGATGAGAACACTGAGACCTAGAAGCCTTAAGGCACTCGGCCGGGGTCACCGAGCCGGCAGGAGTCCTAGGCCGCACGCCCCGTCTAGTGCACGCACACCCGGGCACTGGGCACTGGTTCTAGTGCCCACCCTCCACCTTGCACCATTGAACACCCCGCTTCTCAGCGCCAACACGAGAGGCCCTGGAAGCGGGAAGTACAAACCTGTCTCGACAAGCCATGGCTGGAAGAAGCTCTGGATACAAATCAGGGGCAGCGGGTGCTCAGGAGCGGCGCCAAGTGCACCCCGCGGAGGCGGTCGGCCTTAAGTCCAGCGGGGCATCCCGCAGGGAAGCGCGCACAGAGGGCAGAGGCACCAAGTCCTGCAGCGCGCACAGGTCCTCAGAGCGCGGAAAGAAGTCGGCCGCGCTGTCCCGGCACAGCTTCACCGAGTGATCATGGCCCAAGCACGGCCTCGGGAACGCTGGCTGCGGACACGATGGCCACACCCGCCTGGGGGCCCCGGACCCTCGGGCGCCCACCGCCTGGCGGCTGCGGCCCCGCAGCCTGCACAGGACCGGCGTCGCAGCCAGAAGACATAGGGCCACGGGCCCCAGCTACGCCGACCCCCCCATGCCGCGCTCCAGAGACCCCGCGCGGCCTGGTGTTGGCGCAGGCATCTACGGCCTCCATGCCACGGAGCTGGGGTTTACGGCAGCGGGCGGGACCGTTGGGGCGGGGCTCGAGGACGTCTGCACGCTCGCCGTGCGTCCGCACGCAGCCCTGTCTCCCATGGTGACGCGGCCTGAAGAGTAGGGGCTTGAGCTCTGAGACTAAGGCAGCGCGAAACCTACGAGGTGTGGAGACTTTGGGGTTTCCAAAAAGCGTTTGCTGACTCATCCAAACAAAACTGAGACCTGGTTGTATCAACGCATTTTAAAAGTAAACTCCCGTAAGTGTCTGTGCTCCCCCCACCCAGGAGAGAGCGTGCACTCCGTGAGGGACACACGAAAGGCTGAGTGAACGTCTGCCTGTGGTCCCTTACCTGGTGCACGGGTGTGTGAATTTATGCGGAGAGCTCTTAATTTCTGTAGTTTCTGCTAATTTGACACGGTAGTTGGCAAATGGTGACGTGTTCCATGCATTCAGGACATGATCGTGGTTACTAATAATCACTTTGTTTGGTACTGACAACTCCACAGAGAATTTACTACTGAATATCCACTTTCCAGAAGAGAAACTGAGGCGTAGGAAGTGAAGTGACTGAGTAAGAGTAAGGACTCAGACAACTGGTGTTAGTAAATTAACCCTGCAAGGAGGCCGTTAGCCTGCGGTGGCTCTAGTGATGCGGCCGCCTACGTAAACCAACAAAAATCTAAGCCTGTCAATGCCTCAGGGTGGCGAACACTGCTGAGGACAACGAGTCACAAATCACCAACTAGGCTTTAAAGTTATAACAAGTCAGTCATTACCTTGCTTTGCTTCTGCCCTTTTAAAATAAACATCTCTGCAGCTCCTGTGGCTGGAGTGCTCCTCACCATTTCTGCTTTGGTGGTGCCTGAATTGAATCTATTTTTGCTCACGTAAAGTCTTATTTTCAATATGCCTCAGTTTGTCTTTTAACATTGGTCGTAGAAGTTGGATTTGTGTCCAGTGTCTAGAAGAGTGGTCGTTCTCTGGTCAGGCCTTAGGTGTTATGCATACAACGTTCCTCTTCTACCACCACCTTCTGGATGCCTCCACCCACTACCAGCTCCCACGTATCAGATCCCCTAGATGTGGTCAGCAATGGCTTTCACATGCAGCATGCTCACATTATAATATCGCAGACACTCCTCCGTCCTCCAGCCAGCGTGTGAAGTGAAACATTACCATTCCTGTTGAAGAGCCTGCTGTGACCACTTTCCCAAACACAGCCACTCCCCAGCTGACCCTGGGTAACCACTCTTCTGAACTTGGTCTCCATCACTGCATGGATGTCTTTCTATTTAGGCTACATTTTTAAGTATTCTTCAACCTCATATAGTATTCTACTATGTTTTCTCTTCTTACTTGCTTTTTTTAGTGTTATCTTTGCTAGGTTCATCCATGCTGACACGTAAAGATCTGTCTCGTTCATGTACTTTCCTCACTATGTAGGATTCCCATGTAGGGAAGTACAATAATTTATATGTGCATTTTCCTGTTGATGGACATTTAAATTGTTTCCAATTTTCAATATGATTTCTGTTTTAAAAAGTTTTTATATACTTTCTAAAGGTCACTTTACATTTACTGTTATTACAAAATATTGGCTATATTCCCTGTGTTGTACAATACATCTTTGAGCCTATCGTACACCCAGTAGTTTACATCTCTCACCTCCCCACCCCGTATTGCCCCCTCCTCCCCCTGCGCACTGGAAACCGTTAGTTTGTTCTCTATATCTGTGTCTCCCCTTCTTTTTGTTATATTCGGTAGATTGCTGTATTTTTTTAGATTCCATATATAGGTGATATCCTACAGTGTTTGATTTTGTTTGACTTATTTCACTTACCACAATGTCCTCCAAGTCCACCTATGTTTCCCCAAATGGCAACATTTCTTTCTTTTTTAAGGCTGAGTAGTATGCCATTGGTTATATGTACCGCATCTTCTTTATCCATTCATCAGTTGATGACACTTAGGTTGCTTCCATATCTTGGTAATTGTAAATACTGATGCTCCGAACATTGGGGTGCATGTATCTTTTCAAATACATGTCTTTGAAAACACGTGTTTTTGTCCTTTTTGGATTTATACCCAGGAGTGGAGTTGCAAGGTCATATGGTAGTTCTATTTTTAGTTTTTGAGAACCCTCCATACTGTTGTCCACAGTGGCTGCACCAGTTTACATTCCTACCAACAGTGTACCAGGGTTCCGTTTTCTCTAAAAATTGTAAATTTTCTTCCTAGGGGTAATTGAGATGATAGTTGAATAATAACATAAGATCAGGCGAAGTCTAAAGAAATTTTAGAAAAGCTGGATAGAGTAGAAAAACTTCTGTTCACTGGCGTCTGAATGTTAGAGAGACACCAAGACATGTGGGCCAAGTTGTGGAGAGAAGGGAAACACAGACGCAAGCTTGACACTTGGTGCAGCTTTTCTCCTTGGGGCATTTGCTGATTCAAATGTTACAGCCTAGGAGCTGAAAAGCCAAAGAGTTCAAAAGACTCTAACGACAGAGGCCAAACGGCAAGAACCGTTTTACATTGATAAACAGCATTTTAACTATGGAGAAGCAGAAAATGAAAAGAAAGAACTTTGCATTACATTTCATAAAAGTTTAGAGAGACCTTTGTGGTATATTAGTGAACTTATTTGTGGAAATTTAGCCATGTACATTGTGTTGGAGAGGCACCAAGAGTTCAAGAATTCTCACAATTTGAGTACACAGTTGCCTTAAATGTAGGCATGGTGGCATCCATTTACATAACAATGATTTGGAGGATGTTGTGTTAGTCAGCTCTTGCTGTGATAATGCTTTGGAACAAATCACACCAAAGTCAGTTACATAAACAAGAATTTATTTCTCTTGGACCTATGGGCTAGCTGCAGTGGCTCTCTTTTAGACCTCTAGATGGCTAGTTTTGCTCCGTGTTTTGGGTCAGTTTGAGGTCTGTCACACACCTCTTCGTCTGGAGCCCAACTGTGAGGCTGCAGCTCCCAGGCCCTGTCTTCTCTAAAAGTTCACTGAAACATAAGAGGTGAGCCCAACCGCACAAGCCCATTTAAGGCCTCTTCTGCTCATTTAAGGCCAACATGTCTGCTCATACTTCAGTGGCCAAAATATGTCACAGATCTAAGCTGTATTTAGAATATGTGTATTTGTTTAAAGTTGGGTGCTCTCACAGAAGAATATTGCGTTTTGGACAGTGTTAGCTTAGCATTTCCATTGGCATTTGCAAACGTGATAAACGTCGTGTGTACTTTTTCACCTTTGAGAATTTTTTGAAATTGTGGGACAATTTCTATGGGAAAAGAGGAAGGTACATTTTAGAACTCAACTCTAGTTATAGCAGTGTCGGGAGAAGAATTAATGAGATAAGGTCAATACAAATGAAAGATTTAGGATTCGCATATTCATAATTAACATTAGCATTCTTCAGACCATTCCTGGAGAATTGTGATGCTTGCTTTACGTGATTTTATCCTAAATCATTATAATCTGACCAAGGCACTTCAGTAAAACATACATCATACAGTACATCACATTTTAGTTTTTCCTACCACTGCACAACTTCTCATCAGGCACGAAAGCCTACATATGGTATGGTTCCATTTATGCCAGATGTCCAGCAGTGGCAGATCCATACACATGGCAAATATTATACATTAGTGGTTGCCAGGGGTTTGGAACAGAGGGAAATAGGGAATGACTCCTTAAAATGGGTGTAGGTTTCCTCTTGGGGTGATGAAAATGTTTTTCAGCTGGACAGCGGTGATAGTTGCACAACATTGTGACAGTACTAAATTCCACTGAATGGTACAGTGAATTGTAAAATGATCAAAATGGTGAATTTTGTGTTCTGTTCATTTTGCTACAATAAAAAGGAGAAAGAATTAGGGAAAGACTTAGAGTTTGGGAAAGTAAGGTGAACTGGTCAAGAAAAAGACAGCTCTACTGTTCAGTTCTCTCTCAGCTCTCCCAGTGCATTAATCCTCAGCAAAAAGTAGCCTGAACTTGTAGATGATAGTCATTCAACACAGTCCAGGGAAAAGTAAATAAAATAAAAGCCAACTCTTCTTCTTTAGCACAGCTGTGAAAGGTTAACTTCCTGCTCAGCCACATGGACATTCATGAAGACGTTTCACTTCAGGTGTCCTCTACTTCAGTACTTTACTCACAGCTCATTCACACATGTAGGCAACAGCATTCCTGGTTGTGATCAGTCTCATGAAAAGAAAAGGGAAAGAGGAAACAGCCTCCACATTGACTTGGTGGTCTTGACAAAATGGATGCAGAAGACAGCTTGAGTGTCAAACTGGAAACTTATTTTCCTTTTCCTTTTCTTTTTAGCTTTCCTATCAGGTCTTCTGCCCACTTCCCACCTGCTTCTTTCAAACAGGAGAGACACTAATTAGCTGCTTTTTTTTGTTTGTGCTAAAACAACTATTGTTTTGGGTTTCTTGTTGTTTGGTGAACATTTTTGTTTTTACTGCCAAATGAGCTTCGGTGGTTGGTGTAGGGGGTCTCTTGGGAACTTAACTTTTTCCAGTTTAAGTGGGAAAGCTTTTTTGTTTGAATGGGCTTTTACTGGGTGCTTCAAGGTTTGCTCTTGGCTCTTTGATGGGGGACTGGATAGCACTGTGTTTCCTTTGAGGATCCAATAAATAAAGGATCCTATGTCCTCCTGGGCACTTTGTGTTGATTTTGCTGTGTGTCCTCTCTAATAGCCAGATGCAGATTCCAGGAAAATGACATATAAATGAATATAAGTAATCTAATATTTTTAGAATTTGCTTTGGCCATACTCCTGGTCTTATTCTACTTGTAGCAGATGGCTTTAAAGAGCATTAGCTATGTATATATTAAATATAATATAAATATACCAATATTAAATATTATATTGATATATAAATTTAATATACTAATATTTATATTAATGTATAACAATTATGTATTATATTAATATATATTTTTGCCTAGCGTATATTATATACAAAATGTATGGGTAATGAAATGTATTTATATGGTTAATATGTTCATAATATTAATAGGATATATCCTGTAATATTGATTATAAAACAATTATATCATAATATATAAATTATAAGTATATATATTTATATATATTATAAATATATAATTATTATTATCTGATATAATACACTATAGTTAATATATTCTATATAACCCAATACGTAATGTATGAGTATAAGACAATTATATTATGTAATATAAATATAATACATCTATAAAACTATATATATTTTAATTATACATTACACATACAAGTATGTATAGCTATTTATAATTTTATTTACATAGGAATCTGTTCATCCTAACAATTGATGTAAAAATATGCAATATTTTCAATCAAATGGGCCTTAACCTCACTACCTACACATAACTACTTTTATAATCATGAACCCTGTCTAACTCATGCTTCCATATCTCTCAACCTGCTTTTCTACACATGCACATAGACGACACACATTTATACACGATATATATGTATACTACCAGTTTTCAGTTCAATGTATATAACTATATAATTTATATAATTATATTCCTGTGTATGTATACAAATATAAATCAAAGGTATGTGTATAGGTATGTATTTCGTATGTTTATATAACTATATCATACAAATAATGTATGTGTATATAAATACATGACTATATACATACATACACAGAAATATACTTATTTAAACAAAAGGGACCTAAATAAACATAGTTCTCTAAGAATAAAACTAGTTATGTCTCACTGTTTCAATAAGAGTTTATAGTTTTCTACTGTATGTGCTTCTATAATTGTTATGAACAATTCCCATTTGTTGAATGTTAAGTTGTTTAAATTTTTTGCCATTATTAATGAAGCTCTAAAGAATACGGTGGGCAAGATTACTTAAAAAACTCTCCTAAAGGAAAAAGGTTAGATATGCTAGGTTAAATGTACACAACTTATTTTTAAGTGCATGGTTGATTTTTGAAGTATGCAGAAGAAATTTCCAGGACCCATGAAAGAAGGGTGGTACATGTATGAGAGTTATAGCTATATTAGGAGTGGATTGAAGATCTTGATAGCTTAGAACAGAAGCTGGAAATCCTGTTTTTATGGAGCCAAGTGGCAAATATTTTAGGCTTTGTAGACCAAAGAGCAAAATTGAGGATATTATTTAGGTACTCAGGTAACCATTTAAAATGTTACCAGTTAAAATGTGAAAATTATTCATAGCTCACAGGCCATAGAAATAGGCATCTGTCTGGATTTGTAATACAGGCCATAGTTTAATGACACACCTGACATAGAGACTTGTTTATAAATGGCCATAACCACGTGAGAGGCAGGAGGTAAGACTCCATCCCTACTAGATGGGAAGTTAGAACTAAACCTATCTATCCCTAGTTTCACCTTCAATGAAAGGGTGTGCCAGGAGAAAAAAATATCTGCTGGCAAAGGGAGACTAAGACCAAATTCTCTTGGCCTCTGCTCTGGGTAGGAAACAGGTAGGAAATCTTGAGAATTCTGAACCCCAGATCTGTGTTCCCAGTGTTTGGGTTGCAAATTTATGTGCGGTCTTGCAAACAGAAGCTAAGAAATTAACTTAAAATGCTCCCAAATCGGTGGTATTCCAAACACAAAACTAAACCCTTTCTGGAGAGGTAGACCTTCAACACAGGCCTATAGCATTCCCACAGAGAAAGTTTAGCTAAACATGAGCTCATGATCTAAATTTACACAATAATGAAGTAATCAGCTAGAAGTGGAGAGAATCAGCAAAAAACAATCAATACCAGAATTATATTCCCAAGGCCATCCATCAGATGTTGGAATAATCAGGTGCAAGGCAGAAAATATACATAAAACTAGAACTGAAACAAGGAACAAGGATGTTTTAAAAGACTGGGTAGGATCTTTAACACATTTTTCAAGTACATGTCATTGATAAAGCTAAAAACTCGAAGGTTGTGTAATACAGCAGATTAATCATGGAGAAGTGTGAATTTATGCTGTTTTTAAAAATATGGCAGGTCAGATTTTCTGCCTAATTATATAAGTAGATTTAGCTTTAAAAAATACACATTATTTTAAAGACTTATTGGCTGTAAAATAAGTTAAGGTTATTTCAAAGGGCTTCTCTCCAAAGAAAAGTGAGAAGTAGCAAAACACAGAAAGTCGAGGGAAAAAAATGTCAATATACACATTGCGGTAGGGTGAACTAAGCCTTAGGCTAGCAACAGTGTGGACGAGCTGACCCTTAGATACTTACAACTAAGCTGGAATCTTCAAAAAGTTCAACTATTTATAACTAAAAAGATTTCTTAAAATTAATAACCAAGTGTTTTAATTGACATCAGAAGAGTAAAACAATAAACCCTGAGAACATAGAAAAATAGATAATAAATATATGAGCAGAACTTAATAAAACAGAAAAAAGTATAAAATTGAGGTGATTTAGTATGTCAAAAGAATATTCTTTGAAAAGATTTAAAAAACACACTTTGATTAAGCAAAACAAATACATAAGTAAATAATATACAGAAAGAATCAGGACGATGTTAGAGCAGAGAATATATGAAATGCCCGTAAATTTGAACATTTCTGTAAAGTGGACAATTTCCTAGCTCCTAAAGTTTACCAAAACTGACACAAGAGGAAATTTATAGCTGGAGTTCTTTCACCAGTAAAGGAATTATGTCAATAGTTTACGATCTTTCACCAAGAAAATACCAGACCCAGACAGATCATTTGGGAGGTGAATTCTATGGAACTTCTATTAAACAGATAACATCAATATGAACAAAGAAAAACTTCTAGAGATAGCGAAGGAAGAATTCTCCTTTATTCATCTTATGAAGTCTATAAAATCCTAATACTGAAAATAGATTAGGACTGTAAGGAAAAAGAAATTTACAGGTCAAATTTACTTGTAAATATAAAAGCAAAAATGTTAAACTATGATATTAGCTACCCAAGTTCACTAGAGTAAGAAAAAGCATGAGCAAGTTAGGTAATCCAATGAATGAAAAGGTAGTTTAATGTCAAGGATATATATCAATAGATTGAAAACACCACATTTTATTTCTTTCATCTGTCTCTTTAAAAAATGATAAGTACTTATATTGATCTCTCTTGTACTAGGCACTGTGCTAAGTCACTTACATATTTACTCCTTTAAACCTTCTATCATCCCTGCGGGAAAGTTCTATTTTGCTTCCATTTCTTAGCTAAGACTCTAACCCCCAGGAAAGTGAAGCAACATTTGTAAATTTTTGTGGATGGTCAGTGATGGGACCAGTACAGGAACATCCAAAGTCTGTGCTTGGAAACAGTGCCCCATGTTGACACTCACATTACAGATGAAAGGAAAGGAACCATGCACTTACCATATAGATTAAGTCTCACATTACAGGTTAAAGGAAAGGAACCATGCACTTACATTATAGATTAATACCCCCATAACAGGTTAAAGGAAAAAGAAACATGTGCTTCCTCAAAAGTTGTAAAGAAAGCATATCCATTTCTTAATATATTTCCCAATTTCTTTTGCTTGTTTTCTGACCTTTGTAGTGCATTTTGCCATGAGGCAAATTTTATTTCTTATATAATTAAATGTATCCTTTTTTCTTTGTATCTGAGAAAGGTATTCCTCATGAATACTTTATTTCATGTCTCCCAGGTTTCTGATACTTTTACAGTTTCATTATTTTTTAACTTTTAACTACTTGCTGTATCTAGAATTTACTAATGATAGCCATATTTTCCCACTTTTGTTGAATAATTTTTGCTACTGATCCAAAATGTGAATTTTATTTTAAACTCAATTCCCTTATGCTCTTGCATCTAATTTTAAGATGCTTCCTATTCCACTGGTTGTTTTGTCTATCTAAAACAAAATGCTACCTTAGTTATAATGTAATTATAATATAATAAATGTAATTAGTAAACATAATACGATATATAATAAATAGCATATATAAAATAACAAAATATAATTTACCATATAACAAGGTCCAAGGAGAGCAATACTATACAATCACTTGAAATATCCCACAAAAGATAGTTTATAAAATTCAATATTCATTTGTAATTTAAAAGAAAGAGTAAAATAGGGATTGATGAATGCTTCCAAAATAAGAAGAAATTATATGTCTACAAGAGAAAGAGGTAAATGATAAACTTTAGTAACACTGGCAATAAATGCAGGACAAGATGAGGATGCCTGATATAATGTTAAAGAAAAAGTATTATGTAACATTGTTTTTGCAGCACTGATGAGTTCAGTGAAAAGAGAATCTCATAGAAAAGAGTATCTCGTTCTTCTTAATGTCTGTACACTTGTCCATGGCATGAACATAACAGCTTATTTAGCCAATATGTTACTGATCTGCATCTGGATTTCTAGGTTTTCATGGAATTTTTTATTATGCACAATTGTTTCAAACACTAGGACTTCCTCTTATGTTTATATCTTTTGAAAGAAACAATATCTCCACAGATGATTTATCTGTGCTGGCTGCTAGCTGACTTTGGGTACTTCTCAGTTCTTCCCTTTACCTTCCTTGTCAATATGAAAACGGAAGGCAAGAAGGTCTCCTGTTTAGAGACTGTCAAGATAGATCTTGGTGATAAAGTCTTGGTGGTAAAGGCTAAAAGTATCAACCCAGAACAAACGTTTTTCCAGCTGTAACTATGTGTGATTCCCTTGGCTTGATTCCGTAGAGGATGTCAGACAAGACTGTAGAATCTGCCGTCAAAGTGCTTCCAGTAGGATGAGCTAAGTCAAGTATGGTGGCATATGTAATTCAAGACAAAATATAATGTTTCCTTTTCTCTCCTAGCAAAACTTGATAGAGTGAATGTAGAAGTCACTGTATGCTTTGAATTAAAGGAACACAATAAATCTTGTTTTGGAAGGTAAGTGTTCTGGTCTCTTTGTGGAGATGAATTGGAAATTGTCTAGAAGAAGGAAAATGAGGTTAACCAAAGTTAAACTCATAAATAATTGAGCACTAATTAAATATCTGTGGTCTATGTTTGTCTTTGATCATAATTTCTCCCAATTTATAGACCTCTTTGATACTTGATGAGTCCTTGTCAAAGATGCACTTAACAATGGTTATCACTTGTGTATTGGGTTTTGCCTGGGCCCTGAAGAAACTATCCTAAATTACCAGCTATGATTGTCACTTGATTTCCTCACAGAGAACAATCAGAACTCCTTTTCTTAAGTGGCTTGGAATGTGAAACTAGTTAGTCTCTTAGATATTGTTAGAGGACCCTACAGAGCCCATTGGTGAAAGTTTGGAAAACATGGGGCTTCTTAAAATTGATTCTTGTAGTGCTATAGGAAAGATCACTGAACCAAAAGGATAACGGTGTTTCTGGTTCTGTTGTTAGCGTTCTCCATGGAAACATTGCTGAAGCTTCTGGACTCAATTTCCTTCCCCATGTGTGAATGTCACTGAAAATATCCAACTCCATTCTATCCCCATATAACTTCAGGAACTAAGCAAAATGAAGACTCAAAATTCATTTCAAATAGTGAAATGAATATATAACGTAGAATGGAACTGGGAAAATACCTGGTTTAAATTCTGGGAAGTACCAACTATACAATTCTGGATAAGTTGCTTACTCTTGCTTAGTCTAATTTAATGCCCATCTCACAGGATGTTATGATGATTAATTTAATATCTTTGTATAACACACAGTGTTATGTAATTTCTTCTTGTTTTTCTTGAGTAAATACATATCCTTAAGCAACTCACTGTAAACAATAGTTACTTACTTGCTTAAATTACTCTTATCTTCTATTATCACCTGAACTGTGTCCTGCTCAAGTTAATATGTGGAAGTCTTAACCCCCAATACCTCGTAATCTGACTGTATTTGGAGATAAGGCCCTTAAATAGGTAACTGAGGTCAAATGAGGTCAAATGGGTGGGCTCTAATTCAATATGACTGGTGTCCTTATAAAAAGAACATATTAGGACACAGACATGCACAGAGAGAAGACCATGTGAAGACCAAAGGAAAACATGGCATCTACAAACCAAGAAGAGATACCTCAGAAGAAATCAATCTTGTTGACACCTTATCTCAGATTTCTAGCCTCTACACCTGTGAGTGAGTAAATTTCTGTTGTTTAACCTCCTCAGTCTCTGGTACTTTGTCATGGCAGCTCTCGGAAACTAATACAACTTTTTATGGCCTCCTTGTCTCAAGTTGAAAGTTCAATATTTGGCATCATAGCAAAGAAACAAAAATATCATCTACATTCCTTGTTGTAGTCTTTCTTCCCCATTCTCATCGCTAGTAATTTCCATATTTGGGTCTGTTTTCTGTATCTTGTAAACAGAGCGTTACGCTCACTTCTTGTCTTACTGCTAAGATACAATAAATGTGCAGATACTGAATAGATTTTGGAGAAGTGCAACATATAGTTGGTACATGTGTGATAAGTGTGTATTCATATAATTTATACTTTTTCTCTATTTTCTTCCCTTGGTGTGAGCTAAGATTCTCTGCTTTTGTGACTAGCGCTCCTGAATACTAATCCCTGAATTTAATTCACCAAAAATTGTCAAAAATAATAATCATATGGGGAAAGAGAGAGTGACAGAGGGAGAAGAACAAACAATCAGGCAAGGGCAGTACTGTGAATTATTAGGGTCTTATTAATAAGATTACGTTAGTCTAGAGGAAATGACCGTAAGTACCATCAGTGAGCCCAGTTGGTCTTTACTGAGTGCTAGACACATCCCTGAGTTCTGTTCTTAGTCTCCAACTGTATGATGACTACTGTCTGGAAGTATTATCTGAACAACTAAAGTCACTTAATGGAAAAGGAATATGTCTTTAGAGAAGCAACAGTAATTTTTCTATCTGATTAAAAAGCAATGTTGACTGTCTGGAAACCTCAGTCATATTTGTAAGCAGAAAAGCATTGGCTATTCAAAGTGGATGATGTAAAGAGATGAGCAGAAACTTTGGCGATAGGTATACCTGGATTTAATTCTCACTTCTACCACTTGGCAGCTGGATAGCCTTAGGCAAGTTTCATACCTCCCTGAAATTCACTTAATTCAGTCTGTAAAATGGCATAATAACTTATTATAGCATCCTTTTAGGAATTTTAAATCAGTTATTGAAATAAAAGTACACACTATATAGACAAGTATGGATTCCTCAATAGGTGTTTGACCTTTCATTTCTCCAGTATCCCACTCCCATCAAATAAAGAAAAATACTTTTTAAAATTTATGAATATTTCATTATTCTAAAGTTAAAGCCCTAAAAATAAAAATAATCAACTGGCCTACGATCATACCATTAGAAGAACAAAAAAATAGGTGTTCATGAGAGTTCCAAATTAGAATACAAGTTTTTATTAGGCACCTATTTATGTATGCTATTCTACTCTTTAAAATAAATAATTAAATTTGAAAGACTTATTTCCTCACTTTTAAGACTTTATTAGTTTACAAATTACATATCGACCTATGCTAAATATTATACCGACCCATGCTAATGAATTCAGTACAGAAAACAAAAAACACTGCACTCAAGCAAACTACATATATATATGTGTGTGTGTGTGTGTGTATATATATATATATATATATATATATATATATATATATATATAACTTAAATGCATTTATATCCTAGTCTGTCTCATAAAGCATTGTGGTAACTCACCGGAATACATACAATCAAATATAATGGCAAAAGCACTTAATATAAACAGGGCCAAGGAAACATAGACAGAAGATGAAGAAAAGATGAGGGAAATGTGAACAGGAGGAAGTGTAGTTAATCGAGTTGTATGTTTTGACCTTAAGAGTCTCTGTGTGGGGACTTCCCTGGTGGCACAGTGGTTGGGAATCCGCCTGCCAGTGCAGGGGACATGGGTTCGAGCCCTGGTCTGGGAAGATCCCACATGCCGCGGAGCAAATAAGCCCGTGTGCCACAACTACTGAGCCTGTGCTCTAGGGCCCATGAGCCACAACTACTGAAGCCCCAGCGCCTAGAGCCCGTGCTCCGCAACAAGAGAAGCCACAGCAGTGAGGAGCCTGCACACCACAATGAAGAGTAGCCCCCGCTCGCCCCAACTAGAGACAGCCTGTGTGCAGCAACAAAGACCCAACATGGCCAAAAATAAATAATAAATAAATTTATTTTAAAAAAAGATTCTCCGTGGATAAAACAACATGTAAATAATTGGTTACAAAGCCACATTATTTGAAGGTGCCAGACTGCACATTAACAGTCTGACACAAAGGGACAGCACAGGAAAACTATTCAAAGATAGAGATTTTTAACTATTTGCAGTTTGAAACCTTTTAGAGCACGTATAATGAGCTCGACACACATTTCAACACTCAACATGTTAATCACATGTTCAAAGTATGTCTCAAAGTCATTGGAAATAGCTGTTGTCTCTGTCCCTGATATCCAAAACTGATCTGTGATGTGTAAAACTCAGGAGGTATTGATATCCACTTTTTGGCATCTGAACAGGAAACAAAGTTGTTTCGCAGTGATAATAAAGAATGAAGTAAATGCAAAAGGATACAAAAGACAAAGTACTGAGGGAATGTATTAACCGAACGAGTCAAACTAAATTCTGCTGA
Source organism: Mesoplodon mirus (assembly GCF_964341445.2). Taxonomy (NCBI): domain Eukaryota; kingdom Metazoa; phylum Chordata; class Mammalia; order Artiodactyla; family Ziphiidae; genus Mesoplodon; species Mesoplodon mirus. The sequence continues at coordinate 250,921 of NW_028295325.1, forward strand.
ACTGGGGCCTACGATTGTACACACTCCATGGAAATACCCCAGCCTAAATACTGGCATAGGAGGAAGGGTACTGCAAAGCCCATCACAGTATAATCCTTTAAAATGTCCCTTTCAAGGTTGGCTCCACTCAACACTGAGTATAGGAAATCTTCCCATCAGGCAGAAACACTGGCTGCCCAATGATTGACCAAGAAATTAACACACTAATGAATAAATGATGCTAATTTATTTCTATCCCTGACAATGGGAAACAGCACACACTCTGTGTCAATGGTATGTCCTCTTTCCCACTTTTCTAAGTGGGAAATTATGTTTTTCCATTCATTGCTTTATATCATGTGTGACAGGCATGATGGGAAATGGCTATCAATGGTTCTGTTATTGATTTCTACCTTCATTTCACTGTGGCTAAAGAGGATACTTTGTATGATTTCAATTTCTTAAAAATGTATTGGTACTTGTATTGTGGCCTAACATATGGTCTTTCCCGGAGAGTGTTCCATGTGTACTTGAGAAAAATGTGTATCCTGCTGTTGTTGAGTGGAGTGATCTATATACGGCTGTTAGGTTTAGTTGGTTAAATGTGTTATTCAGTCCCCCTACCTCTCTACTGATCTTCTGTCTAGATGTGTTTTCCACTATTGAAAGCAAGGTATTGATCTCCAACTATTATTTTAGAACTATCTATTTCTTCCTTCAATTCTGTCAATGTTTGCTTCACATATTTGGGGGTTGTTTGGTACATATATGTTTATAGGTGTTCTATCTTCTTGATAGATTGAACTTGTTATCAACATATAGTGGCCTCCTTTTCCTCTTGTGATAGTTTTTGATTTAAAGTTTATTTTGTGTGATAGTAACATAGCCATCCCAGATCTATCTTCCTTCCTTCCTTCCTTCCTTCCTTTCTTTTTCTGTCTCTCTTTCCTTCTTTTTTGTTACTATTTGCATGGGATATTTTATTCTATGCTTTAACTTTCAAGCAACTTGTGTCTTTTGAAATCAAGTGAGTTTTTTGCGGACAGCATATACTTGGATTATGGTTGTTTTTAAAGTCCATTCTGCCAATGTTTATCTTTTTATTGGAGAGCTTAATCCACTTACTTTTTCAAAAATTACTGATGAGGAAGAACTTGATTCTCTCTATTTCCTGCTTGTTTTCTGTATGTCTTATGCATTTTTTGCCCCTCATTTACTCCATTACTGACTTCTGTGCTTAGCCGATTTTCTTGTGGTGAACTCTTGATTCCCTTTTCATTTCTTTTTGCATATGGTCTATTGATATTTTCTTTGTGGTTATCAAGAAGATGACATTTACCATTCTAAAGTTAAAACAATATAATTTCAATTGAAACCAACTTCAGTAGCACACAGATACTCTGTTCCTCTATAGTTCCGTTCCTCCTCTTTACATTATTATTGTCACAAATTACACCTTTATACTTTGTGAGCCCAATAACATGGATTTATGATTATTTTATACATTTGTTTTTTCAATCATGTAAGAAATAAAAAGTAGAGCTACAAGCCAATAACACAATACTGGCTTTAGTATTTGCCCATGTATTTATCTTTACTGGAGATTTCTATTTCTTTCTACAGCTTTGAGATGCTGTCTAGTATCCTTTCATTTCAACCTGAAGGTTCAATTTAGCATTTCTCATAGGGCAGTGGTAGGAAGTTGTAAAATAAATGCCCTCAGCCTTTGTTCATCTGGGAATGCATTAATTTCTCCCTACGTTTTGAAACCAGTTTGGCCAAATATAGAATTCTTGGTGGACAATTTTTTTTTCTTTCAGCACTTTAAATATGTCTGGCCTCTTGCTTCCGTGGTTTCATATAGGAAATTAGCTCTAATCTTTTTGAGGATCCCTGCTTTGTAACAAATTTCTTTTTTCTTTCTCCTTTGGGAGAAAAGATTCTTTCTGTGTCGTTTGGCTTCTGAGAGTTTGATTATACTGGTTTTTGCTGTGGGGTTCTTTGAGTTTCTCTTAGTCCTGAAATCAGCCAAAGATTTATAGCAACCAAACACATAGTGAACCAGGGAAGAGGCAATTTGAAAATGGCAGGAAAGCTTTGTGGCATTTTTACTTGCCCTTGCCCCATCCACTGTTAGTGTAGTGATGGTGTTAAAGTGGTGGAGTCTTAATGCAGTGATAGTCTTAAAGTAGCAGCAGACCATTCCTAGTATGGGACCCTCAATCCTGCTTCAGGAGGGAGCAGAAGAGACCGTACTCTCAGATTATTATGTGTATCTGTTCTAACCTGTCTGGGAGCTACCTGAAGGACTGACACAAGATGCTTATCTCTTAGTCTTAGCTAACTTGGAACACAGTCTGGAAAAGCAGTGGTCAATGCTCAAAAAAAGTGCAAGGTGAACTAACAAAGCACAGATGGCTGGGGCAGAAGACTGTGCATTGAAATACAATAGACCACAGAAGATGCAGGAGCCAAAGTTGGGGGAGATTCTTTGGGAAATTAGAACCTACAAAAAGTACACATGTGTCCAGAGAAATTAGGAAAGCCACATGCATACTCGAGATAAGATGCATGTTCTGAAAACACCAGAGGAGTCTCTAAGCTTTTACCATTCTAAAGTTAATTTTAAAAGTTTACTTTAAAAAGTAATTGGCCCTCCTCTGAGTAAGTGATTGCCCGAGGGCATCATGTTGAACACTCTTGACTGTCCTCTTAAGCCCAGGTTTGCAGTGAATGAGCCATTTAACCTCTCTTTACCCCAGTCTTTCTAGATTACAAATAGTAACGGTAATTTCCCTTCCCTCTTGTTAAAAAACAAGACAAAACAAAAAATACGCAAATCCTGATGGCGCTTTCCCTTTGTGGAAAATTCTTTGGACTTATCCATCTATTACTCTGATGTAGTAAAGAAGAAATTTAGCACAATTTCTCTCTGTCCATAAAGATTTTAGGCTTTTAAGCTTAACTCTTTAGCAAAAACTATCAAATGCCTATTCTCCACTGCCTGTGACTAGACAGTTCCTTGATTCTGTCTAAGAGGTGGGGAGCCACAAGGGAACAAGTACTTAAAGAGACTCTAAAAAGCCCTATCTTTTCTGCACCCCCTTCGCCACCACCAGCTCTCCAGTTTATCCACTGCTCTTCTCACTCTTTCCACACCAGGAACACCAGCCTCTTAGTTTGTACTTTCAACACTCAACGTTCTCCCATCCAAAGGCCCTTGCATTTACGATTTCATCCTCTGGAAATGTTCTAGAAAAGTAATCCATACACATATAAATAGAATATGATACTAGAGGTTATGATAATAGATAGGATATGACTACCTTCAAGTCTCTGGTCAAATGTCACCACATCAGTGAGACCTTGATCATCCTATAAAAAACAGCTGTTGTGCATCCCCATGCAGGTGCACACATTAACCTACACATGCTCCATTCCATCTCTGATATAGTTTTCTCCATATGTTTGTTCCCGTCTACCAAACAATATATCAATATTTGGGTATTGGTTTATTTTCGGTCTCTTCCCTAGGTAGAATGCGAATTCCGTGCAGGTAGAGTCATGATTTTTTCACTGCAGAACCTACAACAATCATTGACACATAAGAGTCACTCAGTAAATATTTCTAGGGTGAAAAAAAGAAAGGTGATATATCCTTACCTTAGATTATCCACTGCACATTTTGGTATCCTTTGCATTACTTGCTCAAATGATCTTACACTCCAGTCATACGTACCTATTGGCAGTTCTTTAGGACCACCATTGCTCTGTATGCCCTCGTGTCTTTATTAAAATTTAATTTTATTTTGTTAACATCTTTATTGGAGTATAATTGCTTTACAATGGTGTGTTAGTTTCTGCTTTATAACAAAGTGAATCAGCTATACATGTACATATATCCCCATATCTCGTCCCTCTTGCGTCTCCCTCCCACCCTCCCTATCCCACGCCTCTAGGTGGTCACAGGACATATATACACTCACTACCAAATGTGAAATAGATAGCTAGTGGGAAGCAGCCACGTAGCACAGGGAGATCAGCTCTGTGGTTTGTGCCCTCTTGCTTTTTAAATCTTGCTGTAGCCTCTGCCTAGAATGTTCACTTCTGAAACTTTTTTGTTGTCTTTCACACTTCTACATTTCCTTCAAAACACAAATCAGGTGTCCTGTTCTTCAAAAATATTTCATGATGAACTCATTCTTTCTCTGTGTCCTCCTTCCCACCCTGGCACCCTGTCCTGGCACTTATCTACTCATTATGTTATACGATTCTGTCCAGTTGAAACTCCTCCCAGCTTTACCAGAGACCACTTGAAAGCAGGGACTGCTTCGGACGTCAAAAGCACGATGCCCCAATGCCTGGCATATGACAGCTACTCATAAATGATCAATAAATGAACAACAACCCACCTTATTCTTTTTTCTTATTGTAAGAAGCTGCTCTTCATTGCTTTAAACTTCTAAAATTGCCCTGAGGGATATAATAGTAATGAGTGTTCCTGAAAATCAAGAGAATGGACACTTATGATAAGTAGCTTGAAGATCAGCCAAGTGAAAACTGGAATAGCTCCCAAGGAAGAGGAGTGAGGCATTCGAGCTCCTTTAGGAGTAGCAAGTAGCAGTGATGCTGGTGTTCACACTGCCATGAAGAAAACCACTGCCATGTGAAGCTCCTAACACAAGTAAATATGTAGTATCTCTGAGGTATGTGATAGTATGTGAGAGTCGATCATGACAGAACTCTTCAGCAACCTTGTTTCTGGATTTTACCTCATCCAGCATCACTTGGTGTATGTTGAGGTAATGCACAACTTTTACTAGGTAATTAGTCTCGGAATTATTCCTCTAGGGTAGAAAGATGCTAACTTACTCCAATCATGTTGCTATAACAAAATACCACCAACTGGGTAGATTATAACAACAGCAATTATTGCTCCCAGTTCTGGAGGCTGGGAAGTCCAAGACAGAGGTGCTAGCGTGTTTGCCTTCTGATACCAGGAGGAAAGTGGAAAGTAGTCATGTATGTCCCTGCAGGTATTTGTAGGTTGTCTTCCACCCTGAGATTTCTCTGCTGCCGCCCCTCCCCTAAACAAGTGTCAGAGAGGATTGGAGCTCTATCTTCACAGCGCTTGCTGACTTTTCAAGAGAAACATTGTACAGATAGACCCACAGACATACTGAAATAGATATCCACAGCTCTGTTGGATGTGTAGTATTTAGCTTCTCCGGTCTGTGTGTGAAACACTTCTAACATGCTTCCCCTCCTCCAGTGCCCACAGGGCCACCAGTTTTCAGCCTGTTTTCTCTGTTCTGTTAAACACACCTCTTTTTCTAGCAGCTGAATGGGAAGGAGGACCCCCTTTTCAGTTGTCATCTTCCTCGAAACTGTTCACTCTAAACGAATTCTCACATTTCCCTTCTGAATCTATCTACCATCTCCCTCTATGTCCAAACTCCTCCTGATAGACAAATTTATTGAGCGCTTAAACGTATACCAGTTACCGTTTGTCAGTGGCATTTAACCCTCACAAATATTATCCACATTACACAGTTAAATATTGAGGCTTAGCGAAAGTAAGAAACTTGCCAAAAGTTGCACACTTAACAAGTGACATGTCTAGGATTCAGGCACAAAAGATTTGAGCCCAGAGGCCATACTCTTAACCATGAAGTGAAACCCTCTAAACAGGAAGAAGTTAACACCTGTTCAAGGGAAATGGAGGGTCCATACTAGCTCCCTTATTTATACCAGCTGCCCGAGGGGAAAGTTTAACAGAAAAGTGTTCCCATTTAATTTTTCTGTTTCTTTAACCATTGAATTAAACAATAACACATCCTCCTTAAATGCAATCTCTCTTTGATTCAAGCTTTCTGATTATTTCAGAAACTTCAGTGAATAGTTTATATCTTCATAATTTTTTTTCTTTAATTTCAGAACTTTGTGAGAAGGATAATGCTATTTTCTTTTAAGTGATTAGATAATTTTGTAATTTTCTATGCTAAAAAGTATACTTATACTATAGTATATATAAATTCTATGTATTTAGTGTGTACTTTTGTTAAAGCATTGTAAAATAACAACTGAATTGTACTCAAATAAATACATCATTTTCCTCAACATTGACTTAATGTGGACTATAGTTCATATTTTTTTTGATTAGTTCAGAATTATCAAATTAGAGAATTATCATTTTGAGACTGGTTTTTACTAACTCTAACTTCCATGTTCCTAATTTCCATGTTCCTAATGAATAAACTAAGCTTTATTTATCCTTAATATTTTCTGACCTCTTCACTTCAATTGAAATCTGGATTGTTTCAAGTGATTCCCCTACCATCTCCACCACAAATTTAGCTTTCTCTTTCTCTAGTATAAGAAGAGCCAGCCTGCTTCTTACATTTATGCCACTTTCTGATTATTATTCTATAATCTCTGTATTCCCCTAATTTTAACTTACTGTTAGGAAGTAAAGTTGGCCCTCTCTCTATTCAAACCACTCCTGTATCCTCCAGAACCAGTGCCTACTTCTACTTTCCTGAATGAGGTCAACTACACTTCACCAAGCTTAATGTTTTTTAATTTTAACTAATTAATTTTTTTAAAAAAATAATTTTATTGAAGTATAGTTGATTTACAGTGTGTTAGTTTTAGGTGTACAGCAAAGTGATTCAGTTATACATATCCATATATCTATTCTTTTTCAGATTCTTTGCTCATATAGGTTCTCATAGACCAAGCTTACCAGTTTTATAGTTTCATTGCCTGTCTTCATCTATGCCATGACCTCATTTCTCATTCACATCTCAAAATTAAACTTTCAGAACTCCATTGCAACAACGATCAGTGGTCTAATGAACTTGTATAAGATGACCAGAAGTTGAAGTATTGTAAGCATTAGTAATATAAAAGTCCAACTTCTGTCTGTTCTGCAAATGAATATATGTTTAATACTAAATATATGTTTAGTACTAAAAGTTTCACCATGGTAGTGTGAGTCTTTCCAAAATTTATTACATTCCTATTATATGCCAAGCACTGACTTACTCTTTGATTTCATTTTCCCCCCAGTTTTGTTTTCCAAACACAGAATGACAACTTGGTGAAAAAAACCCTGCGGTATATACCAAATACCAGGATGTGCATCCTCTGCCCATCCTCATTTCTGTATTCCCACTCATCCCATCGTAATTAGATTCTGCCACTTTTCTCCTGAGCCCTATAATAGTCTCATGTCTACTCACTTCCCATCTCTTCCCCGTCTTTTAATCTCAAATACAGTTCATACATACAGAACGTCACCTGAATGATGTTCATAACTGATGGCTGCTTGCTTTCTTAAGAATGCTTAAAAGATGCAGTGTTGGAAGAGAAAGCTGTCACCACCTGCTGACTTGTGCCCAAAGTCTCAGAGGCTGAAACTTCTGCTTTCATAAATGGGGAGGTCCAGCACAGAAGTGAATTGAAGAAGTGCCATAAAAGAGCTTATGAGCCTTTTAAAGACTTCCCAGGAGATATACACACACACATACATGTACACAAGATGTTCAGTGTGATTTCAGAGAAATTCTCAGAGACCTCATATGTCTCGGACACTGGGTAAGACCTCTGCTTCCAGACATTCTAAAATTTACTCTTGAATAATGCAACCCAGAGAGTGGAGTACTTGGACCAAATTACTTATATCCCTTATAGTATTATTTCTGGCAAATTACCCCATCCGCTTTTGGCTTGCATAACACACAATTACAAGAACTTCTTTTCTATCTATTGGTAGAGGTCCTCTTCCGTCACATCCTGTATACAAAGACTATATAAGTGCACATAATGTCTTACATATTATTTCATAGGGTTAACAGATACTTGGTGTCCAATGTAGAATAACATGGACTATGGGCTAACAGTGTTCTATAAAGAATAAAGTAGTTCTTTGTAAACTAGACTGTTTATATATTTCATACACACGCTTTGTTTCCCAGTTATTCTCTCTTATCACTTAATAAATTCTTTTGATGTCTTTTCTATATCATTTGTACTAAAGTGAAACAAAGCAAGATGTTTTTGATTGCTCCATACCTGGACAAAAGTGTTAGAATGGAAGCCTAGAGGCTGCTATGGTGGTAGCAGTCATAATGAAAATGAGAGAACCCCTAAATGGATGTGGTTTTCCTGCTTCAATTACCTGGAGATTGTTTTCCAGTGCTGACACCAGGATGTTCTGCATTTTGCTTTAGTGAAAGGAATGAGTGTTTCCTCTACAGTTTTAATTATAATTTTGTTTCCTCTAAAATGGCTATGTAATTTCATTGACCATTGAGTTAATACAAAGTGAACTCCTTGGCCTGGCCCTCCAGGCACTCCAACTGTTCTAACCTATCCCTGCTGCTCCATCACCTCCCCTTCTCCTACACATGGGCCTGTGCTGCCATCAAACTGCACAAACCTCTCTTCTCTCAAGTGCTGGGGAGTTTTCTAATCTCTGTGTCACTTTTCATTCTGCTGATTATGTCAGGAATTGGATTTTCTTAGATGCGATGCATACTAAATCTACTTTACATGTATAACATGCTTATATAGTTAGTAAATTTGACAAAAAATTATTAAATGATACCTAATGATGACTACATTATAAAATCATATATATATATATGCTTTTTCATATATATTCATGTCTTTCAACACTAACCTCACCCTCTCCATTCTCATAATACTTAAAATATGCTTGCTTTATGTTTTCCAGGCCATTGCATGTGGTGCTCTCTTTGCCTGGACTTCTCTCCTTCCTCCGTTCTTCTACTTGCTACCACTTCCCCATGTAATGACCCGATTTGGAGAAGACTTGTTTCTGCTTCTCTTGTGGGTTCCCTTAGTACCCTATTCTAAGTTCTATTAATTCAGACTGCATTGTAACTCCCTGTTCATTGTCTTACTTGCTCATTGTGTCCCCAATGCCTATACAGCACCTAACGTTTGGAAAGTACTCAAATAAATGAAAGTTGGTGACATTGAAATACATGTATAACTGGTTTAGAAGAGTTAAATGATCATTGTTATTGAAAGTCATAAAGATACTTACGCCTTTGACCCAGTAATCCAGGAGTCAAAAATTCAAATGCTTTCAGGGTCAAGCAGGTAATCTAAATGTACAATGTTGGCCTGGGGGAAGGCAATGGGAATACAGGTTACTGTACTTGCCTCACCTAAACACATTCAGATTTACACTTTTATAAATACTGTCGATACAAGCCAAACAAACCATAACCCCTGTCTCATTCAAAGAAACAATTCTGTAGAGGAAAAAAATATTCATAATAATATTATTTGTGAATCTATCTGTAAGAAGGAAAAAAATGAAGACAAATAGCTAGTAATAGGAATCTGATTAAATTAAATATAGATTGTATCCATTAAATATCATGTATTCTTTAACATTAAAATAATCCCCCAATTGTAATATATGAAAAATGCTTTCGTTATTGGAAATGGTGAAGGAATAACACAAAACCCTGTGTTTGCTGTAATTGCAACCATGTAAAAATGTACATCCTTGTTTAAAAAAAAAGGATTATGCAAAATGAAGATAACTATGTTAGGGTGCTCAAAATAGAAATGATTTTTGTAAAGTTCAGCATTTAATAATGCCGTCATTTTTCCAATCCTAGTCTCTGGAGAAAGCTTTGGCAATATCTCTTGGAGTCTTAGAAGATGATACCTAGCAAGCAGAACCAGGTTACTTTGGGTAAAAGCTGAAGAATATGAATTGTGGGCTGAGCTACAAATAACATTGTCATAGCAACCTCCAAAGATTTCATAGAAAAGGCATGACTTGGATTTCTCTTTTTTTTTTTTAAGGAAAATGACTAATAAGATCCCTTTTAAAACAGTTCCGATATAGTGCGGGATAAGATACAATAAGTTTGATAAAGAGTTTTGTTGAGAAATTGGGATAAACTGGCATAACCTTGAGATCAGAAGTGAGACTCCCTAGTGTAGCCTTAGCACATTATTTTGTGTGTGTATTGATTAGTTTTCAGTGACGTAACACTTATGTGATGCCAATCTGCCTCCCCTGCAGATAATATTTATTTAATAATAAAATATTAAGAACAATAAAATAATTCTATAATGATAATAATGGTTATTGTTAGTAAAAAAGTTCAATTCTCCTTGTTAAGAGGCATTTAATATATTTCTCTGATTCTTTATAAAGGCTTGATTATCTGTTCTCAGGGTTCTTCTGTGATACTATATATAACCTCCTGGAAACAGAGGACTGTGGAAATACTGATAGTATCAACGGAAATCATTGTAACTTCTTTGGAAAGGGCGTATTCCATCAGTCTCATTGCCTCATTTGTTAAGCTGAATCGCCATCCTCAGTGACAGATCTTTTCAGTGTCCAAACTTCCTGCAAGGATTTATGTATTAACCCCATTCTGTTTGAGTTTAGATCAGGAGTGTCCCTTAGGTTATTTTAGGAACCCAGGTTTCCTGTAGTTTGCAAAAGCTGGCCCAGCCCACTGGCAGAAAATCTGCTTCTGATAGCATAGTCCTGTGGTAACAACTTTGGTATCTTGCACAGATAAGCAGCCTTGATATAGGTCCATGTGGTTAAAGAGGAAGACATTGTCAGTAATTACTTTTACGGGGGAAATTCTAGTTAGCAATTTTTTTCCGGTTCGAGGTAAACATGTAAATCTGGGCTTATCGTAAATAGCAATATATCCAAAGTATCATTCTCAGACTACACACAAATTTTTGACTCTAGCTTTCTGTGTAACGTTAGAAAAACAAACAAACAAAAAAGCATAGTCAGATCACCTGTTACCTCAAAATAAGGAGCTGTGTGGCAGCATCAGGAAGCATAATGAGTGAAGCCAGAATTAACAAGCAGCAGGGCTGAGTGTGGAACCCCTGCAGTTCAGGCCTGACCATTGAAACTGGCACCTGATTGCCCTTACAAGTACTACCTGTTCACTCAGTTCTTGAAACAATCAAATATATACCATAAATATCATGGTTCTGCTAACACCTTCTGTATGTTTTCTGAAGCCACTGGTAGAACTAACCTTTTTAACCATCTGCTGAGGACAGAAGTCACGTTATAAGTCAAGTGGAACTTTGAGTTCTATTTCCATTTCTAAACATTTGACCACAAAATTAAACCTCAGATTCTTAAAGAAGAATTCAGTCTTCTGGGTAAGTGGGATCTGTCCACTCGTTCATTCAACAGTTACTGAGCTGCTGCTTCATGTAGAATGTACCAGTGGGTTAAAAGATGTTTGAGGAGATTACTGTCTCGTTAGCCATCCAACTAATCATCACTCATGCTGAAGTTCTGAATCAGAAAAAAAAAAGAGTTGAACCAATATTTGTTAAATTTTGCACACAAATAGCCCTAGGGAGCACAGAAGGGAAGACTTTTTCCATTGAAAAAATGTATGACTTTTCTGAATAAATTAATATGTATCTTAATCATCTACGTTTCAAATGAGGAAAAGATTAATTTAACAGAATCATTCTGTAAAACCCCTACTGCTTTGAATCCTATGAGAACTTGTTGCTAATTTGAGGCTTTCAAATTTAAAGTCATAAGATAAGTTGAGCAGTCAATAACCTTGAAATTTAGGAAAGTGACTGACATGGACTAGCCAGAACGTTTTTTGCAGTAATTTGATTTATAACTCTGCCCGAATCACTCTTAAAAATCAGCTAGACAGTAAAAAAGTTCTCTACCTTCAAACCTCTTGATGCAGTTTTGCAGATTAATCTGAATGGGTTGCAATTTGATGAAAGGATGGAGAGCATCTAAATTTAGTTTTTCTGGATAGCCACACGCAAAAGAATGAGACTAGACCACTATCTTATACCATACATAGATATCAACTCAAAATGGATTAGAGACTCCAATGTAAGATCTGAAACAATAAAACTCCTAGAAGAAAACATAGGCAGTATTCGCTTTGACTTTGGTTTTAGCAATATCTTTCTGCAGATGCCTCCTCAGGCAAGGAGACAAAAGCGTAACTAAACAAATGGGACTATTATCAAACTAAAAAGCTTCTGTACAACAAAGGAAACATCAACAAAATGAAAACCTACCAAATGGGAGAAGATATTTGCAAATCATGTATCTAATATCCAAAATAGGTAAAGAATTCAAGCAACTCAACAACAAAAAAGCTAACAATCCAATTAAAAAACGAGCAGAGAAACTGAATAGATATTTTTCCAAAGAAGGTATATAGATGGCCAACAAGCATGTGAAAAATGTTCAACATCACTAATTATCAGGGAAATGTAAATCAAAACCACAGGGAGATATCACTTCACACCCATTAGAATGGCTATTATCAAAAAGACAAGAAATAAGTGCTGGAGAGGAAGTGAAGAAAAGGGAACCCTTGTGCACTTTTGGTGGGAATGTAAATTAGTGCAGCCACTATGGTAAATCACATGGAGATTCCTCAAAAAGTTAAGACTAGAACTATCATATGATGTAGCTATTCCACTTGTGGGTGTTTATCCAAGGAATACAAAAACACTAATCTGAAAAGATATATGCACCCCTGTGTTGATCACAGCATTATTTAGAATAGACAAGATGTGGAGACAACCTAAGTGTTCACTGATGGATGAATGGATAAAGAAGATACACACACACTTACAATGGAATAATAGCCATAAAAAGATGAAATCTTGGCATTTGGGACAACATGGATGGACCTTGTGGGTATTATGTTAAGTGAAATAAACCAGATGGAGAAAGACCAATACCATATGATTTAACTCATATGTGGCATATAAAAACAAGCAAAACAAAATGAATGAAGAAACCAAACTGAAACAAATAGATACAGAGAACAGAGTAGTGGTTAGCAGAGGAGAAGGGGGTGGAGGGAGGGCAAGATGGGTAAAGGGGGTCAACAATATGATGACAGTTGACAACTAACCTTTTGGTGGTGAGCACACTGTAGTTTATATAAATGTCAAAATATAATATTATACACATGAACCTTATGTGTTATAAACCCATGAAACTATAAATAAAGAAAAATTTAATAAATAAATTTACTTTCATTAACTTATGAAACAGCAACATACTTTGCCCAATTTACTTAGCTTCAGAATTTTCATTTGTACAGTTTGAACCAAAAGAAGTACCTTTTTATTGGTTTATTTTTTTTCTAAAATTCTAAGACTAAATTGTTATTACAATGTCTTCACAAAATTATTAATAGAATGCCTTCATAATTATCTCACGTAAATATTTAGATAAATAGCTATGTAATAGCTGAATTTTCTCAAACTGTTAAAATATTATTTCTAAAGGTATATTTCAGGTTAAGAAGGATTAAGCTGCAGAGATATAATGTTTGATGATATTTCTCAAGTGATAAGAACTTACTATCAGAAGCATGTAATGCTGAACTCATTATGGAGTTCAGATTCTCTCTTCAGCAGAAAATGCTCAGGGCATATGAGAGTGATGATAATTTTTTTTTCTATGCCTATATTCCTATAGCATTTCTTATCATGATGTCATTGTGTAACTGCATTTAAAGTGGGCTCTTAGGGATTTCCCTGGTGGTGCAGTGGTTAACAATCCACCTGTCGGGGCTTCCCTGGTGGCACAGTGGTTGAGAGTCCGCCTGCCGATGCAGGGGACACGGGTTCGTGCCCCGGTCCGGGAAGATCCCACATGCCGGGGAGCGGCTGGGCCCGTGAGCCATGGCTGCTGAGCCTGCGCATCCGGAGCCTGTGCTCCAGAACGGGAGAGGCCACAGCAGTGAGAGGCCCGCGTACAGCAAAAAAAAAAAAAAAAAAAAAAAGAATCCACCTGTCAATGCGGGGGACACAGGTTCGAGCCCTGGTCCGGGAGGATCCCACAAGCCGTGGAGCAACTAAGCCCATGCACCACAACTACTGAGCCCGTGTGCCACAATTACTGAAGCCCACGTGCCTAGAGCCTGTGCTCTGCAACAAGAGAAGGCACCGCAATGAGAAGCCCGCGCGCCACAACGAACAGTAGCCCCCACTCCCCGCAACTAGAGAAAGTCCACGTGCAACAATGAAGACCCAACACAGCCCAAAATAAATAAATTTTAAAAAAAGATGTTTCTTTAATAAATCAATCAATCAATCAATAAAGTGTGCTCTTAAGCATTTGCCAATTAAAGAAACTCAACATAAAGACCCAAAGACCCCATCTGAGTTTGCTAAGTGATGCAGTGTTAATAAAACTGTGGCTCATTGGAATCTAGTGTGTTACAGGATTTTTTGCACACTTAGCTCTTCAACTGATTTGGTTTGGATTCTAGTCAAATTACTTGGTACCTTGGTTAAGTGGGCTTGTGAAAAATACCTGATATATACGACCACTTCCTATGGAGCTAATAGCTATGTGTTTGCTAAGTATTTTGTGAGAAGAAAAGATCAGAGAGCAAAGAAAGCTGGATTTCCTTAAAAGCACTGAACTGTAACATGTATGTAAAGACTGGGTAATTACTGGGCAGAAACAGGCCTGCCAGTAAAAGCCAAATATATGCAGCTCCCTTCTTTTGCTGAAAATCTGTCCTAGTTTCATGTTAAATTATATATTAAAAGAATACTCCATTTTTCTATAATGATGTCTTTATAATATAGAGGGTGTTTCTGACCAAAGACTCTACATCCACAATATATGATAAAAGCAAAGGTATAATGATAAAATATCATACTCAACTCATTTAAGTAGTAAAGTATATTCTAAACCTCATAATGGACAAATACAGTCACTGTGAGGTGGTTCTATAAGTCTCTAATATATTTTAAAAAGGTATATATCATGTTCAAACCAATTTCTACTATATCTTAAATTATAACTATATAAAATGAACCCATTAACTTTAATGACCACTTATTTACACTAATATAAGTCTGTTCCCCAACAAGAAAGATGTACATATGTATATGGGTGTTTGTATGAGTTAGATAACTGGCATCTTTTAAAAAACTGTTCAAGAAAGTATGAAGTAATGAATTTTCATGTAGCATGAGGAGGTAATCAAAATCATTCTCCCATATTTCCTTAATTCTAAGGTGCCATATGTTGTATATGTCCTTAAGTTAGTGAAACTTTTTTTGGAAAGAAAAAGCAAGTACACCCAATGCGCACATTAGAAGGAAAATTCTGGTTTTATAAATTTTATAATGAAAAAAAGAAAATGGAGTACATGTTTTTATTTACCTTAGAATTAAATTTGAATTTAAGCTTAATTTCTACAGTAACCTTCAGAAATTTTTATTATGCAGTCTTTCTTGATGATAATTTGTAATTTGCTATGATTGATTTAGAATTTCCAAATTTCCATCCATTTTTAGAATTCAAAATTTTGTCTAAAACCATCAATTATTGGAAATCCTCTCAATGTAGACTGTGCATGAGGCCAGTACCTGAGCTGATCCTCTAGGGAGCTTCATGGAGAGTATAATAAGGGGAGCCCTTGTTGAGCAATTTATAGTTGATTAACATCATCATGAATTGCTCCCAACTTTATTCATGATTCTGAACACTTGAGATAATTGAAATACCAAAAGAACGAGTATAAAGCTATTAGGACGAGTGGATACTTGAGCCTACTCACAGTCTCTTTGAGGCAGAGGCTCATTTTGTGCATAAGTGTAAAGAAACATATTTTTGGAAAAATAATTCTAGTTCCAGTTAGAAGATGGTGAACTCAGAGATTTCATTTATCACTGCTCAAAGTGTTTAGAGCCATTGAAAACATTTCCCCCTAGACATTGACATGATGGACTTATTTTAATCAGCAATTACAAAAGTTGACCAAGTGCCAGGCATCAGTGAGTAGATTATTGGGCAAAAATCAGTTTTTCCCCCTTGTACAAAACCTGGATGCATCCTGTCCAAGGACAGACTTAAACAGGCAAGGGAAAGTTTATTGAAAACGATTGCAACTGGAGAGAGAGATTGGACTAAACTCTGCTGAAACAAAAGGTGGGACAGTTTATCAATTCTGGAGTGAGCTAGTGGACTGGTACTGGAGGACATTAGGAGGAGACTGGTTAATGTGATTAGGCCATCTGTGTTTGCTAATCAGCACTTATTGAAGTTAGACTCTTGCCCTCCCACAGAGAATGTGGTGCTATCTTTCTTGATGATTACATTTCGAAAAATGGCTCCCATGTCCGTGAGGAAGACATTCCTGGGTTGTAAATCTGGCAAGATTACTAGAAGAAGATTTACGTGTCAAAGGGGTGAAAAAAGAATTTGCATGTTTTTTAGAGTAAATGTTCTAAATAAGGGGAGGTCAAGGGCTTCTAAGTCAGGAAGAAACCTGTCTAAAGTTTTATTAAGCTGAAAGGAATGTGAAGGCTGTCTTGGTCAATCTAAACCTTGAACACAGGTAAAGATGTTTGCCAACTCTAGAGAAAAGCCTACAAGTACGGCAAGCTCCTTTACCTTTAATCTCCCATCCTCCCTAATCTGATTTAGATATTTCCCTTGTGTTGTCACAGGCTTACCAATATCACAGAATTTATCAGGTCAAATTGCAATTTTTTGTCTGTTTACTACTCTTGACACTAGACTGTAAGGTACCTGAGAACAGGGATCCTGTTTACATTTGTAAC
This sequence comes from Mesoplodon mirus, assembly GCF_964341445.2. NCBI lineage: Eukaryota > Metazoa > Chordata > Mammalia > Artiodactyla > Ziphiidae > Mesoplodon > Mesoplodon mirus. The sequence continues at coordinate 267,532 of NW_028295325.1, forward strand.
CACAGGACCTACTGTAATTCCCCTTACCTCAATTAATGCCTGCTAAAATAAAATGAATTCTAAAAAATTAACAGAAAAGTAGCTGAGATAGGAAATAAGAATGTGGGGATTACAAAAAAATTAAGAGCCTTTAGTTTAGTAAAATGAAGATGGTAAGGGAATATGATCAGAAGCCATATATTCCTAGAAGGTATGAAATTTTCTAGTAAATCCTAGAAAACTAGAAGTTGGCCACACCCAGTGGAGATAGGAAAGAGGGCTCACGTTTAATGTACACTATATGGTAGACACTATGTTAGCATATCAAATTTAATCCTTTATCTGTGAAGAAAGCACTGCAAACCCTATTTTATAAGTAAGAAAACTGATACCTGGAGTGGCCATATACCACCTACAGAACAGTGAACCAAGATTTAAACACTCACCTTTATGGCCCCAAAGCTGTTAAATTTGGCTGCCTTAAACATAAATTATAATAGTTTAAGTTTAGGAGAGAAAAATGATCAATAGTTTTAACTTTGCATATGAGATGATATCCCTAAGAAGGGATCACCCTCAAAATATAAATAGAATCAATAAGTATCAGATGTGTCTTTAAATACTAGAGACAAGCAAGGTTGTAAAGAAAACTGGTGATGTTTGGGGGTACCTTGCAAAACTTTTGAAGGTGGTGTCACCACAAGGAGACTCTGTCTCTTGGTAGCACCATCAGCTCTGCTTCTGGATTGGATGGATTTTGAGATGACATTAGAAGTGCTCTTCTCTTAGTTAGGACGTTCTCGGATTCTTTAGTAATGAAATACCTTTGATTCTTTGCTTTATCACCAAAAAAGATGGTTTAAAGGAACAACCTTTTTGTTTTTCCAGATACACACTGGGAATGCTATTTACTAACTCTCACTACATGCTAGAGATATGATGGTAGTCCCCTTATATATCGCAGTATACCGTACAGAAAATATTAAGGCTACTGGCATCAGTCCCATATGGTTAAATAAGCTATTTAAAGGAGGATATTCCTGAACTGGAGAGGGATGTCTGGGACAAGAGCAAGCAGGATGAGGATTTAATCAACAATTTAGTTTTCTCTGGAGGCCTGATAAAATTCAAATACCCATGTCTCGCTTACATGGGACTTATTTTTCAACATAATATGGCTTGACAATTTTTCTTAAGAATTTGGGATGAGAAGGAAAAACATAATAATTTAATCAAGTCAATAAAAGGAATATTGATGTTCCTCATATTTCTTTGAAGTCCTTTGGTAAATTTCTTGACTTGTCATCTGACTGACTTTTACCCTTTTCTAGAAAAAAAGCATACCGGGAGGAAGTAAGACCTAGTGCTTTTTAGTGTACTCTTGGCATTCTTCCAACTCTCCTGGAAAACATCATTCTGTCACTTATATTCCTGTCGAACTGTAAGTTGAAATGAAGAACGCTCTTACCCAGCCTCTTACACAAAAGTATCATGATATTCTTTAAAAGACCCTATCCAAACAGACACATTTTAAATAATTATTAGTTCATCATCATGACCCAACAAGACTGCAAGGTTGCTTAGCAACAGAATCAGGCACTCTTAACAGGAACATGCATGGGAACAATGGTGAAAAGTGATGGAGATCTTACAAAGGCAAATTCTTTGAATTAAATCTTTGTGAAAAGACATCACGGGGAAAATGAGTTTTTTAACCTAAGAATTGTTTCCTGAGATTGATACATTATTTCATAGCTAAACATCAACCACTTTCCATAGAATAGATAGAACAATGGAACTTTTAGTCTTTACATAATTTAGGGCACTTACAAAACATTATTTATCAGTGTTAGCTTGAAAATGAATAATATTTCTGTGTTGTCCCATTATCTTTAAAACTGTATAGATACATAAAGAAAGGAAGTTACTTACAAAAATAAATACTGCAAATGTATTTGATTAATGACGTTCTATTTTTATGTCATACATAGACTATAAAAAATTGTATTCTTTTAAATTTGAACAAGATATAAGTATATATATATACATACATACATACATACACACAAACATGCATTATCTATCTAATTCCCATTTCCAGTGGAAAAAGAAAAGAAAAGAAAAGAAAAAGCCTGCAAAGCATTGTCTCTTTGGGACTCCTAGATTGACTAATTTTTGACTAGTTTGACTGAATGGGCTGATTTTATACTACAATACCTGTAAAGGCACTAACTTGCTTCTATTAGTAAATGGAAGAAAATCCAGTACATATGGGCTCTGTTGATGCAATATGTAAACACCCAGCAAGTTCAAAGAGTAAGCTCAACATCCTGGCAGAAGACCTCAACTTTGACCCTAGTCCCATCTCTGGCTTGGACAATTCACTTAACCACCATAGACCTCATATTCCTCATCTATAAAAGGAGGCCTCCAAGATTATTTTCAGCTCTAAAATTCCTAAAGTTCATGTCCGTCAACTCTAAGTAGCATCATTCTTTTTTCTCACAGAAGAATTGTTTGTTTTACTGCATTGGTTATTTGACTACTGCCTTTATGTAAATACTAGAAGTAGCAGGCTTGTTCACCAATACATTCAGGTATCAGGCAGAAAATTTTCAATACTGGGTTTTTGTTTGTTTCTTTCTTCATGGCTGATTGCATGTTGCAGAGCTGATTTTTAGTTTCTGGAAGTTAAAAACATGCAGGTGTAGATATAATATGCTGCAGCCATTTATATCACCAGCCATAATGTTTTAAAACAACTGGCTTTTTTGCATAGTCTTTAGAAGAGGGTTAGATGAGCACTTCTGTTTTCCTTTTCTTGAGAAGTTTTATAAAAACACCAAAAGGTCATCTTTAAAATGTCAGACAAGATTAACAACAAAATCTTGGAAGACAGCCAGTCCACCAAGGAAACAAACCCAAAGGACTCTTTACAGATGCAAATCTTAAATAAGCAACAGAACCTGAGAGTGGGGTGAGGGCAGGGGAGAGAAATACTTTGTAGCAAAGAAATACATTCAAGAGATGCCTCGTGGCATTGAACTGATGGAAAGGAGTAGCAGTAAACAAACCTGGCCCCCAGCAATTGCTAAAGGGCACATTCATTAGGAAGTTGGAAGCAAGAAGTCTAAGATCATGAGTCAGAGAAGCAGAATCATGAGCCACACCCACACTGGGTTCTATATGTTATTGTTAAAACAAAGAGAAGTTGATGTAAATATTTTAATTGCAAGGAATTGAAAAAGTGGTTATTAATCCCACTAGTTGATGCCAGGCCAGGTTTCTGATTATACAACTGAGGATGTAGCTCTATAGTCCTGACAGCTGGGTAGTAGAGAAGATGCCGTTTTCTTCCCACAAAAATACCACTTCTCCTACTAACAATTCTAAAGGGAGAGAAAGCCTTTAACAGAGAACACATTAAAGGAGAGTCACAGTTATTTAAAACCAGAAACTTAAATAGTGATGGAAGAAGCAAGTAGGTTTAGGAAGAGAGCAAGCTACAGAAATTGATGAAAGCTTTGCACTTTTAGTTGAAATTTTAAAAATTATAAACAGAAATGGAGAATTCTCTGCCATTTGTATTTTATCCAGTATTCAACTAAGTGGCCTATTAGTTTAGTAGGATGAAAAGTATCTTGCTGGCAAATGTGGAAACTAATACTGAAACAAAACTATAAGGCAGAGACATATTTTTGTAGCAAAGGATTTCACCAGCTTTGTCAGGGTTGACACAAGAATCATATTATAGGGGCTTCCCTGGTGGCGCAGTGGTTGAGAGTCCGCCTGCCGATGCAGGGGACACGGGTTCGAGCCCTGGTCCGAGAAGATCCCGCATGCCGCGGAGCAACTAAGCCCGTGGGCCACAACTGCTGAGCCTGCGCTCTAGAGCCCACGAGCCACAACTACTGAGCCCACGTGCCACAACTGCTGAAGCCCGTGTGCCTAGAGCCCGTGCTCCGCAACAGGAGAAGCCACTGCAATGAGAGGCCCGCGCACCGCAACGAAGAGTAGCCCTTGATCGCTACAACTAGAGGAAGCCTGCACGCAACAACGAAGACCCAACACAGCCAAAAATAAATAAATAAAATAAATTTTAAAAAAATCATATTATAGTTATACTTAATATAAATGTTAGATTATGTAATACATACATGTATATTCAGTAGAAATAGTCAATAAATTGTACATAATGTACTACAGTAGTAAATGTTAGGTTCTTTTCAATGAATACTTTGTAGTGTTTTTGCGATCTTTATAAAGAACCTGGTTTTTAAATAAATACTATTTCCAATTTGGGGAATGAGAAGTTTAAAATAAGATGAACCAGATTTCTACAATCTATTTTCTGATGCTCAAAGTGGGCAGACTACAAAATGGAGCATGGCTGAGGCCATGTGGTCATCTGTGTGTTCCTTGCACTGTTTGAATTTTATTATACATCCGTAATATGCAGGGGCACAAATCACTCATAGGTTATGCTTTTTAGGCAAACTTTTACACACGAATAACAACTAATTAGAATAGACCTTAGCAAAACCGTGATGTTTGCTTGTTTCATCAAGCTCCACTTTCTGAGTTTCCCCTGTGAGTCTATTTATTGCTCTGTCTTCTCTATTCCCTAATACCCTCTGCAGAACACTTATGCCCTCAAGTTCTCTTCCCTCTTGCACATCATTAAAACTTGCTTTTGGATCATTCAGGCTGAGGTAAAAATGACTACGATCTTAAAGCACAACCAGTATTTGAATTTTAATGGGAAAAAAAGATTTAAGCTAAAGGGATGAGATTCCGAGATAAAAGGATGAGAGTTGAGTGCCAACCATCAGTTAGTAGATGAGAAGACATTTTTAGGCATCAAAGCTTTTCTGCGGGCTTCCCTGGTGGTGCAGTGGTTGAGAGTCCGCCTGCCGATGCAGGGAACACGGGTTCATGCCCTGGTCTGGGAAGATCCCACATGCCGCGGAGCGGCTGGTCCCGTGAGCCATGGCCACTGAGCCTGCACGTCCGGAGCCTGTGCTCTGCAACAGGAGAGGCCACAACAGTGAGAGGCCCGCATACCACACACACACACACAAAAAATGCCCAGATAAAACATTTCATTTTCCCATTAGAGAAATGCAAATCAAAACTACAATGAGGTATCACCTCACATTAGTCAGAATGGTCATCATCACAAAATGTACAAACAATAAATACTGGAGAGGGTGTGGAGAAAAGGGATCCCTCTTGCACTGTTGGTGGGAATGTAAATTGATACAGCCACTATGGAGAACAGTATGGAGGTTCCTAAAAAACTAAAAATAGAACTACTATATTACCCAACAATCCCACTATTGGGCATATACCCAGAGAAAACCATAATTCAAAAAGATGCATGCACCCCAATGTTCACTGCAGCACTACTTACAATAGCCAGGACACGGAAGCAAACTAAGTGTCCATCAACAGAGGAATGGATAAAGAAGAAGTGGTACATATATACAATAGAATATTACTCAGCCGTAAAGTGGAACAAAAACGGGTCATTTGTAGAGACGTGGATGGACCTAGAGTGTGTCATACAGAGTGAAGTAAGTCAGAAAGAGAAAAGCAAATATTGTATACTAACACATGTATGTGGAATCTAAAAAAATGATATAGATGATCTTATTTGCAAAGGAGAAATAGAAACACAGACATAGAGAAAAAATATATGGATACCAAGGGAGAAGCAGGGAGTGAGACGAATTGGGAGATTGGGATTGACATACATATACTATTGATACTATGTATAAAATAGATAACTAATGAGAACCTACTGTATAGCACAGGGAACTCTACTCAGTTCTCTGTGGTGACCTAAATGGGAAGGAAATCCAAAATAGAGGGGATATATGTATAGGTATAGCTGATTCACTTTGCTGTACACCTGAAACTAACACAAGAGTGTAAAGCAACTATATTCCAATAAATTTTTTTTAATTAAAAATAGAAAAATATGGGGAAAAATCAGGGATTTAGGGGGAAAAATTTAAAGAATCATTACCATATGAAAAAGTGATTAGTGTCACTAATGATAAGGAACGTACCAATTGAAAGCACAGAGAGATCTCACTAAGAGATGGCAGGGGAGTAGCGCAACTGTTACACACATTAGTGTTCTGTTGGGTGAATATGGTGATCCAAGAGATTAAGAAAATATTTATTTTTTAAATGGGGGAAAGCAGAGCCTTTTTTATTTTATTTATTTATTTATTTATGTATTTATTGTGGTACGCGGGCCTCTCACTGTTGTGGCCTCTCCCGTTGCGGAGCACAGGCTCCGGACGTGCAGGCTCAGCGGCCATGGCTCACGGGCCCAGCCGCTCCGCGGCACGCGGGATCTTCCCGGACCGGGGCACGAACCCCTGTCCCCTGCATCGGCAGGCGGACTCTCAACCACTGAGCCACCAGGGAAGCCCCAAGAAAATAATTTGGCACAATCGAATTTTTAAAAACTGAAAATATCACACTATGATGCAGACATTGTTATTAGTTGTTTGCCTAACTGTTCTTGCATATTTAACACTAGGAGATATGTCAAAAAAAACAGAAAAATAACCCATAAATTCTCTCAATTTATTTGGTAAAGCTTAAATTCATAGCAAACAAATTTTAAATGCAAAACTGAAGATAGTGGTTACCTCTGAGGGGATCAGAAGAGAGGAAAGGTCACCAGAGTCATGCAAGTGATATCAAGGTAAGAGTCATGTTCAGTTCTTAGACTGAATGGTGAGTCTTTGAAAAGATAATCTGGAAAATTAGAAGTCACTGCCTCTACTCTCAAGGTCAGAAAATACATAAGAGACCCAGAGAGATTTTTTTTACCACACGTGGTTGCAATTTTATAGATAATAAAAAATGAAATCTCATTGTTGCCATTAAATCAATGTTATTTTTTTAATTTGAAGAAAAATGAGGTTATATAAATTTTTACAGTGGTGAACCCTGTAAAACTGCTCCTTTGAACATTACAGTGGTAATTTCAAGTCTTTAAAACACAAGTTTGAAGAGATAGGAAAATCCATTACATGCTCTTTCATACTTTCATGTAAATTAATATGAAAACAGCTTTATTAAGTTGTTTATATAATAAAATGCACATATTATAGTATGCAATTTGATGAGTTTTGATGTATGTATAAAACCATGAAACTATCACCACAATCAAAATAATAAACAGGTCTGTTGACAAAAAAGTTTCCTCGTGGTCTTTTTAATGTATTCTTTCCAACTCTACCTACCCCTCTAATCCCGGGCAACAACTAATCTGTTGTCACCATGCAATAATTTGCATTTTTGTAGAACTTCGTATATGTTCAATCCCACCATATATACCCTTTTTGTCTGTCTGCTTTCTGTCAGCATATGTGAGATCTATTCATGTTGTGTATGTCAATAATTCATTCCTTTTTGTCATTTTATTACTTTTTATGAATATAGTACAGTTTATTTACCCCTTTGCTTATTGTTCATTAAGCTTTTTTTGACCATATTTAGTTTGTCTTTAATTACATCCGATTTATTTTCATCTTGGACATTGTAATTTTCATCTCTAGAAATTTGAAAGTCTGTTTTGCATTACTTTTTATCTTCTTTGTTTCTACTTCCTTTTGGACATAGGCAGTACAGGTATAATAATTGTTTTAATATCAGTGCTTACTACTTCTAACACTTCCTTGGTAACTTTTCATTGGTTTTCTAACACTGTGAATTTTACATAGTGAGTGTTAGATATATTTATTTCTATAAACATTCTTATGCTTAATTTTGAGATTTATTAAAATTCCTTAGGAATGTTTTGATCCTCTGGATCTGGTTTATAAGATTTGTTATTTGGAACTTTTGCAGTTTTGTTGTAGGCTAATTTTTTCCCACTACTGAGGCAAAACCCTTCTGTGTACAGCACCCTGTAAACTTTGAGGTTTTCCAGTCGGGAAGGTGGGGTGAGAACATGCACTATGACTGCCTTTGTGTGAATGCCATGCCTTGTTACACCCAATCCTTGAGGTGGTTTTCCCTAACCTCAGACACATGCCCTGATCAGCACTTAGCCAAATGCTGGAGGGGAGCACTCTGCTGCCATCTGGAATTCTCTCTCTGTGCAGCCCTGTCACTGTTTTTCTGACCTACGAATTCTAGTCTTGGTTTCTCTGAATTCTCAGCTCTCTCTCCTCAACTCATTCCTCAGTCCCCATCTGCACTCAAGATCTGTCTGAAATCAGAAGGACTGACACCAACATGCACTGCAATGCGTTATCTTATGTAAAATTGGGTTTAAAACAATAATTTACAATTAAGGATGCTTATAATACTAGTGATAAGTTTCTTACAGTAGTAACAATTACACACAGTAGGTAATATGTTCAAAGGGCAATTTTCATCTAATAGTCACGTTATTTCAAATCATTTTTGGAGTCATTCCAAACATGTTATATACTATCTCAAATGTAGTAAGTTTTCTTTCTATATAGGACAAGTAATAACTGTCTTATACATATGTATATATCAGACAAATATGAATTGATCTTTTTTCTAGGGTATACTCATATATTACATAAGTTTAACTATACAATAATTGTTCTTTACTAATTTCCCCCTTTTCAATAAGAAAATGTTATATTTCCTTACATATATTTTTATATATTTTATATATACTACAAATATGTATTTATATATAGTCTTATGATGTATATGTGTATATATACATAGACTAGAAACATATATATATATACATAAAATGCATATACATACACACATAGACTAGAAACAATTAATTGCATCAATTGATAAAACACTAAACTCAGGAAAATCTAACGCTTCTCTAACAGTGCTCTGTACCTCCTCTCTCTCTCAGCATACAAATTAGGCAATTTTATATTAAGTCAACTTCTAGATCAAAGCATTCATCGCTTAGCCAGAGGAAATCTTTTTGGCACAAACTTCCTTTCACTTCTACAGATGGTTCCATATTGAAACTGTTCTTTTGTTCCAATCTCAAACACTATATTAAACAAACTTGTAACATGTTTAAGATACCTTATTATTTGATAGTTTGTGTTGGGGCCACTCAAAGTATATTTGTAGTCATGAAAGACACTGAGACGCTTGACCCAAGGGTTAAAAATTTCCAGAATCTCTAGTGACAGGATGAGATAGCATTTACTGAAAAGCTACCCTGCTGCAGCCTACCACTTCATTTACACATCACAATAGCTCTGAAAAGTAAACAGGATTTTCCCAGTTAGAGATGAAGAACTGTAAATTAAAAGTCAAGGAGTCTACCTTTGGTAAGCGATGAACGAAGAGCCTTGCTGAGATTTTAATCCAGCTGTATTTTGGAGCAACATGGATGGACCTAGAGGTTGTCATACTCAGTGAAGCCAGACAGAGAAAGACAAGTATAAGATATTGCTTATATGTGGAATCAAAAAAAAGAAGATACAAATGAACTTATATATGAAACAGAAACAGACCCACAGACATGGAAAACAAACTTATGGTTACCAAAGGGGAAAGAGGGAGGGAATAAATTAGGAGTTGGGGATTAAAATATACACACCACCATATATAAATTATACAACTAACAAGGCCCTACTATATACCACAGAGAACTATACTCAATCATTTTTAATAACTTATAAGGGAAAAGAATCTGAAAAAAATTAGGTATATATGTATGTATAACTGAATCACTTTGCTGTATACCTAAAGCTAACACAACATTGTAAATCAACTATACTTCAATAAAAATTAATTAATTAATTAAAAAATAAACCAAAAAGCTCTAAATGGCATACAGGTAATTTGACTCAAGGTAGAGTGAGCAATAACTGAAGTATCAAAATTTATATAACTCCACTACATAAGCCTCTTCGAATGATCTCTGCTCCCTATCAGCTCTGTGTTCCTACCTCTATCTTTAGTCTCAGGCCTAGGTCTAATGTCAAACAGTGCACAGTATATTGGAAAGAGGGTGGATTTTGGAGTCTGAGAGTATGAAAATCTCAGTTTTATTTTTTTAATAGCCATGTGAGTGTTATGAACTTAATATTGTCCTCCTAAATTTTTTTGTTGAAGTCTTAATTCCTCATAGCTTACAATGTGACTGTATTTCTCGATAGGGCCTTTAAAGAGAAAATTAAGATTCAATGAGGTTATATGGGTGGGCCCTAATGCAATGTGACTGGTGTCCTTATAAGAAGAGGAAGAGTCACTAGGGATGTATCTGCACAGAGAAAAAGCCATTAGAGAACCCAGTGAGAAGGCAGCCCTCTCCAAGCCAAGGACAGAGGGCTCAGGAGAAACCAACTCAATCTTGTACTTCAGCCTCCAGAGAAAATAAGAGTTCTGTCTTTTGAACAGCTTAGTCTGTGGTATTTTGTGATGGCAGCCCTAGCAAACTAAGACAAGACCTTAAAACATTTTACATGACCTCTTTGAATCTAAATTTCCTTAGTTATTATTAGAGTTTATAATGATAATAGATTGTATTGACTAATAAGTGAAATAATCTAGAGTGCAATGATGTACATATTCATAAATCTTATTTTCTCCTGGTATGTTTTTCTTGTGACTTCCAACTCCAATAAACTACTCATTAAGCTCATTCTCAGCAGTGGTTCATGAAACAAATCTAAGGGCAGAGAAAATAGGAAGAGAAATTAATAGTCAAAAGCATCTCGAGAAAGTTCACTTGCATAAAATTCACAAAACATTATTATTATTTTTACTTTCCTCAAGTTCTGGTCATCTCATTCTTAATGAATATGTCTGTGAGAATATTATTTTTTTCTTTAAATGGAAAATTTCAAAATGGATAAACCCTTAGCATTTCTTAAATTCGGACAATATTTGAGTGAGTAAATATAAAATGAAAAATGATTTCATCTTATTGTATAAGCAATTAATGCGTTTTTTTTGTTTGTTTCTCTCTGTTTTTTTTTTTTTTGGTCTCACAGATTTACATACCAATTTGTTTGTGTTCCTGAATCTTCTCCTTCAAACTTTTGAGTCATATTCAATTGTGTTGTCTACTCAACAGAAGGGATCTTTCTCTGCCCCAATTTGCTTCACTCCATAGTCCCACAGACGCCTTACAGTTTTTGGGGTTTTTTTTTGAAAGCTGATAATCATGATTAACCCCTCACTTTCTTTCACTTCCTATTTCACATCTGCTAGTTCAACCATCAGAATATCACCACCATCCCCACCTCCACCTCTACCAATTCTAAATTCAAATCTCCCCTGAATTATTTTTATTTATTTATTTATTTTGCGGTACGTGGGCCTCTCACTGTTGTGGCCTCTCCCGTTGCGGAGCACAGGCTCCGGACGCGCAGGCTCAGCGGCCATAGCTCATGGGCCCAGCCGCACCGCAGCATGTGGGATCCCGGACCGGGGCACGAACCCGTGTCCCCTGCATCGGCAGGTGGACTCTCAACCACTGTGCCACCAGGGAAGCCCTCCCCTGAATTATTTTAATAGTGTTAGCTGTTAATTATTTTAATAGATACACAGCTGCTACTTCCCTTTCCCTCTTTCTCACCCTTTCCTTACCTTCAGTTCTTTTCAGGCCTTGAACCAGGAACTCTTCAAGGGATCAGACCACACACCTCCACTCTCCACTGGGAAGTGAGCTTTGCCTCACAAGGCAGGTCCTGCGCATGCTTTCTTTCTGTCCATCAATTTCCCCAAACCAGGTTGAATCCCCACTTGATCTCCATCTCCTAATTGAAGGAAGGGAGAAGACGGGAACTAATATTTATTATTTTCATCTGGGGATTCTAGGCTAGCTTCCTTATATATGTTAATCTTTACATACATGATATTATTATACTCATTTTACAGGCAAATGAAACTAATAAGTGCCTGGGATATTTGCATGACTATGTTAACAAGTGTTAACCTAGCCAACGTGTAGCAGTACTAGAATTCAAACCCAGATAAATCTGAGGCCAACTTCCAAGTCATTTCTACCTTGTGTTTCTTTGAAGGCATACATTAGCACTTTTTGTTGGCCACCCTGGGATCCCAGAATGACTGTTTGGGCAGGTAGCAAGAGGATATGTTTAGGAAGCAGAAAAAAACAGAATTTGTGGACCATTTCTTCAACTGTAAAATAGAAATAAAAATTCCTAACAGTTCTTTTAAATAATAAAATCAAATAATTTAGTACTGTTTTTAGGAAAGAATAAACACACACACGCAAATAGATACACACCTGTTATTTCTCTTCCCTCTTTCTCATTAAAAAAAAAATTCTAAAGTATCACTTAGGGATGGAGAGTTGTGTGTGGCCTGAACGCAGAGTTCCTGGTTCAAGGTAAATACATACACACACAGCAAATTAAGTCACTGCCAGTTGTCCTTTTGGTGACCCCTCCAACTTCACTGCCTACCACCTTACTTTGTCTTCATCCACTACATTGACTTCCTCACACTTCCAGGCACACACAATGCCCCTTGGGGCCTTTACTTTATTGATTGATTGATTGATTTAATCTATTTATTTATTTGTTTATTTATCTATCTATCTTAGGCCTTCTCTTTATTCACCTATCTATCTTACGCCTTCTCTTTACTTATTTACTTATTTATTTATCTATCTATCTTAGGCCTTCTCTTTATCTATCTTAGGCCTTCTATTCATTTATTTATTTATCTATCTTAGGTCTTCTCTTTATTTATTTGTCTATTTACTTATTTATTTATTTAGTTCCCGTATTTTTTTTGGCTGCGTCAGGTCCTAGTTGCAGCACGCGTGATCTTTTCGTTGTGGAGTGTGGGCTTCTCTCTAGTTGTGGCTCACGGGCACCAGGGTGCATGGGGTCTGTAGTTTGCGGCCCTCAGGCTCTCTAGTTGAGGCACGCAAGCTCAGTATTTGAGGTGCGTGGGCTTAGTTGCCCCGCAGCGTGTGGGATCTTAGCTCCCCGACCAGGGATCGAACGTGTGTCCCCTGCATTGGAAGGCAGATTCTTTACCACTGGACCAGCAGGAAGGTTCAGGACCTTTGCTTTAGGTATCCGCTCTGCCTGCCAAGTTTATCCTGGAGCCTTGGCTTGTTCATTTAATTTCTTCCAATGCCTTTTCAAAGGTAGCTTTATTAGAGAAGTCACCCTACATTATTCTATTAAAATAGCTCACCACATCTCACCACAGGGACTGTTACCCTAACTTATGTTTGTCCCCCTAACTTTCATCACAATCTAACACACAACATGTTTACTTTTTTTTCCCCACAAATATCTGTCTTCTCAAAAGAATTCTTGTACCATAAGGTAAAGGGGTCTCTTTATGTTTTATTTACTTCTAGATCCCAAATGGCTAGATTAGTGCCTAGGGCCTCTTAGCTGATAAATAAATACTCACTGGATAAACTTAATGAAATAATCAAATATTTATATTTGTTACTGTGCAAATAAAGACTTTAAAAAATAAGATCAGTAAATCTCTGGCCACTTCATCTGACAATTGTATCTTCTTCTTTTGTCTTTGTCATATTAAGGACTTTTAGTAGAAGCCTCAGCTGATTGATCATTTGCAGTAGAGGTCAAAATTGCAATTATTTAATTCCACAGATTGCCTTGGAGGGCAATGAAACAGAAAATTGATGCTGCTTGATCTTTTACACAGTTGTTCCTTTATGAAAAATAAACCTTAAAAAATGCTGTTGTGGAATATAGTAAAGTGCTCTGAATATTTACAATTGTAAGAAAATGTCCAAGAATGGTGTATATGGCAAGTATTTCTATGTTGTACACAGTTTATTAAAATTTAATAAAATACCATTTGTTATCATTTTTTTAAAAATGTCCAAAAGGTTTCAAAAATTGGTAATTTTTCTTAATCTCTCTGCTTTCAATATTGTTTGCAAACTCGAGTTTTTAAATTTAGTTATGATAAATACAATATCTTTTAAGGAATCCCTTTGACTTATGGACCACACCTTATTTTTTATATTATTTCAATATTAAAAAAGAATCACTGGCCCTTTGGCTCTGATCAATTAGATAAAAAATTCTGACTCCCTTTTTTAAAATCTGTCTAATTTTTGTATGGTTTTATGATAAGGCAAGTTTTAGGGCAATATTTATCTTGAAGATATTTGAGTTGTTAAAGTTTCCACTTTTCTTAGAAATGTGTTTTCCACTACCAAGAAAGGAGCACTGAGTAGTACAGGGACATTTTAGTTTATTATTCTTTTTCTTTTCTTTTTTCCAGTGGAATTTCTCAGCAGAGTTGGAAATTCCCCAGATTTATAAAACATTAATATTCAATGTATAATAAATGATTATGCTGCAAAATCCAATCACATAGGAATTGAAAAATACCCTTTCTCCGTTAAAACTTTTTTTAGGAATGGAGAGTTTATAAAGGATTATCTCTTGAATGCAGGAGAAAAATCATGCCCCACACTCCATAACCAAAAATAGCATTATCAAAGGCAAACACCATTATTCAGTGTAATGAAGATAAGGCTGAGAATTCACAGGACAAATTCTATGAAAAAGTTAAATCATTTATGGCGTTTCTATTGCAGTGGAAGAGAGCTCAGCTACATATATGTATATATATTACCATCCAATTAGATCTATCATTTGGTGGTGTCAAAGAAAATTTTGATGTGACAGAAGAACTCTTAAACATGATGCCCATGACAAGCACGACTGTGTTCTGGGGTTTAATTAAGTCTTTTTTTTTTTTTTGGCACACTGCATGGCTTGTGGGATCTTAGTTCCCCAACCAGGGATTGAACGCAGGTCCTCAGTAGTGAAAGCGTGGAGTCCTAACCACTGGACTGCCAGGGAATTCCCATAATGTCTTAACAATGCTAATATGAAAGTAGTCAAATTTAGGACATATGACTACTGAGAGTGCTCCCCAAATGGTCGAAGCTGTTAGACCATTAATTTAAACTGAGGTGGCAACATTTTTCAAGGACATGGAACTTAAGTCAGTTCCTTGCATGACTGACCCAGAGTTACCCTCCACTAGAAAATTAAAATAGAAGACATACTGTTTGTAATAATTAAGTCTATGAACTTTGTGCCCTCCTAGGGCCAGACCACTGGCAATGCAGTTATGGTTGATGGATTAGATGAACAATAACAATCTGCTTACACATTGAGATTAAGATGCTTCAGAAGCGGCATGTTCTGGAAACAACTGAAATTTTAAGAATTCAGTTCATTTGAATAGTTAACAATAAACAGTGGAGCAAAGTCTTGAACTTTGCAATTTCATTTATCATACTGATCTCAGTTTCATCAAATCAGAGTCATGACCAAACTAAATTACAAAATAGTGGGGTTAAAACTTATCCTTCTTCTCCCTCCCACCAAAAAAAAAAACAAACAAACAGCTTAAAAATTCTTCAGGCCACTGTTCTCAATATTGAAAGTTTGTAAAAAGACGTACAACTGTGAAGTTACTGAATTGAAATTTAAATACTGTGCTGAAAGCTAAATATGGTAATGATGCAGAAATAGAGGAATTCTATCTTTATGTAACTGTTTTTTAAATTAATTTAAAATTAAAATAATTACCCTAGTTCTATCAATATTTGGAAGTACATTCTCAATTCCTTCCCCTTGATAAAATAAAAGAATGAAATTATTATATACAATTAAAGGTAAAAGAGTTTACTATAGGCCAGATACTCTTATTGTTATTTATATGTTCCATGATAATCTAACTGAATTTTAACAATTCTGTGAGGTAGATGGTATTATTATCTCCATCTTATCTATAAGGCTACTGAAGCACATGCTAAGTAGTTAGCCTATGTCTCACAAGGCGCAAAATGTAGGGTTAGAATTTGAATCTAGACAATCTGGTTCTAGGATAAACGTTTTCAGGTACTAGACTGTAGCTACATTACTAAATAAATAAATAAATAAATAGGGTCTGCATCCAAATTAAAGTAAAAAAGAATTAATACAATTCCATTTCTGGGCTTCCCTGGTGGCGCAGTGGTTAAGAATCCACCTGCCAATGCAGGGGACATGGGTTCGAGCCCTGGCCTGGGAAGATCTCACATGCCACAGAGCAACTAAGCTCGTGTGCCAAAACTACTGAGCCTGCGCTCTAGGGCCTGTGAGCCTCACCTACTGAGCTCACGTGCCACAGCTACTGAAGCCCGCGCGCCTAGAGCCCGAGCTCCGCAACAAGAGAAGCCACCGCAATGAGAAGCCCGTGCACTGCAATGAAGAGTAGCCCGAGCTCACCGCAACTAAAGCCCGCGCGCAGCAACAAAGACCCATCGCAGCCAAAAATAAAATAAATTTATTAAAAAAAAAGAAAACTTCATTTCACGAGAAACCACTAAGCACTTATCAGAATGGCTAAACTCCAAAACATGGAAAACACCAAATATTGGTGAAGGTATAGAGCAACAGGAAAGCTCGTTAATTGCTGTTGGAATGCAAAATGGTACAAGCACTTTGTAAATTTCTTATGAAGCTAAATATAGGCTTACCTATCATACAATCCAGCAGTCACACTCCTAGTTAATTATCCAAATGCAAAACATGAAAGCCTACACACAGATTTTTTAGAGCAGCTTTATTCATAATTGCCAAAAATTTGAAGTAATCAAGATAGAGCTTGGGAAGATGGCGGAAGAGTAAGACGCGGAGATCACCTTCCTCCCCACAGATACATCAGAAATTCAACTACACGTGGAACAACTCCTACAGAACACCTACTGAACGCTGCCAGAAGACCTCAGACCTCCCAAAAGGCAAGAAACTCCCCACATACCTGGGTAGGGCAAAAGAAAAAAAGAATAAACAGAGACAATAGGATAGGGACGGGACCTGCACCAGTGGGAGGGAGCCGTGAAGGAGGAAAGGTTTCCACACACTACAAGCCCCTTCGCGGGCGGAGACTGCAGGTGGCGGAGGGGGAAAGCTTCGGAGTAGCGGAGGAGAGCACAGCAACAGGGTTGTGGAGGGCAAAGCGGAGAGATTCCTGCACAGAGGATCGGTGCCCTCAGGCACACACCAGCCCGAGAGGCTTGTCTGCTTGGCCGCCGGGGCGGGCGGGGCTGGGAGCTGAGGCTCGGGTATCGGCTTTCAGTCGGAGCGCAGGGAGAGGACTGGGGCTGGCGGCAGGAAGAGAGCCTGAGGGGGTTAGTGCACCACGGCTAGCCCAGAGGGAGTCCGGGGAAAGGGTCTGGAGCTGCCGAAGAGGCAAGAGACATTTTTCCCTTTTGTTTCCTGGTGTGCGAGGAGAGGGCATTAAGGGGGCTGCTTGGGGAAGCACCGGAGACGGGCGCGAGCCGCGGCTAAAGGCGCGGACCTCGGAGAAGGGCGTGCGACGCTGGGGCTGCTGCTGCCGCCGCCGCCGCCGGGCCTGTGTGCCAGCGTGGGTCACTGTCCGCCCCGCCTTCCGGGGGGCCTGTGCACCCCGCCACTGCCGGGGTCCCAGGACCCGGGGACGGTTTTCCCGGGAAAGCGCACAGAGCGCCTCGGGCTGCTGCAACGTCATGCCGGCCTCTGCCGCCGCAGGCCCGCCCCACACTGCGCGCCCCTCCCTCCCCTCTGCCTGAGTGAGCCAGAGCCCCCGAATCAGCGGCTCCTTTAAACCCGTCCTGTCTGAGCGAAGAACGGACGCCCTCTGGCGACCTACGCGCAGAGGCGGGGCCAGGTCCAAGGCTGAGACCCGGGAGCTGTGAGAGCAGAGACAGGGAAATCTCTCTGTGCAGCCTCAGAGGCAGCGGATTAAAGCTGCACGGTCCATTTGATGTGCCCTGCGTCTGTGGAGTGCATAAATGGACAGCGAATCATCCCAAATGTAGGAAATGGAATTTGAGGACAAGATTTAAGACTTTCCCCCCTTTTCCTCTTTTTACAACGAATTATCCCAAATTAAGGAGGTGGACTTAGAGAGCAAGATTTCAGACTTCTTGCCCTTTTCCTCTTTTTACAACGAATTATCCCAAATTGAGGAGGTGGACTTGGAGAGCAAGATTCTGGATTTTTCCCCCTGCTCTCTTTTAGTGAATGTGTATGTGTAATCTTCTGTGTAAGATTCTCTCTGTATAGCTTTGCTTCCACCATATGTCCCAGGGTTCTATCTGTCCGTTTTTTTTTCAATAATTACTTTTTAATTTTAATAACACTACTATATTTCATACTTTATTCTATTTTACTTTACCTGCTCTTTCTTTTTTTCCTACCTTCCCTTCCTCCCTCCCACCCTCTGCTCCTCCTTTCCTTCTTTCTTTTTCTTTCCTCCCTCGCGCCCTCCCACCGTTCTTCTTCCCACTTTCTTTTTCTTTCCTTCCTCCCTCCCTCCCTCCTGTCTTTCTTTCTTTCTTTCCTTCCTCCCTCCCTCCCTCCCTTCTTCCATTCACTCTTCCTTTTGCTTTCATTCCTCCCTCCCTCCCTCCTTTCTTTCTTTCCATCCTTCCTCCCTCCCTCCCTCCTTTCTCTCTTTCTTCCTTCCTTACTTCCTTTCTTCCCTTCTTCCTTTCTTTCCCTCTCTCTTTCTTTCTTCTACTAATTCTTTCTTTCTACTTTTTCTCCCTGTTATTCTGAGCCGGATGGATGAAAGGCTCTTGGTGCTGCAGCCAGGAGTCAGTGCTGTGCCTCTGAAGTGGGAGAGCCAACTTCAGGACACGGGTCCACAAGAGACCTCCCAGCTCCACATAATATCAAGCAGCAAAAATCTCCCAGAGATCTCCATCTCAACACCAGCACCCAGCTTCAGTCAACGACCAGCAAGCTACAGTGCTGGTCACCCTATGCCAAGCAACTAGCAAGGCAGGAACACAACCTCACCCATTAGCAGAGAGGCTACCTAAAAACATAATAAGGCCACAGGCACCCCAAAACACACCACCAGACGTGGACCTGTCCACCAGAAAGACAAGATCGAGCCTTAACCACCAGAACACAGGCATTAGTCCCCCCCACCAGGAAGCCTACACAACCTACTGAAACAACCTTAGCCACTGGGGACAGACACCAAAAACAACGGGAACTACGAACCTGCAGCCTGCAAAAAGGAGACCCCAAACACAGTAACGTAAGCAAAATGAGAAGACAGAAAAACACACAGCAGGTGAAGGAGCAAGATAAAAACCTACCAGACCTAACAAATGAAGAGGTAATAGGCAGCCTACGTGAAAAAGAATTCAGAATAATGATAGTAAAGCTGATCCAAGATTCTATTTCCAAGATCCAAAATCTTGGAACTAGAATAAACAAAATGCAAGAAACAGTTAACAAGGACCTAGAAGAACTAAGGATGAATCAAGCATCAATTAACAACACAATAAATGAAATGAAAAATACTCTAGATGGGATCAATAGCAGAATACCTGAGGCAGAAGAACGGATAAGTGAGGTGGAAGATAAAATAGTGGAAATAACTGCTGCAGAGCAAAATAAAGAAAAAAGAATGAAAAGAACAGAGGACAGTCTCAGAGACCTCTGGGACAACATTAAATGCACCAACATTCGAATTATAGGGGTTCCAGAAGAAGAAGAGAAAAAGAAAGGGACTGAGAAAATATTTGAAGAGATTATAGTTGAAAACTTCCCTAATATGGGAAAGGAAATAGTTAATCAAGTCCAGGAGGCACAGAGAGTCCCATACAGAATAAATCCAAGGAGAAATACGCCAAGACACATATTAATCAAACTGTCAAAAATTAAACACAAAGAAATCATATTAAAAGCAGCAAGGGAAAAGCAACAAAGAACACACAAGGGAATCCCCATCAGGTTAACAGCTGATCTCTCAGCAGAAACTCTACAAGCCAGAAGGGAGTGGCAGGACATAATTAAAGTAATGAAGGAGAGAAACCTGCAACCAAGATTACTCTACCCAGCAAGGATCTCATTCAGATTTGATGGAGAAATTAAAACCTTTACAGACAAGCAAAAGCTGAGAGAGTTCAGCACCACCAAACCAGCTTTACAACAAATGCTAAAGGAACTTCTCTAGGCAAGAAACACAACAGAAGGAATAGACCTACAATAACGAACCCAAAGCAATTAAGGAAATGGGAATAGGAACATACATATCAATAATTACCTTAAATGTAAATGGACTAAATGCTCCCACCAAAAGACACAGAGTGGCTGAATGGATACAAAAACAAGACCCATATATATGCTGTCTACAAGAGACCCACTTCAGACCTAGAGACACATACAAATTGAAAGTAAGGGGATGGAAAAAGATATTCCACGCAAATGGAAATCAAAAGAAAGCTGGAGTAGCAATTCTTATATGAGACAAAATAGACTTTAAAATAAAGACTATTAGAAGAGACAAAGAAGGACACTACATAACGATAAAGGGATCGATCCAAGAAGAAGATATAACAATTGTAAATATTTATGCACCCAACATAGGAGCACCTCAATACATAAGGCAAATACTAACATCCATAAAAGGGGAAATCGACAGTAACACACTCATAGTAGGGGACTTTAACACCCCACTTTCACCAATGGACAGATCATCCAAAATGAAAATAAATAAGGAAACACAAGCTTTAAATGATACATTAAACAAGATGGACTTAGTTGATATTTAGAGGACATTCCATCCAAAAACAACAGAATACATATTTTTCTCAAGTGCTCATGAAACATTCTACAGGATAGATCATATCTTGGGTCACAAATCAAGCCTTGGTAAATTTAAGAAAATTGAAATTGTATCAAGTATCTTTTCCGACCATGATGCTATGAGACTAGACATCAATTACAGGAAAAGATCTGTAAAAAATAGAAACCCATGGAGGCTAAACAATACACTACTCAATAACGAAGTGATCACTGAAGAAATCAAAGAGGAAATAAAAAAATACCTAGAAACAAATGACAATGGAGACACGACGACCCAAAACCTATGGGATGAAGCAAAAGCAGTTCTAAGGGGGAAGTTTATAGCAATACAATCCCACCTTAAGAAACAGGAAACATCTCGAGTAAACAAACTGACCCTGCACCTAAAGCAATTAGAGAAAGAAGAACAAAAGACCCCCAAAGTTAGCAGAAGGAAAGAAATCATAAAGATCAGATCAGAAATAAATGAAAAAGAAATGAAGGAAATGATAGCAAAGATCAACCAAACTAAAAGCTGGTTCTTTGAGAAGATAAGCAAAATTGACAAACCATTAGCCAGACTCTTCAAGAAAAGAAGGGAGAAGACTCAAATCAATAGAATTAGAAATGAAAAAGGAGAAGTAACAACTGACACTGCAGAAATACAAAAGATCATGAGAGATTACTACAAGCAACTCTATGCCAATAAAATGGACAACCTGGAAGAAATGGACAAATTCTTAGAAATGCACAACCTGCCAAGACTGAATCAGGAAGAAATAGAAAATATGAAGAGACCAATCACAAGCACTGAACTTGAAACTGTGATTAAAAATCTTCCAACAAACAAAAGCCCAGGACCAGATGGCTTCACAGGTGAATTCTATCAAACATTTAGAGAAGAGCTAACACCCATCCTTCTCAAACTCTTCCAAACAATATCAGAGGAAGGAATACTCCCAAACTCATTCTGCGAGACCAGCATCACCTTGATACCAAAACCAGGCAAGGATGTCACAAAGAAAGAAAACTACAGGCCAATATCACTGATGAACATAGATGCAAAAATCCTCAACAAAATACTAGCAAACAGAATCCAACAGCACATTAAAAGGATCATACACCATGATCAAGTGGGGTTTATTCCAGGAATGCAAGGATTCTTCAATATATGCAAATCAATCAATGTGATACACCATATTAACAAGTTGAAGGAGAAAAACCATATGATCATCTCAATAGATGCAGAGAAAGCTTTCGACAAAATTCAACACCCATTTATGATAAAAACCCTGCAGAAAGTAGGCATAGAGGGAACTTTCCTCAACATAATAAAGGCCATATATGACAAACCCACAGCCAACCTTGTCCTCAATGGTGAAAAACTGAAACCATTTCCACTAAGATCAGGAACAAGACCAGGCTGCCCACTCTCACCACTCTTATTCAACTTAGTTTTGGAAGTTTTAGCCACAGCAATCAGAGAAGAAAAGGAATTAAAAGGAATCCAAATCGGAAAAGAAGAAGTAAAGCTGTCACTGTTTGCAGATGACATGATACTATACATAGAGAATCCTAAAGATGCTACCAGAAAACTACTAGAGCTAATCAATGGATTTGGTAAAGTAGCAGGATACAAAATTAATGCACAGAAATCTCTGGCATTCCTGTACACTAATGATGAAAAATCTGAAAATGAAATCAAGAAAACACTCCCATTTACCATTGCAACAAAAAGAATAAAATATCTAGGAATAAACCTACCTAAGGAGACAAAAGACCTGTATGCAGAAAATTATAAGACACTGATGAAAGAAATTAAAGATGATACAAATAGATGGAGAGATATACCATGCTCCTGGATTGGAAGAATCAATATTGTGAAAATGACTCTACTACCCAAAGCAATCTACAGATTCAATGCAATCCCTATCAAACTACCACTGGCATTTTTCACAGAACTAGAACAAAAAATTTCACAATTTGTTTGGAAAAACAAAAGACCCCGAATAGCCAAAGCAATCTTGAGAACGAAAAATGGAGCTGGAGGAATCAGGCTCCCTGACTTCAGACTATACTACAAAGCTACAGTAATCAAGACAGTGTGGTACTGGCACAAAAACAGAAAGATAGATCAATGGAACAGGATAGAAAGCCCAGAGATAAACCCACGCACATATGGTCAACTTATCTTTGATAAAAGAGGCAGGAATGTACAGTGGAGAAAGGACAGCCTCTTCAATAAGTGGTGCTGGGAAAACTGGACAGGGACATGTAAAAGTATGAGATTAGATCATTCCCTAACACCATACACAAAAATAAGCTCCAAATGGATTAAAGACCTAAATGTAAGGCCAGAAACTATCAAACTCTTAGAGGAAAACATAGGCAGAACACTCTATGACATCAATCACAGCAAGATCCTTTTGGACCCACCTCCTAGAGAAATGGAAATAAAAACAAAGATAAACAAATGGGACCTAATGAAACTTCAAAGCTTTTGCCCAGCAAAGGAAACCATAAACAAGACCAAAAGACAACCCTCAGAATGGGAGAAGATATTTGCAAGTGAAACAACTGACAAAGGAGTAATCTCCAAAATTTATAAGCAGCTCATGCAGCTCAATAGCAAAAAAACAAACAACCCAATCCAAAAATGGGCAGAAGACTTAAATAGGCATTTCTCCAAAGAAGATATACAGACTGCCAACAAACACATGAAAGAATGCTCAACATCATTAATCATTAGAGAAATGCAAATCAAAACTACAATGAGATATCATCTCACACCGGTCAGAATGGCCATCATCAAGAAATCTAGAAACAATAAATGCTGGAGAGGGTGTGGAGAAAAGGGAACACTCTTGCTCTGCTGGTGGGAATGTGAATTGGTACAGCCACTATGGAGAACAGTATGGAGGTTCCTTAAAAAACTAAAAATAGAACTACCATATGACCCAGCAATCCCACTACCAGGCATATACCCTGAGAAAACCATAATTCAAAAAGAGACATGGACCAAAATGTTCATTGCAGCTCTATTCACAATAGCCCGGAGATGGAAACAACCTAAGTGTCCATCATCGGATGAATGGATAAAGAAGATGTGGCACATATATACAATGGAATATTACTCAGCCATAAATAGAAACGAAACTGAGCTATTTATAATGAGGTGGATAGACCTAGAGTCTGTCATACAGAGTGAAGTAAGTCAGAAAGGGAAAGGCAAATACTGTATGCTAACACATATATATGGAATTTTAAAAAAATGTCATGAAGAACCTAGGGGTAAAACGGGAATAAAGACACAGACCTACTTGAGAATGGACTTGAGGGTATGGGGAGGGGGAAGGCTAAGCTGTGACAAAGCGAAAGAGAGGCATGGACATATATACAGTACCAAACGTAAGGTAGATAGATAGTGGGAAGCAGCCGCAGAGGACAGGGAGATCAGCTCGGTGCTTTGTGACCGCCTGGAGGGGTGGGATGGGGAAGGTGGGAGGGAGGGAGATGCATGAAGGAAGGGATGTGGGAACAGATGTATATGTATGACTGATTCACTTTGTTATAAAGCAGAAACTACTAAAAAAAAAAGAAACTGGATAAGCATAAAAAAAAAATCAAGATGAATATAAGGTTGGCTCCCTGTGTGGTGCTGAGGGAGAAATCATCTCATGGCTGACTCTTTCCTGCCTTCTGGTGGTTGTAGACAATTCTTTTTTTTATTTTTTAAAAAAATTATTTATTTAATATATTTATTTTTGGCTGCATTGGGTCTTCGTTGCTGCGTGCGGGCTTTTCTCTAGTTGCAGCGAGCGGGAGCTACTCTTCATGGCGGTGCACAGGCTCCTCATTGCGGT
The DNA here is from genome assembly GCF_964341445.2 of Mesoplodon mirus. Taxonomy (NCBI): domain Eukaryota; kingdom Metazoa; phylum Chordata; class Mammalia; order Artiodactyla; family Ziphiidae; genus Mesoplodon; species Mesoplodon mirus. Next base: position 291,968 of record NW_028295325.1, read on the forward strand.
GGCTTCTCTTGTTGCAGAGCACGGGCTCTAGGCACTTGGGCTTCATTCGTTGTGGCCCACGGGCTCTAGAGCACAGACTCAGTAATTGTGGCGCAAGGGCTTAGTTGCTCCGTGGCATGTGCGATCTTCCAGACCACAGCTCGAACCCATGTCCCTTGCATTGGCAGGCAGATTCTTAACCACTGCACCACCAGGGAAGCCCCTTGTAGACAATTCTTGCTCTTCCTTGGCTGGTTCATGCATCTCTTTTATGTCTACCTCCGTCTTCACACAATGCTGTCCCCTGCGTGTGTGTTGTCACTGTGTATCCCCTTCTCTTCTTATAAAGACACGAGTACTTGGATTTAGGGCCCTCCCTAATCTAGTATGACCATATCTCAACTAATTATATCAATATAGACCCTATTTCCAGATATGGTCACATTCTGAGGCTTAGGGTAGACATGATTTTGGAGGGACAATATGCAACTCCATCATCTATTCCTAATTTGCTGAAGACTTTTATGACAAATTTGTGTTACATCTTGTCAGATGCCTTATCTGTTTCCACAGAGATGACAGTATGATTGGCGCTTTTAGTCTGATTACTATGAAAATCGCATTGATTGCTTTTCAAAAGTGAAACCAACCTTGCATTCTTGGAAATAAACTTATCTTTTCATGGGGAATTAATACATTTATGTATTGCTGGATTTAATTTTCTAATATGTCGTTAAGGATTTTTGTGGCTAAGTTCAAGAAGAGTTTTGTTAGGTAGTATTTTTTAATGTCTTTTTTGGTTACTTTTATATTGAGATAATTTGACATACCATAAAATTCACCCTTTTTAAATGTACAATCCAGCGGTTTTTAGCATACAGTTGACCCTTGAACAACGAGGGGTTGATCTGCGTATAACTTATAGTCAGTCCTCTGTATCCAGGGTTCCTCTGCATCCACGGATCCAACCAACCATGGACCGTGTGGTACTGTAGTATTTACTATTGAAAAAAGATCCATATATAAATGAACCTGTACATTTCCAACCTGTGTTATTCAAGGGTCAACTGTATCTACAAAGTTGTGCAAATATTACCACTACTTAATTTCAAAACATTTTCTTCAACACCAAAAGCAACTTAGTACCCTTTAGCAGTCTCTTCCCACTATTCCCTCTCCTCCCTACTGGTAACCACTAATCTATTTTTTGTCTCTATACTCTATTTTGGATAAACCCTACTGATATTCTTCAAGTGTGTTAATCTTTTAATATCATCTTATAACTTCTTTTCGATAATATCTCCCTTATAGCTACTTTCCATCATTCTAATTTGCCTTTAGTTTCTTGAGTCCTACAACACACAAATACACAAAGTCCTTCTTTGGTACTTTCATCATTTCTTCCAATTCTCGTTCTTCTATTGACTATTATTCTCCTGCTTATAAGTCACATTCTCCTGATTCTTGGCATGTCTAGGAATTTTCTTAATTGGATGCAGGACAGTATAACTACTACATTGCTGAATGTCTAAAATTTATTTTCCTCCTTTAAAGAGTGCTGACTTTTTTTCTAGAAGGCAATTAAATGATTCACATATCAGGTTGGTTTTTCTCAAGACTTATTTTGAAGCATTGCTAATTTGAGGGTAAAATAGGTTTTACGCTGGAGCAAATTTAGGCTTATTACTACTAGTAGTCTTATTTCTAGCCTAGAAATATTAGGCTTACTACTGTAATTATTTTACTACTAAAATATTAACCTTCTGGGAACTTTACGGAATGTCCTAGGTTATGACAATTGATTCTCCAGTAATGTTGGTTGGATCTTTCATATCTCTGCACCCCATGTAATCTCTGAGAATTTTCTAGTGTTTACCATCATCCTGTCATTTTTCCTAATCTCATAAACTTTCATTGCATTGTCCACATATGCAGTTTAGTATTCTGCAAAGACTCAGTGCAATTCCTGTTCAGGGTTTTGGTGCTCTTTTTCTATATAGGTTCCTCCTATGTCGAACTATGCCTTACAACTTACAACTACCTCAGTGCTCCTGAACTTCAATCTCTTTATGCTTAGCTCAGTGATATTACTGTGCTCTACTTGGGATCTCTTTCTCTGCCTTGTGGTTCATAATGTGTCTCTAGACAATTTTATTTCTCACACTACTTATTTTCTCACTTTGGGGAATCCCAGGCCTGTGCTGTCAATTGTCCAAGGTCTATTTTTGTTTGTTTGCTTTTGTTTGTGTTTTTTTCCCTATTCTCCACTTGTTTGTGGTGGAGGTTAAGTCTGGCTATTTTATTTGATATTGCCAGAAGCAGAAGTCTAGTTCATAAATTTTAAATAGTATATTAATTCAGAAATCAATTCCCCCACTCTTTCTCTCTTGCAGTTATAATTAATAAGTAGTTCAGTACTTCAGGGGACTTTATTGTTAATCATGTGATTTGTTGACAGGTTTTTAATATATTTATTTTACTTTTTTAATATATTTGTATAAAGGTAGTTATTATGTGCACATAAAATACAGTTAATAAAATACAAAACAAACTACTTCCTATATATTATTACAGACTTAATGTCCTTTTCTGAACTTGCTTTATGTTGTGAAAAATCACTTAACCTTGACTCTTGGCTTTTAATAAAAAGTAAGTACAACATCAGTAGTTTGAAAAAAATTATTTTGTTTTATTTTATATTGTATACAATTTTAATGAAGACTTTAGTAAAAACTTTATGTGATATATAAAGTAAATTTAAAAACATGAACTCTGAAATTAGGCTGCTTGAGTGTGAATCCCTATTTTATCATTTATTTGGTCTGTAACCTAGGAATGGTTAGTTATACTTTTTATATGTTATCTTCCTAATCTGGGAAATAATAACATCTATTTCACAGAGTTGTGAAGAGTAAATTATGTGTGTGTGCTTAAAACCGCTGGTACATCTAACAGCTGTAAAAGTAGTTATTATTATTCCTGTACACAAGAGAAAATATAAAGAAGAAACAATACAGAATTAACTTTACAAGTATAATTAAATTCATTTTTATGATGAAAAATAAAGTAACTGAAAAGGCAAAATAAAATAGCACTTCTGTTGATCACTCAGGATCTGAACCAAGTTCTGAAATAAGACAAAAGTGTGACCAAGTAGAAGAACAGAGTATCACTTGTGCCTCTCTACAAAGCTAGAGTATATTCTTCTGTAAGATTCCTGTGTCTATATAGACCTTGTAAAAGGTCAGGGCTCACACTTGTCCAGGTGAGAGAAAGAGACACCAAGGGCCCTGATTGAGAAATGATGCAAAGCACTTTAGTTCTCTGAAAAGGAGTAAGGCATGTATCAAAGAGCAGATTTTAAAACAAGATATCTCATTTTCATAGAAAGAAACGTAAGAATTGGAGAATGCTCATTCCCACTTAGAAAACACATAATGAGCTAGTAACTGTCACTAGTCCTGCTTTCCACCTGGGATCATTTTTGCTGTTGCTCCTTTTGTTATTTTTGTCCCTTCCGTGCTTTTTGTTCTTATAAGTTTATGCATTAAAAAATTACATTATGTTCATTACATTTGAATTGGGGGGTAAGTGGAGCCAAATTAATGTATTTAATCTGTCACCTTTAAGTGGAAGTCTTGCTTACATTCCCTCTTCTGAAAACGTACTGACTAAACCTTTATTTCAGAACATCAGTATAATGCAGAAAATAACTGCTTTATGGGGTGTTTCTAAACCTTTTCTTTTTTAAATCACATAGCCCAACCAAAATAAAACAGGCTATTACTTATTGCTTGGTAAGTCAGCTATACACTGCTATCTTACCTAATTTGCCTAACACAGTTAAAGGTTGTTATTCAGGAGAATTCAAGGCTGACATTAGTTTAGGATAATGAGGTAGCAGAATATGTAATTTGTTTTGCATAGACTGAGCACTGTTGTAAGTAATGGAGATTTATGTTAATAGCAAAGTCAGCATAACTGACGTGGCAGACAAAGAGTAAACGAAATTTATGCACCATCGAGCTATTATTTTGATAAAGTAGATTTTCCTCCGAGATATTTAAAGGCCTTAGGAAAATAGTATCAATACATAGAAGCAGCCATTACATACTCCAGTTTGTTATCAAATTATGTTTTCTTAAAACTGACTTATCTGATGGGAGTAATCCAATCACAGGGTACAGTACTAGGTAAGAAATAATCAGGTTAAAAAATTATAACACAGTTACTTAAATTTGAATATAAGCTTTAACTGTTAATGTAGGAGTTTTTCAGTTTATCTACAATGCTTAATGTTAAAAAGTTGTATCAATTTACTTATAAATTTTTATTGTCTCAATAATGCATTCCAATTTGCTGTGAGACTTTATAAACAAATGTCACAAGTCTGCTCCTTGTTTTTCTTAGTTCTAAGATAAGGTATTTGACTAGGTAGTACTTACTGTTAAACAAACAGATCAGAATTCATGGATACTTGAATACAATTATCAGGTGAACACTAACGACAGCTGAAAGCTTAAGTAGGGTCTTTCCCAAGAATGCCTGTTTTTTTTAAAATTCATTTTTATTGGAGTATAGTTGCTTTACAATGTTGCATTAGTTTCTACTGTACAGCAAAGTGAATCAGCTATACGTATTCATATATCCCCTCTGTTTTGGATTTCCTTCCCATTTAAATCATCACAGAGCACTGAGTAGAGTTCCCTGTGCTATACAGGTTTTCATTAGTTATCTATTTTATGCATAGTATCAATAGTGTATATGCGTCAATCCCAATCTCCCAATTCATCCCACCACCACCCCTCCATGGCTTTCCCCCCTTGGTGTCCATACGTTTGTTCTCTACATCTGTGTCTCAACTTCTGCCCTGCAAACCGGTTCATCTGTACCATTTTTCTAGGTTCCACATACATGCGTTAATATATGATATTTGTTTTTCTCTTTCTGACTTACTTCACTCTGTATGACAGTCTCTAGATCCACCCACGTCTCTACAAATGACCCAATTTTGTTCATTTTTATGTCTGAGTAATATTCCATTGCATATATGTACCACATCTTCTTTATGCATTCCTCTATTGATGGGCATTTAGGTTGTTTCCATGTCTTGGCTATTGTAAATAGTGCTGCAGTGAACACTGAGGTGCACGTTTCTTTTTGAATTATGTTTTTCTCTGGGTATATGCCCAGTAGTGGGATTGCTGGGTCATATGGTAGTTCTATTTTTAGTTTTTTCAGGAACCTCCATACTGAGATCCTTCAACTTCTAGGAATGCCCTGTCCCAGAACTCCCTCATAAATGCACTATATGGGATGCATGGGTCCATGCACCCTCACTGCAATGTCAGGACAGCTCTAGACAGTCGGTGTTTCTAAATTTAAAGGAGTGGGTGGATATAGAAGGAGAAGTTGAGGCCGTGCAACAAGACAGGATTGCAGGCTCTGCAAAAGTATTGTGCTATGATAGAAGTGGATTTTCACTCTGATGTTCATGCTCTTTGAGCATTTTAGGAACCAATATTGCATCTCCAGTCCAAGGAGAACTATGTTTTTTATTGTTTTGAAGGACATGTGCGTGTGTGTTTAGTCTAAAATCGCATCTGTTACACGGAAATAGATAAGCATCTAATCACGGTGTTCATCTCGTTATATACCCCCATGTCTAAATGACAAAACGATTTTCTTCCTTATCTCTATTCAATTGTTCATTTATTTTGGTCACAGTATAAAAAAGGGGAGTGTGTGTGTGTATGTGTATATGAGTGTCTCTCTGTGTGTGTAGGAGTTAGAAAACATATTGTAATTTTAGCAGCTTCTATTTTTCCTATTCTTGCCACACCTTTAAACAATAAGAGATCCTTCAACTTCTAGGAATGCCCCGTCCCAGAACTCCCTCATAAATCACTCCCTTCCATTAATTTATATTGAAAAAATATTTCTCAAGTTTCAAGATAAAAACCATTCTTATTTTCTACGGGATATTTTCCTTAATCCTTTAGTTTGGGTCACATTTTTATTTAGGGCTCAGTAACACTCAGACCTTACATTTGTCATCATTCTATTCAAGCTTTAGATATGGAATCCTTCCTTCCATTTACCTCTGCTCCATGTCCCCTGTGGCCAAGGAATGGTTGTTTATTTCTGGATAGTTATGGGATCTAACACAGTTGGCCACTGTTACATTCACTATATGCTTTTATATTTGGCTTTCTAATTTATGATTATTTGCATTAAAAAGTATGATTAAAATAATGGCTAACTTATCTACATTTAATCTAAATAGAAAATAAACCCTGTTAAGGGTTGTGACTTCTTTAAGAAGATTTTTCCTCAATCTTCCACTATTTAAGAGAAATAATTAATTTATGATTCTGTCATGAAACTAATTCCAAAAGAGAATAAAATTACTAAGGCTACATATTTTAGAGGCATGTCATGTACAGATACTGAGACCATTTTAATGTTGAAAATGTATTCCATCTACCATCGGAAGGCTGATATACAGTGACATAATTGTATTTTTTGACTCTTAGAAGTATGTTGACTATTAACTATGTTGTAACCTGAAATTTAAAAGTGGTTTTGTGGTTCCAATTTTTTTCTTTTTAAAAAAATATCCAATATTTATTGAAGAATTATTTTCTACATGTTTCACTAAGTTATTATTATTTCCTTTAACTCTACAATATTTTCTTATCATGGTTATTAAATAGTATATAAGCTTACATTTTCTTCTGGGGTATGAAGCCAAGTAAAGATATAGATCACATTAAAGTCTATTTTAAATTAAAAGTAAAGATCAAAAGCACATCTGGTAGGAAATGGTAGCCAAAGGGAAGAAACCAGAGAATAATATAATAAAGAGTAAAAATACCACCTGCTCACAATTTCTTTCTCTTTTTTGAGCAGTAGTTCCTTAGAACATTAAGAATTTGGCACAAAACTCTACTTTATATATTCTAGGCAGCTGTGCCACCCTGGATATCTTCAAATATATTACTCAAATATAGTCATTACATTTTTTACTCATATAATTTTCTTGGTACATAAAAGTATATTTACTGCTTATAAGCAGTTATATGTAAGTACCTTCAATCTGTTTGAAAACTGTGACTATATTATTAGGATACTTAAATATGTATGTGACTTTTATAATTATCAAATATTTGTGAGTATTTAGTATGGTATTATTAATTTTTTTTTTTTCAGTACGCGGGCCTCTCACTGCTGTGGCCTCTCCCGTTGCGAAGCACAGGCTCCGGACGCGCAGGCTCAGCGGCCATGGCTCACGGGCCCAGCCGCTCCGCGGCATGTGGGATCTTCCCGGACCGGGGCACGAACCCGTGTCCCCTGCATCGGCAGGCGGACTCTCAACCACTGCGCCACCAGAGAAGCCCTAAAATCTTTTTCTTATAATATCACAGGTGAGTATACACACTGGGGAGAATAGAGTTCAGGAAACATTTCCTCAATGCCCTAAAAGCTGCTAACGTGAGGCACTAACCATTTTTCTTATTGAAATTAAATAAGCTGTCTAGTTTCATACGGAGTTTATGTCTGTAACGACTACCTCTGGACTCATGAATCATGAAAGGTAAAAACAGCAGAACATACGGTGGTTTTTGCACATTTTCTCCAGAGAGCTCATTTCTAAAGTTTTTCAGAATTTGTCTTAAATTTGCCAGCATTACTCATCCAATTTTCATGAAGAAAGAAAAATATCATTTTTTTCCTTCTTTTTAGAGATTGGAGAGGAAAACTGCAAAGTAGATTTTGGTATTATATGTATATATACACATTTGTATAACATTTTGTATTCTGCTAAAATATTAACACTATCTGAGCCTTCAGTATAACCATCTGATTAGGTAGAGTCTATTTATTATAAAGATTAGTAAACACAATTTTAGCACTAGGCATTGCCTTAGGTTTAGACTACATGAAAACTGGCCTGACCCTAACAAGTCATGAACAACTCAGAATCTTCCTTAATGAGCTCACAATGTCTCAGAAGTGGAAGACAGGAAAAATCAATAATCATATTACAATAAACTAAATAGATGTATAATACTATTAACAGTAGTCATCAGACCTTCTAATGTTCCTAAGCTTAATCATTACCTAATTTAATCATCACAATGCATTTACCATCCCTGTTACACAGTTGAAAATTGAGAAGTTAAATTATTTTCCCATTAGTAGTAGTAGAACATAAAGACTAAGACCAATCCCACAATCTGACAACAGAATCCAAAATTCCATGGAAAGGGACACTTGGTTTATGTTGAAATTACTTTTAGTGCTATGGAGGACGAGATGGAAGGTAAATGTGAGGATAATAAGAGTGAAACACAAGCTGATTCTTGAAGTGTAACAAAGAATTTCATGTGAAGGTGGTGTGATAGACATTGCAAACCAAAAATCAACTCATACACAGGTCTTGGACAATTATGACTTAGTCATTATTTGCTATGCAGTACAAGTAACTTATGTTTACAATATGTAGAAAAATGTGGTGAAAGTGAGGATGAAATGTTAGAGTGAGCTAAGTTATATGAATGGAAAATGTGTAATTACATGCAAAATTGACAGAACTTGGTGACTAATATGAAAAAGGTGAGAACCTTGAAATTATTGTTATATACTCTTATTGTCAATGTTTAACTCTAAAAGTGATATAGACACAGTCTCTCATTTAATCTTAATGTAATGTCTCCTTGCCTATAGTAATGTTGATATTTTAACCCAATAAAATATGCATGTACACTAATTATGACATATTGAACAAGTTTTCAGCATACCTTTAAAGAATTCCTGATGTAATCAAGATATCTAGTATCCTTTACAACTGTAAGTAAAGAAACAACCCAGAGCTTTCTTTTACCTTACTCCCCAAGTATGGGAAAAATTTCTCAAAGATGGGAAACAAAAGACATATTGATGCCTTTGTTACCAAGCAGTACAACAGTAGCATTGAGTTTTTCTCTTATAGATCTAGATATTACAGAAATCCCATAGGTAATGTTCTGAAGATAGCATCACAAGATGGCAAATGTAAGTGGACAGATCTGGGATGCTCGGTCACCACGCCTGCATATGAACTGTTTTCGTATTGTGGCCCATGGCACTGTATTTTCAGTAAAGTCTGCACTCAAATAACTCTCTTACCCTCAAGTTGAGATCTATTAGTTATTGGTATCAGACTGGGAAACAGAATCAGCAAAGGTAAAATTAGCTTTACAGCAAAAAGTTTACTAGTGAGGTAGAGAGCCCCGATTTAATGACAAAATGTTCAGTGGGAAGATAAAGTATTTCTTCCACTGAACAACATAAGAAAAATTGCATAAAGCAAAGATGTTTTGTATCACAATTGCTGGTATCATCATCATTTACCACCAGGTAGCAAAGCTCTTATAAAGCATTGGTAAATAAGACAGTGAAGCATTAGTGTAATAATAGGAAAAAAAAAAAGGCCAGTAAAATAGAATAAAAGAGAAGCCAGACAGACATATACTTTACATGGTTAGCTCATGTGTGACAAATCTTCCACTGCAGTGAAATGTAGTATTTTTTAGAAATACTGTGGTTTCATTTAAATAGGTACACAGGAAAACAAAAATGTGACCCCTACCTCACTCTAAACACAAAAATATATTCCAGGTAGGTTATAGATTTAAATGTGAGTAAAAATAGTTATCTCTTACAAGATAAAACATAGGGAAATATCTTCAAAATCTTGGAGTAGGAATTATTTCTTAACCCGGCCCTGAAAAGCAATAACCATACAGGAAAAGATAAGAGATTGGACTATATTAAGAATAAGAACTTCTGCTCATAAAAGGCATTTTATAAGAGTAAGTACACAGGCCAAAGTATGGATAAAGTTATTTAAAACATATATTTTTCTAAGAAAAGACTCAGATCCCCAAATATAAGGAATTCCAATGTATTAATAATAAAAGGCAAATAACCCCACAAGAGTTGGCAAAAGAAAGGGATGACCCAAAACTTATATGCATACCATTATTAGTCATCAGGAAAAATGTATATTAAAGCAAAGTTAGGATTCATTACATACTCAACAGGATGGCTAAAATGTAAAAGAAAAAATACCAAAATGTGATGAATGTGTTTAACAACTGGAGTTCATATATATTACTGTTTGGAGCGTAAACTGGTAGAACACCTTTGGAAAAGTTTGGTATTATCTACCATATTAAACATATGCACATCTGTAATATAATTATCTAGAATAAATATGTGTATATGCCTATAGGAGCATTATCTGTAGCAGTTAGTGACTGGGAACTATCTAAATGCTTCTCATGAGTAGAAAAATAAACCAGTTATAGTTTATTTGAATAATGGAACACTATACAGCAAGGAGATTTTATACACTTAGTATATTAGCAACTATATGGATAAATCTCAAAAACACAGTGTTGAGTGAAAGAAGCCAAAGACAAAAAACTATATTCTTTACGATCCCATTACACAAAGTTCCGATATAGACAAAACAAGTCTATGTTGGGAGAACTCAGGATTGTGGTTGTGCTTGGGACATATTGACTGGTAGGAGACATTAAGGGTCTTTTGAGGTGTGGTGATGTTCGTTTCTGCATCTGAGTGGTGTTGATGCAAAGATGGGTTGATTTTGTGAAACTTCAACATGCTGTAATATTTTGGATTATGTAGTTTTCTGATTGAATGAGTCTCATCAAATATTGACAATGGTTACTTAATTACCAAGTTTGTGGAATTTCTTTCTGCTTGTACTTTATTTATTGTTTGAATTTTACTATTGAGCATGCATTACCTTCTCAAAAACTCTATATTATCCTTTTCATAGTTTATAACATTGTTTTTCTTCAAGTTTATCAATAAAATCAAGATGTTAACTCTTTGCTTGCAGACTGTTGTGCATTAATTCAGTTTTTCAAGAATGGGAGTTTTAGTATCTCTAATGGAGAGGTTGTCAAGACATTAGTTGGTTAATGTATCAGTAATAATGCAGAGTTTATGTTTATAGCCATTATGTCTTTTGATTTCAGTTAATGGAAACAAATGACAAACACTATTATTGGAGAATATATGGAAAAATTAAAAATGATGCTTTCATCTAATGACACTTTTCATGAATTGATGATGTTGTCTGATTTGTCATACGCTTGCTTGTATAAGTGGATACTAATGTATAGACAAAAATATATTTCAGTGAAATGGTATTTAAAAGGGGCTCTGTAATAAAGAATATCAAATAAGTATAGTTTCAGAAGATACTTGTAAGAAAAACAGAAAAAGCAAGCAGTGAATCGTATGGATATATCTATAATTTTAACAACAATCTACAGAAGGGAAGAACAGTGTAGGCAGGAGAAATTGCGTGAAAAAATCTTAGAAGATACTGTATTCAAACTGAAGATAGAATGACATGTACTTTTTAAATAAATGCAGAAGTCAACAAACTTTGTTTATAGGGTCAAATAGTAAATAGTTTTGGCTTTGTAGATGGTACAGTCTTTGTGACAACTACTAAACTCAGCATTTGTAGCACAAAAGCAGCCACAGATGATATGTAGACATATGTAAACAAATGTGCAAGTCTGTGTTACAATAAAACTTTATTAAACAATAAGCAGGTGACAGACCAGATTTGACCCACAGGTTAGTTTTCAGACTCCTAAAATAGATTGCTATGAAACTTAAATTCTAAGTTTTTCGATTCTGATGTAAAAGGACTATTTTTGTGTGTGTGTGTGTGGTACGCGGGCCTCTCACTGTTGTGGCCTCTCCTGTTGCGGAGCACAGGCTCAGCGGCCATGGCTCACGGGCCCAGCCGCTCCGCGGCATGTGGGATCTTCCCGCACCGGGGCACGAACCCATGTCCCCTGCATTGGCAGGCGGACTCTCAACCACTGTTCCACCAGGGAAGCCCAGGACTATTTTTATTATAAATTTTTAATTCTGCAGCATTAGGTAAAATGTAGTAAGATGCATTACTAGGTAATATCTTAAGCAGTACACATTAAGTATGGAGTTTTCCCTAAAAATATAGAAATACCATATGATCCAGCAATTCCACTTATGGGTTTTTCAAAGCGTCTTATCAAGTGATGAATGGATAAGAAGATGTGGGGTGTGTGTGTGTGTGTGTGTGTATGTATATATATATGCATATATATATGGATAATATTCCATATATATATGAGATATTACTCAGGCATAAAGAAGAATGAAATCTTATCATTTGTGACAACAAGGATGGACCTAGAGGGTATTAATGCTAAGTGAAATAAGTCAGACAAAGACAATTACAGTATGATGTCACTTATTCGTGGCAACAAAAAAGTTAACCAACATAACAAAATAGTAAGGCAGTCACAGATACAGAGAACAATGAAGTGGTTGCCAGAGGGGAGAAGGGTGCGGTGTTGAGAGAAATAGCTGAGAGAGATTAAGACTTACAAACTGGGCTTCCCTGGTGTCGCAGTGGTTGAGAGTCCGCCTGCCGATGCAGGGGACATGGGTTCGTGCCCCAGTCCGGGAAGATCCCACATGCTCGGAGCAAGACTTACAAACTTCCAGTTACAAAATAAATGCATCCTGGGGACAAAATGGGCACCATGGAGAATATAGTCAATGATATTATAATAATTTGGTTGCAGATGGTATTTAGAGTTATCGTGGTGATCATTTTGTAATGTATAGAAATATCAAATCACTATATTGTGTACCTGGAACTCTGTGTTGTAGTTCAACTAAATTAAAAATATACTTCAATTAGATTAAAAAAACACTCCTGGCAAAAATGAATTAAGCAAGAAATTGTAAAATATTTGATCAATGTGTTAAAAGTGGAAGATCATCATAAGAGATCTGATATATGAATGTTGAGGTCCCTGAAAGAGTAAAATCAAAGCAAGGATACAAAGCAAATATTAAACATTCTGATACAAAGTTTTCTGAAACAAAAAAGGCTTTGAAATTGTTTATTAAAGTGAACAATGAGCATTCAATTGCAATGACCAATAGCAAATAATACTATGGAAAAATTACTAGGCTTTAAAAATAAAAATACTTTGGGCAGCTAGAATAAAAGCGCAGGAGAAAGAGAAGGGAACAAAAATTAGAATTTTAAGAGCCTTTTTGGAGAGAAATTCTCTGTGTCAGAAGATAATAGAGAAACATATTTTTTTTTAAGATAGGCAAGGAGAGAAATGATGAATCATGAAATTTTTACCAGCCAGGCAGACTGAATATCGAAAGTCCTGACATCAAATCATGAAAGATCTAGGGTAATATTGTTCCCATGAACAATGGAATGAACAGACTTCAGAAAACAGAATCCTTAGAAAGTGACATAAGGACAGATGGTAAATAGAAAATTTGCAGTTCCTTACTCAACTTAGACTGAATAAGGATTGTGTGTGTGAGAGAGAGAGCGCGATCTTGGTGGTAGATACCAGGGTGACTACCTTACAACAATTCATTAAGTTCTACCTCTGTTGAGGGTGCTTTTCTATACACGTGTTTTATTTTATAGAAAATTATTTTAAAAGCAACTAGATAGATAATATAATTTAATTAAAAAAACATATAAATATCAAATATATAGATACATATTGAACATATAGAACATAGATATATAAATAATAGATAAAACTGTAGCTAAAACTAATACTAAATCTGCACAATGAAACAACCGAGCTTGTATTAAATGAAGAGGCCTCAGGAGACTAGAAGTGACGTCGCTCCTGATCTTGGTTCAGATGACGCTCCTGGGCTCCAGGTCCAGGCCTTTACAGGAGTGAGACCAGAACCTGCAGCACAAACATAAGCAATGGAGTCACTGAGGAGGTGTACAGTCAGATGGAAGAGGGCTCCCTGGGGAGGGTGAGCAGGATCTGGAAGGCTCCTCGGGCTCTGGACTTGGCCTTGGGCCCTCATGTCCCCAGGGGTCAGATCCACAGGGCACTGGGGTCTGTTTGCTGCTCTTTGCTGAACGTGTGGTCTGCTAGCAGGGAGTGTCTAGAAATGTCCTACAGGACCGATTATACCTGGGCTTTTGGCCAGGCAGCCTTCAACTGACGGGTCCCTGGACAGTGAGACTGAGGCAGAGGAAAGCAGGGGGGCTCAGGGATCCGGGACGAAAAGGCTGATTCCCAACCACCCTGGGCCCTGTGAGGAGCCGGAGGTCTGATGACACAGGGGGTGGGTGAACCTGCCCCTCCATCCTACACTCAGTGTAACTGCTCATAAGACCTGCACACTGGAAATGGAGACACCTGGAGTTTCTATTTTCCCTTATAATTCTTTCTAACCCCCAGCCAAACTCTCCTGAGGTTTATAATTTTAAAATGTTATTATGCTGCTGTAATGAAAACATACGTTTTATCTGTTTAGCATATTGCAACTTTAAAAGTGGACAGAAGACACTGCTTTTCAAACTGTAATAAGACAAGTTATATTTAGGTTATTTAATGACAGAGTTGGAAAAACAAATAAAAAGAACATGAGTAACTTGAATCCTGCCCCTTTAACTCATCCCAAATAAGCATAGCGCTGAACTGCTTTCTGGTTTTCCTTAACTTGAATTGAACACATACACAAAAGAATCTACAGAACCTCCAACCTCAGGTTGAGAAACGGTGCCGTGAAGTGACCCAGGCCCCCCAGGGGCCCCACAGAGGGTGAGGGACCCCCAGGGCTTGGGCAACTCCAGGCAGGCTGGAATCCTGCAGTGGCCCTACCTGATGCTAGGACTGTG